>NC_091284.1:435041664-435346664 GCF_032444005.1 Ranitomeya imitator
GACCCTTCTGGAGGAAGTCTAAGATTTGAGCAATGTTGGGGTGGAAGGGATCAGGGACACTGGGAAGACACCAGGAAGATAACTTCTCCCATACTTTGCTATAGATGGCATTGGTCACCAGGTTCCTACTCTTTTGGAGAGTTTGGATAACCCTGTCGGAGAGACCTCTGGCTTTTAGTATGTTGGTTTCAGTAGCCAGGCAGCTAGGTTCAACTTTTTGAGATCCGGATAAAGGAGGGGACCTTGAACAAGGAGGTTGGTTCTTTGAGGAAGAGGAATGGGACCTTCTTCAGTCATTCCCCTCAAGGCGCTGTACCAGCTCCGACCTGGCCACAATGGGGCAATCAGGATTGTTGTGACTTTGACTGGATTTTCTGCAGCATCTTTGACAGCATCAGAATTGGTGGGAAGGCCTAAGCCAAGTTGAAGGTCCATGGATGAATGAGAGCATCTATTCCTAGAGCCCCATGCACAGGGCTGAGGGAGAAATGTTTTTGACTTTGCATTTTGGGCATTCGCAAATAAGTCGACCTCCGGGATCCCTCATCTCGAGGTTAAGGATAGGAAAACCTGGTTCAGGCACCATTCTCCAGGATGTACGTCCTTCCTGCTGAGGAAGTCCGCTTTGGTTGTCCAAACCCTTCAGATGTACTGCGGAAATTGAAAGCAGGTGTTTCTCCGCCCAGAGAAATATCGGTGCTGCCACTAGCTTCTGACTGGCAAACTTCGTGCCCCCTTGATGACGAAGATAAGCCACTGTCGTCACGTTGTCTGAGTAGACACGTGTATGATGGCCTTGGACTAGAGATGAGGCAGCTACCAGTGCTTCCTCTACTGCCTTCAATTCCCTCAGGTTGGAAGATCTGGAACTTATGACTGAGGACCATAGTCCCTGAAAATATGTTTGTTCCACCACGGCACCCCAACCTCTTTGGCTGGCATCTGTGTAAAGCACTTTCAGAGGGAGCTCGTCCCAGCTTACCCCTCACCGAAGGTTCTGGCCTTTTAGCTACAACTAGAGGGCTAACTTCACATGTCCGGGAAGTGGAATTCTCCTGGACAGTGTTCCGATACATTCAAGAATATAGGAGAACGTGAGTTTGGAGGGTCCGTGTGTGCCTGGGCACAGGAAACCGCCTGAATGCACGAAGTTAGGGATCCAAGAATGGACATGGACTCCTTCAGGGTTGGGGATCTTTGTTGCTTGAATCTGGAGATTCTTTGGCAAAGGTCGCGCTGACTATCTTCGGGAAGGAAGAACATCCTTTCCTTTGAGTCTAAGAGAATCCCCACAAATTTCTTCCTTGTGGACGGTTGTAGGTCCGACTTTTGGAGATTCGGGATCCAGCCCAGGGACTCGAGAATACCTTGAGTTTGTGATACATCTTGGTTTAGTGGAGATGTTGAAGGAGCCATGATGAGAAGATAGTCTAGGTAAGGGACAAGGCAGATTCCCTGAAGGAAGATAACCACTTCTCTCATGATTTTCGAAAATACCCTCGGGGCTGAGGATACTCTGAAGGGAAGCACATTGGACTGGTAGTGAGTGATCCTGTGATTGTGGGAGATCGCGAACCTTAGGAACCTCCTGTGGTCCGGATGGATTGGAACGTGATAATAGGCGTCCCCCTTAGGTCTATCGTTGCCATCACCCAGTCTTGCCCAATAAGTGGGATTGCGGTCTTGACTGACTCCATTTTGAACCTTCGATACTTCATGACCTGGGTCAAGGGTTTTAAATTTATGATCAGTCTGCATTTCCCAGAGGGTTCCCTTATGGGGAATAGGCGAGACTAATGACCTCTGCCCAAGTCCTGCTGAGGTACATGAGAGCTCACTTTCTCGCAAGAGTTCCTGAATTTGAAGGAGAAATGAGTCACGGAGGTCTGGGGGTTGTTCCTGGGCAATTCTCAGACAATAGGGGAGGGCTCTCGAATTCCAATTTCAGCCCGAATTGTAATGTGTGGAGGATCCACTGGTTCGTGGATATGGACTGCCATTGGGTGAGAAACAGTGAGTGAGCCGGCCCCCCTCCGGAGAATCATTGTCCTGCGTCTGTTGTTTAGGCACAAGGATTTTCCTGCCTCTACCCCCTTTCAAGTAGCTCCATCGACCCGTTTTACCTTTTCCCCCAAAGTCCTTCTGGGAGGACTGGTCACAAGGGGGACGAACCTAGCAACCTTTTGCTCAGGAAGCGACTTCATCCTATCAGAGGCCTTATCCAGGATATTATACAGTACTGGCCCGAACACATGGTGACCCTGAAAGGGGATGGTGCAGAGTTTAATCTTCGAGGTAATGTCGCCTCCCCAAGATTTCAGCCAAAGAGCTCTCCTGGCTGAGTTCGAGAGGACTAGGGACCGGGTGGCCACATGAACGGACTCTCCTGAAGCATCGGCTAAGAACCCTGAAGCCTTTTGAAGAAGAGGAAGGGAGTCCAGGATTTCCTCTCTGGAAGTACCCTGGGAGAGATGTTCCTCTAATTGGCGAAGCCAGAGGACCAAAGCCCTGGCGACGCAAGTGGAATCAATATTTGATTTAAGAAGGTTTTTAGAGGACTCCCAGGAATTCTTTAGGTGGCTCTCTATTTTTTGATCCATTGGATCTTTCAATTGAGGAGAGTCCTCAAATGGGAGACACGTCTTTCTGGTGACTTTAGAGACCTGAACGTCCACTCTGGGAACTTCCCAAATAGAACCATCACCTTCTAGGGGAAAACGGTTTTTAACGTCTGAAGGGACACTAAGGCCCTTCCCTGGGGAAGCCCACTCTCGGAAAATGAGATTCTGAACATTTTCATGGATGGGAAACCCTTTTTTAGCCTTGGGTTTCAGGCCCCCAAACATTTCATCCTGCACGGAATGTTTTTCCTCCACTTCCTCAACGCCCATGGTGCTTCTTACTATGGAGACCAGCTCGTCCATATCCTCAGAGGAAAAGTAATATTTCTTTCCATCAGCTTTAGGGGTGGATGTGGAGCCCTCATTCTCCCAATTATTGTCAGACTCAGAGGAATCGACCTCAACTGAGTCAGAATCAGTATCAACTGGGGCCATTTTCCTCTTTTTCAGAGGAGGAGGATGCGACACTTGGGGTTGGGAGAAGGCCGCCATGGAGGATTATACCTCCTGTTTAATCAAGGTTTTTATGCTGTCCAGGAGGAAGGGCTGTTCAACCCTGTACAGATGACATATTACGTGCTGACACAGGGTCTTCTTATAGGCAGAAGGTATCCAGGAGCCACAAACACCACACTTGCGGCTAGGTTTATTCTTTGGGGCAGAGACCTTTTCTATCTAGAAAAGAGAGGTATACTAAGCAGGGTGGATAAAAATCAATGTTTTTAAAAAAAAAAAAAAAAAATCCGATTTTTTTATTTAAATTGGATTTTTTTCAATAAACTGCTTTTTGAGGAAAATATTTTACCATCCAAAGGTTCTTCCATCATGAGATAAAGCTGAGTTGTTTAACTCAGTAGAATAAAGGCTGTATATGTGTAACCTTCACAATGCCATGCTCTTCCAGAGGTTTCTTTAGGATTAGTGGGCAGTTTCTCTCCTATATTATCACAGACGCTCGCTTTACTTACGCTGTTCTCAAAACTGAATTTGACTCCGCAGAGGTCCCAGCCTCTTCTTCATGGCAAAAATGTTACAACATGAACAGAGTTGAGAAAAAGACCTTAATCCTATTGTTCTACAAACCTATGAATACAGAATCAACCCCTTCAGTGCCAAGTCCAAGAAGTTAGACAATATGTTTCTGATTGTTTGGAGTGGAATAGATCTGCACAACACAAGAAGAATGTGAATCTAAGTGTGAGGAGGAAGGGCAAGCAGATAAGAAAATGAAAGTGAAACTGAGCACAATACTGCAGCATAGCCACAGACAGACAAGTCTGGATCTGTTTGTGTGTACGATCTGAGGTTTATTACATTCTTTCCTTATAATGGCAGCAGGCCGTAAAAGAGACCCAGTTTGGGAATATTTTAATGAAGATCTTTCGCCTATCGGTAAGGCAGGCATGCGTGCAAAATGCAAACGATGCAACAAAGATGCAAGGCCTGGTGGCGCGAATGAGGCAACATCATGAGAAGTGCGGTGATGAAGATGACCAAAGAAACACTTCTGAACAGGCAGGATCTTCAGGTTGGTAAACATTTTTATTGAATCCTATTTCTAAAGACTGAACTGTCATGTGTGAGAAAAATTATATTTCTTATTATTACTGCATGTTCCTGTCATTTGGTACAGTTATGAAGAAAAACAAATATTCCTTTTGGGGCAGGGGCAGTGATGTGTTGTGTACAATAAGCAGAAATTGTATAAACAATAAAATAACAGCATTGACTTTTTTTGTTTAGGGGAATTCATGGATTCTGGAAACTATCCACCTCCAAGATCACCATCATCCTGTTCTACAGTTTCAGAGTTATCCATCCAGGATAGTGCTTGATTAGCAGCAGCATAATCATCATCAGACACCCACAGCCACATATCACCATCACCCAAAAGGAAGAAAAAAACTTTACCCCCTGGAACCACCATAGATAGGTTTGTGATAAGAACTAGCAGATTAGAAAAAGAGTTGATTGATGAAAAAATTGCCCAGTTTATTTATGCAACGAACTCTTCTTTCCGTCTGACTGAGAACCCACATTTCATTAATATGGTTCAGTCACTGAGACCAGGATACAGTCCACCCAGCAGAGCTGATGTTGCAGGGAAACTGCTGGATCAAGTGTATGACAGAGAAATGGAGCAATGTGCAACAGCTCTGGAGGGTATTGATAGGTGGAGTAATGTCCACAATGATCCTATTGTATGTGCTTGTATAACAGAAGAAGGTAAAGTCTTCCTTGCACAAACAACTGATACGTCAGGAAATGCACACACAGCAGAATACTTACAAGAAGTGGCAGTAAAAGCTATAACGACATGTGAACAAAAATTCAAATGTCTAGTACGCAGTTTGGTCACTGACAATGCTGCAAACGTATCCAAGATTAGAAGAGATTTAGAAGAGCAGGGAGGGAATACAAAGCTGCTTATAACATATGGATGCAGTGCTCATTTGCTGCACCTCTTAGCCAAAGACTTAAGTGTTCCAGAAATAAAGGCTAATGTTGTTGAAATTGCTAAATACTTCCGTAATAACCATTTTGCTGCAGCAGCTCTGAAAAGGATGGGTGGAACCAAGCTAACGCTCCCACAAGATGTTAGATGGAACTCTGTGGTGGACTGTTTTGAGCAGTATATCAAAAACTGGCCTATTCTGATGACACTTTGTGAAGAAAATCGAGATAAAATAGATGGCACTGTCACGGCCAAAATCCTCAACATTGGGCTTAAGAGAAATGTTGAACATATGCTGAGCTTCCTGAAACCCATCTCTCAAGCTTTAAACAAAATACAGAAAAATAGCTGTTTTATTGCGGATGCTGTTGAAATTTGGAAGGAACTGAGTGAACACTTAAAAACAGAACTACACATGGACAGAATTAAATTACAAGCAGTAAACAAACGAATTGGACAAGCACTGACTCCAGCTCATTTTTTGGCAAATATTGTCAATATCCAATATCAGGGTCAAAACCTAAGTGCTGAGGAAGAGGAGTTAGCTATGACATGGGTATCCAGCAATCATCCATCTTTAATGCCAACTATAATAAACTTCAGAGCTAAGGGGGAACTATTCAAGAAATATATGTTTGCTGAAGATATTTTAAGGAAGGTCACACCAGTAAACTGGTGGAAGTCACTTAAGCGCTTGGATTTAGAGACTGTTCAAGTAATGATTTCACTTTTAACAGCAGTAGCTTCTTCTGCAGGCGTTGAAAGAATATTCTCTTCCTTTGGACTCATTCATTCTAAATTGAGAAATCGGTTGGGACCCAATAAAGCAGGAAAGCTTGTTTTTCTTTTCCAGATTATGAATAGGAACAAAGAAGATGATGATGAAGATGACGACAAGTGAGCTACAGAGGACAGCAGGGACAGTAGTATTTAAGTTTTTCATGTGTCGGCTGGGCTGACAGTCTAGGTTTCTTAAAATATATATATATTTTGTTTAGCCAAATTAGTTAACACACATGAATGTTTGTTTAAGCAAATAACTTATGCTGTAATGTTGTTATTGTTTCAGTTGAATAAATCTATTTAAATTGTTATTAAGGTCAGGATTATTTTTCTCCTTCCTAAGTACAACAGAACAGTGGTGTCCAAATATGAATGATTAACCCATTAAACTGGGGAGAAAAAAGTAATCTAAAAAGTGATTCTAAAAATCTTCATCTACTTGCATGTTAAAGTAGCAAGAACTAGTTTAGGTAGAAACTTTGATTTAAATCACTGATTTAAATCAAGCCTTACTGACTAGTGATTTAAATCGTGATTTAAATCAGTTAGATTTAAATCAAATCCACCCGGATACTAAGTGACCCATTTAAACATGCTGAACAGAAAGGGGACCAGCCCAGCTACTCACGGCAGGAGGTGAATGCTGGGATCTGTAGATGAAGCAGAGAATTTGTCGCCGTCCATGGTCGAGCTGTATACAGTCACACAGAGCCAGGGAGGCAGAGTCTTACCTGGAGGCCCAGACCAGGATATGAAGGTATCGAGGTCCCCAGCGTTAATTACGTGCTCCTCCCCCTTTGGTCCTGTAGGTAGGGCTGAGACGACCCTATTCCGCCAGCGATTTCTCTCGGTGGTCACCGACCTCATGGAACGTAAGACGGCGTGCATTCCAACGTGGAGTCCCATGCCACGAACTGGAAGTGCGCTGACGTCACATCTGGCGAACCCAGAACTCCATACGAACGCTGGGAAGCTCAGCGAGGACCCCGGCAGCACCCCGCTTTGCCCCTGACAGATGCACGGGAAGGAGGGCCTGAGTCCACCATTTGAGATGGAGACGGAGCGCAGCACGAGGAGGAGAGGATCACCGCTCGACCTCGGCTGCCCGGTGGTTGAATTCAGGTGCTCCGTTCACCAGCTTCGACAGCACCTGCAGGACCTCTTCATGCCCCACTGGGGGACAGGAAAAACACTGGAGACAGCAGGAAGGAGAGGGTTATTTAACCTCTGTGTTCCTGTCCCCCATTAGGGTGGGGAGACATTCTCCAAGGTGACTGTCGTGGAAGGAGAAATTATAGCTCTCAAAACGTGGTGATGCAATAACCATTTCTTTGCAATAAAAAGCGTATTTTAGTGTGGGACGGCTGCCAGACAAAAAACCTCGCTATAAAATTAAATCAAACCCCCGTTTATCCCCCCCTTAGTTAAGGAAAAATAATAAAATTAAAAAATGTATTTTATTTCTATTTTCCCCATTAGGGTTAGGGCTAAACTTGGGATATAGTTTACTTTTGGGGTTAGGATTAGGGGTGTGTCAGGGTTAGGGGTGTGGTTAAGGTTATGGTTGGGATTAGGGGCATGGTTAAGGTTATGGTTAGGATTAGGGGCATGTTTGGGTTAGGAGTGTGGTTAGAGTTGGAGTTAGAATTGGGGGGTTTCCACTGTTTAGGCACATCAGAGGCTCTCCAAACGAGACATCCCGTCCGATCTCAATTCCAGCCAATTCTGAGTTGAAAAGTAAAATGGTGCTTCCTTCCCTTCTGAGCTCTACCGTGCGCCCAAACAGTAGTTTACCCCCACATATGGGGCATCAGCATACTCAGGACAAATTGGAAAACAACCTTTGGGGTCCAATTTCTCTTGTTACCCTTGGGAAAATAAGTTTGGGGGGCTAAAATCATTTTTGTGGGAGAAAATTATTTTTTATTTTTACGGCTCTGCGTTATAAACTTCTGTGAAGCACTTGGGGGTTCAAAGTTCTCAACACATCTAAATAAGTTCCTTGGTGGTCTAATTTTTAAAATAGGGTCACTTGTGGGGGGTTTCTACTGTTTTAAGCACATCAGTGGCTCTGCAAACGCAACATGACGCCCCCAGACCGTTCCATCAAAGTTTACATTTCAAAACGCCACTACTTCCCTTCTGAGCCCCAACGCGTGACCAAACAGTAGTTTTCTCCCACATATGGTGAATCGGTATACTCGGGACAAATGACGTTCTGTGCCCCGGAAGTCTTGCCATGCAAGGAGGCATAGAACGTAATGAAAAATGCGGGCACATGCGCAATAGTGATTTTATGCTTTGACCACAGTTGGGCAAAGTATACTGCGCAGGCGCTAGAGGCCAATTCAATGCGCACGTGCAGAAACTGTATGGGATCTGTGCTACTCACAGATCTTGTTACGTCAAGAACGCCGAGGAGCGCGGGGAGACATGGCGAATAGGCCCCACCCTTCGGATCGGCGTAATTTACATAAACGGAGAGATTACAAAAGGTATTTTATAAGCAAAAGATGGGAATCGGGGGATATGAAAAGTACCGCTGTAAAGCAAAGCTCAGGCACAACTGAACCATATTTTTATCTCAAATCGAGAAAAAAAAAAAAAAAAAAGGGGGGGGGGGGGGTGACCCGTTCCCTTTAACATTCCAAAAATTCCTGTGAAGCACCTGATGGGTTAATAAGCTTCTTGAATGTGCTTTTGAGCACCTTGAGGGGTGCAATTTTTAGAATGGTGTCACTTTTGGGAATTTTTGTCATATAGACTCCTCAAAGTGACTTCAAATGTGATGTGGTCCCTAAAAAAATTAAAATAAAGATAGATATATAGTGTTAAAGTGAGAAATCGCTGGTCAACTTTTAACCTTTATAACTTCCTAACTAGGGTTGAGCGAAACTGATCAGACAAATTCAAAAATCGCCGACTTTCGGCAAAGTCGGGTTTCATGAAACCCGACCCGATCCTAGTGTTGGATCGGCAATGAGGTCGGTGATCTGCGTGCAAAAGTCGCGTTTCGTATGACGCTCTCAGCCATTTTTCAGCCAATGAAGGAGGACACAGTGTGGGCAGCGTGATGACACAGGTCTCGGTCCCCACCATCTTAGAGAAGGGCATGACAGTGATTGGCTTGCTTTCTGCGGCGTCACAGGGGCTATAAAGGGGCGTGCACGCCGGCTGCCATCTTACTTCAGCCGATCTTAGCATAGGGAGAGGTTGCTGCAGCTTCATCAGAAGAAGGGATATAGTTAGGGAGGGAAGATTAACCCCCAAACTGCTTGTGCTGTAGCAATATCCACTGTCCAACACCACCATTTTTTTTTGCAGGGACAGTGGAAGCTATATTTTTGTGCATCAGCTCTGTAGCTTATTAGGCTGCCTTATAAGGCTCCCTGATAGCTGCATTGCTGTTTGGACACTGCTGTGCAAACCAACTGCTTTTTTAAGAGCAAAAATCCTGTTGCTCCTTTCTGCAGTTTACTTGTTTATTTGTCCACACTTGTGTGCAGCAGTCCTTTTTATTGCTGCCATACTTTTCCTGAGATGATTGTAGGGAGATTGAAATTGTACTACAGTCCTTGATGTACAATAACAAATTGTATTGTGGTACCGAGTTAGCCAGAAAAATCGATGTGAATATTTTTCTGCCCAATGATGACAGAAGTATTCTAGGAGTGATACCTTTATTGCCTAATCAGAAAATAATGTTTGCAAGCTTTCAGAGCACAGTGGCTCCTTCAGGCTCCTTTTGTAATCCTGCCTGAAGGAGCCACTGTGCTCTGAAAGCTCGCAAACATTTTCTGGTTAGCCAATAAAGGTATAACTCCTAGAATACTTCTGTCATCATAGGGCAAAAAAATATTTAATACAGTCCTTGTATTTTTTTTCATATATCTTCCAGCCACTTAGATTGCGTTGTTATATACACTGGGCCTGAGTTTTGGTTCAGTCTCCCCAAACAAAAGTGAGATTCAGGGTATGTGCACACGTCAGGATTTCTGGCAGAAATTTTCCTGACAAAAACCGGACATTTGTGCCAGAAATCCGCATGCGTTTTTACCGTGATTTTACTGCGTTTTTCACGCGTTTGAGCGTTTTTTCCCAAATGCATAGAATTGCAGGAAAAATGCAGAAAATCCGCAAAAATAATGAACATGCTCATTTTTTTTACCGCTATGCGTTTTTTTTGCGGAAAAAAAACGCATCCATGTGCACAAAACATGCAGAATGCATTCTAAATGATAGAATGCATAATGTATGCATTTTTAATGAGTTTTTATAGCGTTTTTAGCGCGAAAAAAAACGCGAAAAAACCTGAACGTGTGCACATGGCCTCAAATTCTCACAAAGTGGATATACTGCAGTCCTGTTAGTTTGGTGTATGTCAGGCAGCCACTTTCTGCCACTTAGATTGCGTTGTTTTATACACTGGGCCTGAGTTTTGGTTCAATCTCCCAAAAAAAAAAAAAAAAAAAGGGGAGATTTAAATTCTCAACAAGTTTATATACACACACCTTCTACCTTGTATTACAGTACCATATAACGGTTGTTATTTTGGTTAGATTTTCCAAAAAATGAGGAGGTCTGGTGGAAGAGCCCGTGGGCGGTGGTTGCCAGCTGGTACTGATTGTGGTGCATCTGGTGGTAGTGGCAAAAGCACAATAGCACCTAAGGCTGGATGTGTTGAGCCAGCGTCATCGTCTGGCTACACAAGGCCTCGAAGGCTCCCTTATCTGGGAGTAGGAAAACAGCTTTTAAAGTCGGAGCAGCCGGAAAAAGTTTTGGCTTTCATTGCTGACTCAGCCTCTAGCCATTTCGCCTCCTCTTCAGAAAGTTCCAAATATAAAAGCAGTGAGTCGTCAGTGGATGCTCCCAGTCAGGAACAAGACGTTTCCTTGTGTCCTTCACCCAAACCAAAAGTGAAGGATGCGTCAGGCGACACTACAGGTTACTCCATGGAGCTCTTTACACATACCGTGCCTGCGTTAGAAAGGGAAATTTTTAACTGCCCATTACAAGATGAATTCGACATGGAGTGCACTGATGCACAGCCACAGCTAGATTATTATGCTGTTCCATTGACTCCGATCACTACATTACCCCCGCAGGGTACTGAGCCAGAATCTGACCCTGCTGAGACTATGGTGCCCCGTCCCAAACACTATGGCACCTTACACAGTGACAGAGGAAGGTGCACATGACATTGAAGAGGTGGTGATAGATGACCCAGTTGTTGACCCAGATTAGCAGCCATTGGGGGAAGAGGGTGCCGCTGCCAGTAGCTCAGAAGCGGAGGAGGATGATCCGCAGCATCCATCTACATCGCAACAGCTGTCATCTGGCAGGCCTGTATCAGGCCAAAAACGTTTGTCAAAAACAAACAGTTTTAGGACAGCGTGGCCATCCGGTGAAAGTAGCACAGCGTGCAATGCCTGAAAAGGTATTCCATAGTAGGAAGAGAGCAGTGTGGCAATTTTTTAATCAAGATCCAAATGATTAGTGGAAAGTTATCTGTAAGAAATGCTCAGAGACCTTTAGCAGAGGGAAGAATCTTCGAAATTTAAATACAACGTGCATGCTTAGACACTTAACCAGCATGCACTTGCAAGCCTGGACTAACTACTAAACGTCCCGTACCGTTGCTGCACCTGCTCAGAATGAAGGTAGTCAGCAACGCTACATTGCTTCCCTCACTGTAAGCCCACCGGTTAGGACACCACCAGCAGCAAATGTGGAGGTATCGTCGCAAGGCCAAAGCAGTCAGGGAATCACAAGGTTATTGACAGGAAACACTATGTAGGCCAACATCAAGAATACCATCACCAACCCTCTCTCAATCCGCCATGTCCACCACCACCACCGCTAGCTCCACCATATGCAGCTCTCCAGTCCAGCTCACCCTACAAGAGACTCTCGTTAGGAAAAGAAAGTACTCATCCTCTCATCCGCGTACACAGGGTTTGAACGCCCACATTGCTATACTAATCTCGTTAGAGATGATGCCCTACCGGTTGGTTGAAAGCGAAGCTTTCACAGACCTGATGGCTTACGCAGTACCACGCTATGACCTACCCAGTCGGCACTTTGCGAGAAAAGCCATCCCAGCCCTGCTCCAGCATGTCAAAGACCGCACTGTCCATGCACTGAGGCAATCAGTCAGTGGAAAGGTGCACCTCACAACAGATGCATGGACCAGTAGGGCATGGTCAGGGACGTTATGTGTCCATCACGGCGCACTGGGTTAATGTGGTGGATGCAGGGTCCACAGGGGACAGCCATAGTGGGACAGTTCTGCCTAGCCCACGGTCTAGGAAAGTTGGCCGTAGGCGTTCGCCACCCCTCCTCCTCCAGAAGCGAAAGCTCGTCCAGAGAGCGCAGTCGCACGACCACTCCATCCGCAGCTGCCAATGTTGCACACGAGGTGTCCCATTATCGAACAGCTAGTGGTAAGCGTCAGCAGGCTGTGTTACAAATGAAGTGTTTGGGCAACAACAGACACCGTGGATGAACTGGCCGAGTACTTGCAGCAACAAACTCAGTCATGGCTGGGCAGTGTGTGTACATCTTGAGGCAGGCAAGGTAGTCAGTGATAACGGAAGGAATTTTATGGCTGCCATAGCCCTTTCAGAACTGAAACACATACCTTGCCTGGCTCTCACCTTTAACTTGGAGGTGCAATGCTTCCTCAAAAATTATCCGGAGTTACCAGTCCTGCTCCTGAAGGTGCGAAGACTTTGCTCGCATATCCGCCGGTCGCCGTACACTCCAGCCATATGCTGAACCATCAGCGATCGCTAAATCTTCCCCAGCACTGCCGAATAATCGACGTTGCAACAAGGTGGAACTCCACACTGCACATGGTTCAGAGGCTGTGCGAACAGAGGCGTGCTGTAATTTGTGGGAGGATACACATAAACGGGCAGACACTTGAATGGCAGACATGAAGTTGTCTGGTGTGCAGTGGTTGAAGCTACAAGACCTCTGTCAAGTCCTTCAGTGTTTTGAGGAATGCACATGGTGGGTAAGTGCAGACGACACCATCTTAAGCATGAGCATCCCACTAATGCATCTGCTGATGCAAAGTTTGACGCACATTAAGGAGCTGGCGTCTGCAGCCGAGGAGGAGGGAAGCCTTGATGACAGTCAGCCATTGTCAGCTCAGGGAACTCTCCTGGACGAGGTGGCGGAGGAGGAGGAGGAGGAGGAGGAGGAGGAGGAGGAGGATGGGGATTAATATTTATGGGAGGAGGATGCTTCTCAGGTGGCAATAGAAACTGGTGGCGTTGCAAGGTCAGGTACAGGGTTTTTGCAGGACACAAGTGATGTTTATTTGCAAGAAAGTGCTCCTCAACCCAGCACAAGCAGTGAATTGACACCTGGAACATTGGCCCACGTGGCTGAGTATGCCTTGCGTATCCTAAAAAGGGACCCCCGCATTATCAAAATGATGACCGATGACGTATACTGGTTGGCCTGCCTCCTGGATCCACGATATAAAGGAAAATTACAAAATATCATGCCACATGAAAACCTTGAGCAAATATTGGCTACCAAACAAGCAACTCTTGTAGACCGTTTGATTCAGGCATTCCCAGCACACAGCGGAGGTGATGGTTCTCACACGAGCCATAGGGGGCAACAAGGCAGGTGTTAGAGGTGCACAAAGCCGAAGTGGCGTTGGACAGAGGGGTTTTATGACCAGGTTGTGGATTGATTTCGCAATGAGCGCTGGCACGACAGGTACTGGTGCATCGATTCAAAGTGACAGGAGACAGCATTTGTCCAGTATGGTTACGAACGACTTTTCCTTCCTTATTGATGTTCTCCCTCACAAGTCATTCCCGTTTGATTACTGGGCATCTAAAATAGACACCTGGCCTGAATTGGCAGAAAATGCATTACAGGAGCTCGCTTGCCCTGCCTCTAGTGTGCTATCAGAAAGTCTTCAGTACTGCTGGTTCAATACTGACCGAAAAAAGGACACGTCTGGCTACCCAGAACTTTTTTATTTTTCCGTCAATAGGGTCATGTGAGGGCTTATTTTTTGCGGGACGATTTGTACTTTTGAACGACACCATTGGTTTTACCATGTCTCGTAATAGTACGGTGCATGTCGGGAAGGGGTTAATAGCCAGTAAAGGCTAAATATACAGCTGCGGGCTGATATTCATAGCCTGGGAAGCTCCATGGGTATTAACCCCTTCCTAGGCTACAAACAGTTCTCACATAATACCACCATATAGATCACATAATGGCGCCATATAGTTCTCACATAATACAGTCATATAGATCACACATACCGCCATATACTCATGTTTTCATATAATGCCGCCATATACTTCTCTCACAATACCGCATATAATCACATATAATGCCATCATATAGATCACACAATGCCATAATACAGATCACACATAATACTTGGCGGCATCAAGTGTGGTCTATATGGCAGTACTATGTAAAAAATACATATGGCGGCATCATGTGCGAGCTATGTGGCAGTATTATGTAAAATATATGGCGATATGTGTGGTCTTTATGTAATAAATAGATATGGTGGCATTATGTGCGATCCATATGACAGTGTGCTTGTCTATGGGGGGCTCACAGATATATGGTGGATGGTGACAGGAGCACAGTATTTCAGGAGAGCAGTGTGCTTGTCTATGGGGAGGGAGGGGGGGGGGGGGGGAGTGTGCTCACGTGCTGACAAACGCTCAACTGTATACTTAGCCTTTACTGGCTATTAACCCCTTCCCAACCTTTGACGCCACGTAGGCGTCATGAAAGTCGGTGCCAATCCTACCTGTGACGCCTATGTGGCGTCATGGAATGATTGCGTCCCTGCAGATCGGGTGAAAGGGTTAACTACAATTTCACCCGATCTGCAGGGACAGGGGGAGTGGTACTTCAGCCCAGGGCGGGTGGCTTCACCCCCCGTGGCTATGATCGCTCTGTTTGGCTGTTGAAAGTGAAACTGACAGAGCGATTTGTAATATTTCACCTATAAAAACTGGTGAAATATTACAATCCAGCCATGGCCGATGCTGCAATATCATCAGACATGGCTGGAAACCCTGATGAAACCCCCCCCCCCCCACCGATCTCCTCCACAGTCCTCCGTCCTGTGCTCCGCTCCCCTCAGTTGTCCTGTCTGCTCCCCCCGTGCTCAGATGCCACCCCCCCCTACTTACCAAGCGGATCCGCAGCAGATTGGTCGCTGCGAATTCGTAGCAGTTTTCCATCAGGTTTACAGTACCATGTAAACCTATGGAAACCAAATCCGCTGTGCCCATGATGCGGAAAATACCGTGTGGAAACGCTGCATTGTATTTTCCGCAGCATGTCAATTTTGTGCGGATTCCGCAGCGTTTTACACCTGCTCCTCAATAGGAATCAGCTGGTGAAATCCGCACACAAAAAAAACACTGGAAATCCGCTGTAAATCCGCAGGTAAAACGCAGTGCCTTTTACCTGCGGATTTTTCAAAAATCGTGCGGAAAAATCTCACGAATCTGCAATGTGGGCACATAGCCTTAGGGTTGGAATTAGGGCTAGGGTTGGAAATAGGGTTAAGATTAGGCTTGTGGTTAGGGTTATGGATAGGGTTAGGGGTGTGTTGGGGTTAAAGTTGTGGTTAGGGTTGGGATTAGGGTTAGGGTCGGGATTAGGGTTAGAGGTGTGTTGAAGTTAGTGTTGAAGTTAGAATTGAGGGGTTTCCACTGTTTAGGCACATCAGGGGTCTCCAAAAGCAACATGGCGCTACCACTGATTCCAGCCAATCTTGCATTCAAAAAGTCAAATGGTGCTCCCTCCTTTCCGAGCCCTGACGTGCACCCAAACAGTAGTTTACCCCCCACATATGGGGTATCAGCGTGCTCACGACAAACTGGGCAACAAATATTGGGGTCCAATTTCTCCTGTTACCCTTGTGAAAATAAAAAATTGCTTGCTAAAACATCATTTTTGAGGAAAGAAAAATGTTTTATTTTCACAGCTCTGTGTTGTAAACTTCTGTGAAGCACTTGGGGGTTCAAAGTGCTCACCACATATCTAGACAAGTTCCTGGGGGGGGGGGGTCTAGTTTCCAAAATGGGGTCACTTGTGGGGGGTTTCTACTGTTTATGTACATCAGGGGCTCTACAAACGCAACATGACGGCTGCAGACAATTCCATCAAAGTCTGCATTTCAAGAGTCACCACTTCCCTTCTGAGCCCCGACGTTTGACCTACCCCCCATCACATATATGGGGCATCAGCGTACTCAGGACAAACTGGACAACTTTTGGGGTCCAATTTCTCCTGTTACTCTTGTGAAAATAAATTGCAGGCTAAAAAATAATTTTTGATTAAAGAAAAATGATTTTTTATTTTCACAGCTCTGCGTTATAAACTTCTGTGAAGCACTTGGGTGTTTAAAGTGGTCACTGCACATCTAGATTAGTTCCATGGGAGGTCTAGTTTCCAAAATGGGGTCACATGTGGGGGAGCTCCAATGTTTAGGCACACAGGGGTTCTCCAAACGCGACATGGTGTCCGCTAACGATTGGAGCTAATTTTTCATTCAAAAGTCAAATGGCACTCCTTCCCTTCCGAGCCTTGCCGTGTGCACAAACAGTGGTTTGTGACCACATATGAGGTATCGGTGTACTCAGGAGAAATTGTCCAACACATTTTAGGATCCATTTTATCCTGTTGCCCATGTGAAAATGAAAAAAATTGAGGCCAAAAGAAATTTTTTGTGAAAAAAAAAGTACTTTTTCATTTTTACGGATCAATTTGTGAAGCACCTGGGGGTTCAAAGTGCTCACTATGCATCTAGATAAGCTCCTTGGGGGGGTCTAGTTTCCAAACTGGGGTCACTTGTGGGGAAGCTCCAATGTTTAGGCACACAGGGGCTCTCCAAACGCGACATGGTGTCCGCTAAAGATTGAAGCCAATTTTTCATTGAAAAAGTCAAATGGCGCTCCTTCCCTTCAGAGCCCAGTCGTGCGCCCAGACAGTGGTTCCCCCCCAACATATGAGGTATCGGCGTACTCAGGACAAATTGTACAATAACTTTTGGTGTCCAGTTTCTCTTCTTACCCTTGGGAAAATAAAAAAATTGTTGCTAAAACATCATTTTTGTGACTAAAAATTTAAATGTTCATTTTTTCCTTCCATGTTGCTTCTGCTGCTGTGAAGCACCTGAAACGTTAATGAATGTGGTTTTGAGTACCTTCAGGGCTGCAGTTTTTAGAATGGTGTCACTTTTGGGTGTTTTCAGCCATATAGACCCCTCAAACTGACTTCAAATGTGAGGTGGTCCCTAAAAAAAATGGTTTTGTAAATTTCGTTGTAAAAATGAGAAATCGCTGGTCAAATTTTAACCCTTATAACTTCCTAGCAAAAAAAAAATTTGTTTCCAAAATTATGCTGATGTAAAGTAGACATGTGGGAAATGTTATTTATTAACTATTTTGTGTCACAATTCTCTGGTTTAACCCCTTTACCCCCAAGGGTGGTTTGCACGTTAATGACCGGGCCAATTTTTACAATTCTGACCACTGTCCCTTTATGAGGTTATAACTCCGAAACGCTTCAACGGATCCTGGTGATTCTGACATTGTTTTCTCGTGACATATTGTACTTCATGATAGTGGTAAAATTTCTTTGATAGTACCTGCGTTTATTTGTGAAAAAAACGGAAATTTGGCGAAAATTTTGAAAATTTCGCAATTTTCAAACTTTGAATTTTTATGCAATTAAATCACAGAGATATGTCACACAAAATACTTAATAAGTAACATTTCCCACATGTCTCCTTTACATCAGCATAATTTTGGAACCAATTTTTTTTTTTGTTAGGGAGTTATAAGGGTTAAAAGTTGACCAGCAATTTCTCATTTTTACAACACCATTTTTTTTTAGGGACCACGTCTCATTTGAAGTCATTTTGAGGGGTCTATATGATAGAAAATGCCCAAGTGTGACACCATTCTAAAAACTGCACCCCTCAAGGTGCTCAAAACCACATTCAAGAAGTTTATTAACCCTTCAGGTGTTTAATAGGAATTTTTGGAATGTTTAAATAAAAATGAACATTTAACTTTTTTACACAAAAAATTTACTTCAGCTCCAATTTGTTTTATTTTACCAAGGGTAACAGGAGAAATTGGACCCAAAAAGTTGTTGTCCAATTTGTCCTGAGTACGCTGATACCCCATATGTGGCAGTAAACCACTGTTTGGGCGCATGGGAGAGCTCGGAAGGGAAGGAGCGCAGTTTGACTTTTCAATGCAAAATTGACAGAAATTGAGATGGGACGCCATGTTGCGTTTGGAGAGCCACTGATGTGCCTAAACATTGAAACCCCCCACAAGTGACACCATTTTGGAAAGTAGACCCCCTAAGGAACTTATCTAGAGGTGTGGTGAGCACTTTGACCCACCAAGTGCTTCACAGAAGTTTATAATGCAGAACCGTAAAAATAAAAAATCATATTTTTTCACAAAAATTATATTTTTGCCCCCAATTTTTTATTTTTCCAAGGGTAAGAGAAGAAATTGGACCTCAAAAGTTGTTGTCCAATTTGTCCCGAGTACGCTGATACCCCATATGTGGCAGTAAACCACTGTTTGGGCGCATGGGAGAGCTCGGAAGGGAAGGAGCGCCGTTTGACTTTTCAATGCAAAATTGACAGGAATTGAGATGGGACGCCATGTTGCGTTTGGAGAGCCACTGATGTGCCTAAACATTGAAAACCCCCACAAGTGACACCATTTTGGAAAGTAGACCCCCTAAGGAACTTATCTGGATGTGTGGTGAGCACTTTGACCCACCAAGGGCTTCACAGAAGTTTATAATGCAGAGCCATAAAAATAAAACAAAATTTTTTTCCCACAAAAATTATTTTTTAGCCCCCAGTTTTGTATTTTCCCTAGAGTAACAGGAGAAATTGGACCACAAAAGTTGTTGTCCAATTTGTCCTGAGTACGCTGATACCCCATATGTGGGGGGGAACCACCGTTTGGGCGCATGGGAGGGTTCGGAAGGGAAGGAGCGCCATTTGGAATGCAGACTTAGATGGAATGGTCTGCAGGCGTCACATTGCGTTTGCAGAGCCCCTAATGTACCTAAACAGTAGAAACCCCCCACAAGTGACACCATTTTGGAAAGTAGACCCCCTAAGGAACTCATCTTGATGTGTTGTGAGAGCTTTGAACCCCCAAGTATTTCACTACAGTTTATAACGCAGAGCCATGCAAATAAAAAATATTTTTTTTTCCACAAAAATTATATTTTAGCCCCCAGTTTTGTATTTTTCCAAGGTTAGCAGGAGAAATTGGACCCTAAATGTTGTTGTCCAATTTGTCCTGAGTACGCTGATACCCGATATGTGGGGGGGAACCACCGTTTGGGCGCATGGGAGGGCTCGGAAGGGAAGGAGCATCATTTGGAATGCAGACTTAGATGGATTGGTCTGCAGGCGTCACATTGCGTTTGCAGAGCCCCTAATGTACCTAAACAGTAGAAACCCCCCACAAGTGACCCCATATTGGAAACTAGACCCCTCAATGAACTTATCTAGATGTGTTGTGAGAACTTTGAACCCCCAAGTGTTTCACTACAGTTTATAACGCAGAGCCGTGAAAATAAAAAATCTTTTTGTTTTCCCACAAAAATTATTTTTTAGCCCCCAGTTTTGTATTTTCCCAAGGGTAACAGGAGAAATTGGTCCACAAACGTTGTTGTCCAATTTGTCCTGAGTACGCTGATACCCCATATGTTGGGGTAAACCCCTGTTTGGGCACACAGGAGAGCTCGGAAGGGAAGGAGCACTGTTTTACTTTTTCAACGCAGAATTGGCTGGAATTGAGATCGGACGCCATGTCGTGTTTGGAGAGCCCCTGATGTGCCGAAACAGTGGAAACCCCCCAATTATAACTGAAACCCTAATCTAAACACACCCCTAACCCTAATTCCAACGGTAACCCTAACCACACCTCTAACCCTGACACACCCCTAACCCTAATCCCAACCCTATTCCCAACTGTAAATGTAATCTAAACCCTAACCCTAACTTTAGCCCCAACCCTAACTGTAGCCCCAACCCTAACCCTAATCCTAGCCCTAACCCTAGCCCTAACCCTAGCCCTAACCCTAGCCCTAACCCTAGCCCTAACCCTAGCCCTAACCCTAGCCCTAGCCCTAGCCCTAACCCTAACCCTAGCCCTAACCCTAGCCCTAACCCTAGCCCTAACCCTAGCCCTAACCCTAGCCCTAACCCTAGCCCTAGCCCTAACCCTAGCCCTAATGGGAAAATGGAAATAAATACATTTTTTTTTTATTTTTCCCTAACTAAGGGGGTGATGAAGGGGGGTTTGATTTACTTTTATAGTGAGTTTTTTAGCGGATTTTTATGATTGGCAGCCGTCACACACTGAAAGACCCTTTTTATTGCAAAAAATATTTTTTGCAATACCACATTTTGAGAGCTATAATTTTTCCATATTTTGGTCCACAGAGTCATGTGAGGTCTTGTTTTTTGCGGGACGAGTTGACGTTTTTATTGAAAACATTTTTGGGCACGTGACATTTTTTTTATCGCTTTTTATTCCGATTTTTGTGAGGAAGAATGACCAAAAGCCAGCTATTCATGAATTTCTATTGGGGGAGGCGTTTATACCGTTCCGCGTTTGGTAAAATTGATAAATCAGTTTTATTCTTCGGGTCAGTACGATTACAGCGATACCTCATTTATATCATTTTTTTATGGTTTGGTGCTTTTATACGATAAAAACTATTTTACAGAAAAAATAATTATTTTTGCATCGCTTTATTCTCAGGACTATAACTTTTTTATTTTTTTGCTGATGATGCTGTATGGCGGCTCTTTTTTTGCGGGACAATATGACGCTTTCAGCGGTACCATGGTTATTTATATCTGTCTTTTTGACTGCGTGTTATTCCACTTTTTGTTCGGCGGTATGATAATAAAGCGTTGTTTTTTGCCTCGTTTTTTTTTTTTTTTTCTTACGGTGTTTACTGAAGGGGTTAACTAGTGGGCCAGTTTTATAGGTCGGGCCGTTACGGACGCGGCGATACTAAATATGTGTACTTTTATTGGGTTTTTTTTTTTATTTAGATGAAGAAATGTATTTATGGGAATAATATATTTTTTTTTTTTTCATTATTTTGGAATATTTTTTTTTATTTTTTTTTACACATTTGGAAAATTTTTTTTTTACTTTTTTACTTTGTCCCAGGGGGGGACATCACAGATCAGTGATCTGACAGTTTGCACAGCACTCTGTCAGATCACTGATCTGATAGCAGTGCAGGCTGCTTCACAGTGCCTGCTCTAAGCAGGCTCTGTGAAGCCACCTCCCTCCCTGCAGGACCCGGATCCGCGGCCATCTTGGATCCGGGGCTCGAGCAGGGAGGGAGGTGAGGAGACCCTCGCAGCAACGCGATCACATCGCGTTGCTGCGGGGGGCTCAGGGAAGCCCGCAGGGAGCCCCCTCCCTGCGCGGTGCTTCCCTGCACCGCCGGCACATCGCGATCATCTTTGATCGCGGTGTGCCAGGGGTTAATGTGCCGGGGGCGGTCCGTGACCGCTCCTGGCACATAGTGCCGGATGTCAGCTGCGATAAGCAGCTGACACCCGGCCGCGATCGGCCGCGCTCCCCCCGTGAGCGCGGCCGATCGGCTATGACGTACTATCCCGTCCAGGGTCAGATAAGCCCAGGGCACCTCGACGGGATAGTACGTCTAAGGTCACAGAGGGGTTAACAGAATAAAAATTCAAAATTTGAAAATTGCAAAATTTTAGCCAATTTTTTATTTTTTTTTCACAAACGCAAAAATTGACCTAAATTTACCACTACCATGAAGCCCAATATGTCACGAAAAAAACAGTCTCAGAACCGTTACAATCCGTTGAAGCGTTCCAGAGTTATTACCTCATAAAGGGACACTGGTCAGAATTGCAAAAACGGCCAGGTCATTAAGGTCAAAATAGGCTGGGTCATGAAAGGGTTAAAATGGGGAGCCCCAAACTAAAAAAAATTATGTTATGTGGGGTCCCCCTAAAATTAATTACCGTTAGAGGCTATGCAAACAGCTGCAGGGTATTAATAGCCTAGGAAGGGGCCATGGATATTGTCTCTCCCCCCCCCCCCCCCCCCGGCTAAAAACCATCATCTCTCCACCGCCCCAGAAATGGCGCATCTATTAGATACGTCTTATCTGGCACTTTGCCGGGCTCTTCCCACGTGCCCTGTAGCAGTGGCAAGTTGGTTTCATGTTTGTGGGGTTGATGTCATATTTCTATTGTCAGATGACATCAAGCACACATCTTAGTAATGGAGGGGCGTCTATAAGACACCTATCCATTACTAATCCTATTGTTGTATTGTAAATAAAGACACAGCCAGAATAAAGTTCTTTACTAATCTTAATTAAACCATAGTTACCGAATGCATAATCCCCGAATCCTTCGTCTCCTGCAACAAAAATAAACCACAAACATTCCTCACCTGTCCGCCGAGATGATAATTCATAATGTCCCACGACGATCCTGATCACTTTGAGAGCAGTCACATCAGTGATATGACTGCTCTCAAAGACAGCTGGCGATACACTGATAGGAGGTGGATCACTGCGCCGCCGTGAGTATAATTTTTTTTTTATTTTTATATGAATGTAATGTAACTTTTTTTTTTTTAAACTGTGAGCACAGGTACCGGCAGATGATACTACTCTCCCATCAGACATAGCATGATCGGTGTAGTCTCATCGGTCTGCGTCTGATTTTTACCGCAGGTCACCGCTACATGTCAGTCAGCAGCGTAATCAGGGCTGTGGAGTCGGAGTTAGTTTTGGTTGGAGGCGGAGTCGGTAGAAATGTACCATGTACCGACTCAGACTCCAGCTTTAAAAAAAAAAAAAAATGTATGAATATTTCATAATTCAACTTTCATATGAATTTTATGAATGTTAGGGTACTGTCACACAGTGGCATTTTGATCGCTACGACGGCACGATTCGTGACGTTCCAGCGATATAGTTACAATCTCGCAGTGTGACACGCTCCTGCGATCAGGGACCCCGCTGAGAATCGTACGTCGTAGCAGATCGTTTGAAACTTTCTTTCGTCTAGTGTCCCGCTGTGGCGGCATGATCGCATGGTGTAACAAAGGTGTGCATGATATTGTATACGATGTGCGCATAGTAACCAACGGCTTCTACATCGCACATACGTCATGAAATTATCGCTCCAGCGTCGTACATTGCAAAGTGTGACAGCAGTCTACGACGCTGGAGCGATATTGTTACGATGCTGGAGCGTCACGGATCGTGCCGTCGTAGCGATCAAAATGCCACTGTGTGACGGTACCCTTACTCAAATATATATGTTCTATCAAACTATGAACAGTGATAAGCAGTTCTGCTGGAGATAGAGACATTTCTTAAGGTACCTTCACACTAAACGACGCTGCAGCGATCCAGACAACGATCCAGATCGCTGCAGCGTCGCTGTTTGGTCGCTGGAGAGCTGTCACACAGACCGCTCTCCAGCGACCAACGATGCCGGTAACCAGGGTAAACATCGGGTTACTAAGCGCAGGGCCGCGCTTAGTAACCCGATGTTTACCCTGGTTACCATCCTAAAAGTAAAAAAAACAAACGCTTCAAACTTACCTTCCGCTGTCTGTCCCCGAGCTGTGCTTTCCTGCACTCACTGTGAGCACAGCGGCCGGAAAGCAGAGCGGTGACGTCACCGCTCTGCTTTCCGGCCGCTGTGCTCACAGCCAGTACAGAGAAGCACAGCGTCGGGGACAGACAGCGGAAGGCAAGTATGAAGCGTTTGGTTTTTTTTACTTTTAGGATGGTAACCAGGGTAAACATCGGGTTACTAAGCGCGGCCCTGCGCTTAGTAACCCGATGTTTACCCTGGTTACTGGCGAAGACATCGCTGAATCGGCGTCACACACGCCGATTCAGCGATGTCAGCGGGAGAGCCAGCGACCAAATAAAGTTCTGGCTTTCTAGCCCCGACCAACGACATCACAGCAGGATCCTGATCGCTGCTGCGTGTCAAACTGAACGATATCGCTAGCCAGGACGCTGCAACGTCACGGATCGCTAGCGATATCGTTCAGTGTGAAGGTACCTTTACTTCTTGTGTGTCACTGTTCTCCACTGCCCTTATCTAATCTTATACTTGGTTAACCTCATGCTGCCCCAACCCCCCCTACTTACAATGTATGAAACTGAAAGTGAAAATGTGTTGCAAATTCTTAGTAGTAAAGCTCCTCCTCTAGAATAGATGTTTGCTGTGGGTCTTCCAAGCATCTCACAGCTGCTACTCAGAAGAGGAAGACTGTAAGTAGTATTATGCTTTCAACAAACTTTGCATCAGTTAACTGAGTATATGAGGAATAACAGTATTACTGACCACTATATCAGTTGTACAACCTGGCAATAATTTTGTACAATTGTTTTTAGGAAAAACAATTATCATTTGGATTGTGAATGCAGAATTAAAAACCTGAGAATGTCAAAGAAGCGTCACATTAACCCCTTAATGACAGCCAATACGCCTTTTAACTGACCTTACATGTAGGAGAATAGCCTCCCCATACAGGTAACAATCCAGCATCTGTCGGTTGTGCACTATAGCTGACAACTTTCTGCATCAGCCACGATCAGTGTTTGCACCGTCCAAATCTGTTTAACCCCTTAGATGCTGCTGTAAAGTGACTACATCAATATATATGGTTAACAGAGTTGGTGCCCTCAGATCATGATTTTGTGGTCCTGGTGTTTGCCATGGCAATACATGACCAAATAGCGGCCTTATGGATTTGTAACTCGGGTGTACCGTCACACTATACGATTTACCTACGATCACGACCAGCGATATGACCTGGCCGTGATCGTAGGTAAATCGTAGTGTGGTCGCTGGGGAGCTGTCACACAGACAGCTCTCCAGCGACCAACGATGCCGCGGTCCCTGGGTAACCAGGGTAAACATCGGGTAACTAAGCGCAGGACCCCGCTTAGTTACCCGATGTTTACCCTGGTTACAAGCGTTAAACTAAAAAAAAAAAAACAAACAGCACATACTTACATTCTGGTGTCCGTCAGGTCCCTTGCCGTCTGCTTCCCGCACTCAGTGACTGCCGGCCGTAAAGTGAAAGTGAAAGCACAGCCGCTGTGCTCTGCTTTCACTTTACGGCCGGCAGTCACAGTGCGGGAAGCAGACGGCAAGGGACCTGACGGACACCAGAATGTAAGTATGTGCTGTTTGTTTTTTTTTAGTTTAACGCTTGTAACCAGGGTAAACATCGGGTAACTAAGCGCGGTCCTGCGCTTAGTTACCCGATGTTTACCCTGGTTACAAGCGAACGCATCGCTGGATCGCATCGCTAGATCGCTAGATCGGTGTCACACACCGATCTAGCGATGACAGCGGGAGATCCAGCGATGAAAGAAAGTTCCATACGATCTGCTACGACGTACGATTCTCAGCAGGATCCCTGATCGCTGCTGCGTGTCAGACACAGCGATATCGTAACGATATCGCTGGAACGTCACGAATCGTACCGTCGTAGCGATCGAAATGTTATAGTGTGACGGTACCCTTAGAGTCTGTCGGCTGTAGTAATCTGTTCAGAAGTTAGAGGCATTTAGGTGGTAAAAATACACATTTTCATTTCTGTCATACCACTTTGCATTAATTCCTGTAAAGCAACTGAAGGGTTAATAAACTACCTGACAGCAGTTTTTGATATGTCAGGGGGTGCTGTTTTTAAAATGGTATCACATTTGGGGGTTTCCCAATATATGAGACCCCTAAAGTCAATTCAAACATGGATAAGTGCATAAAAAAATAAATTTAGTAAATTTCCTTGAAAAAATGAAAAATTGCTGCTACAATTTTAAACCTCCTAAAATGCTAAAAAAAAATAAAACAACATTTTACAAATGATGCTGATGTAAAGCTGACATGTGGGAAATGTTATTTATTAATGTTTTGCTGTGGTATGACTATCTGGATTAAAGGGATAATCATTCAAATTTTGAAAATTGCTAATTTTTTAACATTTTTCTCAAATTTTTGATAATTTTTATAAATAAACAAAACATATTGACCTAAATTTACCATTAGGCCATGTTCACACAGTGCGTTTTTTACTGCGGAACCGCCGCGATTTTGCCGCTGCGGCTCCGCAGCCGTTTTCCATGCAGGGTACTGTACACTGTACCCTATGGAAAACAGGAACCACTGTGCACATGATGCGGGAATCGGGAAAAAAAGCCGCGCTGAATAGCTGCGGTAAAAAAGAAGTACCATGTCACTTCTTTTTGCGGAACTGCAGCGGTTCTGCACCCATAGACCTCCATTGTGAGGTCAAACCCGCAGTAAAACCCGCAGATGAAAAAAATATCTGCGGGTTTTACTGCGGTTTGTGGTGCAGAACCGCTGCAGTGTGGCTGCCCCCCGTGCCCCAATCCCAGCCCCCATGCTCCGATGCCACCCCCCGTGCTCCGGCAGATTCGTTCCAAAGTGCATTTTGATCACTGAGATATAACCTCTCAGTGATAAAAAAAAAAAAAAAAATAGTAAATGACCCCCCCCCTTTGTCACCCCCATAGGTAGGGAAAATAAAAAAATAAAGATTTTTCTTTTTTCTCCACTAAGGTAGGGTTAGGGGTGGGGGTAGGGTTGGGGGTAGGGTTAGGGGTAGGGTTAGGGGTAGGGTTAGGGGTAGGGTTAGGGGTATCAAAAAACGCATCAAAAAACGCACCAAAAAAAGGACCTGCGTTTAGTCCTAAAAAAAAGGATGGAAATCAGGAACGTGTGAACATCATAAAGTATAATGTCACGAAAAAACAGTCTCAAAATCACTGGGATTTGTTGAAGCGTTGCAGAGTTATTACCACATAAAGTGACACTGGTCAGATTTCAAAAATTTGGCTCCGTCACTAAGGGGTTAAATCAGCTGTATTTGAACATTTCACCATCACTCAAGATAGAAAACATTATGTCTGTCAGTGTATGACAAATGATCCAGAGAAAAATGCTGTGAAGCCAAGATCAGTGCATATTCAGGCAAAGATAAAAATGCTCCTAACAGAGTTTCTAATCTAAAGAGACATTTACAGCACTTTCATCCAGAAGAACAGAAAGCAGTGGATGAGAGACTGCATCCAAACCAATAAACCAGTGCCCAGCTCTTCCAGCCAAAGGAGCAGAGAACTTTGCAGCCATCAGTTGCAAGATATTTTGTCAGTGACAAAGTTACTGTGACAATGACAGTAGATACATTTAAAAAACAGATCATAGAGCTTGTTGTAAAGGATAGTGTGCCTATTTCATTATTTTCACGACCAGCTTTTAAGTGTCTGAATGGGGAAATTGCCCACAAGCTTGGTGTTTCTCTGGAGAGAGATAGAGTATATTAGAAAATTAGTAATTGAAGAAGCTTTTAAACAAAAGGAAGAACTTAAAAACACTCTCAAGGGACGCTTTCTGTTTCTTAAAATGGATGCCTGCACACGTCACAGAGTGAACTATTTTGCCATCAATGTCCGATTTGTTTGTGACAAAAATGAAATACTTACCAAGACATTGGCAGTAAAAGACACCAAAGCTCATCACACCAGTGAGTTTCTCCAGGTCTTGGTGGAAAAGGTTCTGCAAGACTATGAACTTAAAAAAGAGCAAGTTCTTTCTGTCGTAACTGACAATGCTTCAAATATGATAAGTACTATTAAGCTAATGAATGAGAGTAATGATTGTGACCAGCAGCTAGAAGAACATGCTGGGTCCACAGACAGAAATGTTTGAAATAGAGGAACACAGTATTGTAACTGAGGAGCAAACTGAAGTTGCTTCAGATGAACAGCAACATGATAGTTTAGATGATCTTGTTGTAACTGTGTCAATACGTTCTTTCATTCATCACATGCGCTGTGTTGTGCATACGCTACAGCTGGCTATAAGAGACAGTCTGCAAGAAGGACATGCTGCTGCACTGATTGGCAAGGTGAGAAAATTGGCTACTGTTGCCAGAACCCCTAAAGTTGACTCAATTTTGAAGAGACGTGCTGGAAAAGGGGCAATTATTGATCAAGCCACACGATGGGGCAGTACTTAATGATTCAGCGCTTGCTTGAACTGAAAACCTTTCTTGTAGACATTGCTAACCCTCAATTGACGCTAAATGAAAGTCAGTGGAATCAGGTGACTGAGCTGGAAAAATTGCTAGAGCACCCATTTACAGTGACTAAAAAAAATACAAGCAGAGGACTTAACTCCAGGTATTTTCTTAAAGGAGTGGAAGAACCTGATGTTTCGCCTGTCCCAAAGAGGAGGGTTAATTGCAAGTGGCATTGCTACATCAATGAAAAGGAGAGAGGAGCTACTATTACAAAATAACATTCTTTTGGCAGCTGTTTATGTAGACCAAATGCATCGGATTCTTCTAGATGATCAACAGCTAACTAAAGGAAAATGGGTATTATACCTACCGATAATTCGGTTTCCAGGAGTCCATCCTGACAGCACTCTGGAGGACGTCCTCCTTGCAGGGACAGGAAAGAACGCGAGAGGTTAAAAGGTCCCACTCCGCCCCCTTTCCTTCAGTGTTTTGGACAAGTACCACACCATGGATAGATACTATTTGAATTTTTATTAACCAAATCATATTACAGCATATGACATAGTATACAAAGGAAGGGGGAAAGTATCGGTGCTGTCAGGATTGACTCCTGGAAACCGAATTATCGGTAGGTATAATACCCATTTTCCAGGACGTCCCCCTGACAGCACTCTGGAGAATACCAAAGGAAACTCCCTTAGGGTGGGACAACTGCCTGGAGAACCTTTCTCCCAAATGAGGTTTGCTGGGCTGCTAATACGTCAAGGTTATAATGTTTGCAAAATGTATTTACCCTGGCCCAAGTTGCTGCCTTACATACTTGTTCTAAGGACGCCCTTGCTCGTTCAGCCCATGATGCTGAAATGGCCCTAGTAAAATGAGCCCCAATTCCTGTTGGAGAATCTACCCCTTCTGATGAGTTGGCTTTAGCAATTACAGTTGTGATCCTTCTAGCTATTGAAGTTTTGGAAGCTTTTTTACCCTTATTCTTTCCCCCAAAAAAGATAAATAGGTTAAGATCTTTTCTCCAGGTACTAGTGGCCTCTAGATAGTCTAACACCGCTTGTCTGACATCAAGAGAATGTAAAGATTGCTCTTTTGCATTAGAGGGGTTTTCGCAAAAGGAGGGTAAAATTATCTCCTGGTTTCGGTTTTGTACCGAAGCTATTTTATGGATAAATGATGGCTCTAATTTTAAAATTACGTGATCGTCACAAATCTGAAGGTATGGATCCCTAGTAGATAGGGCTTGAATTTCTCCCACTCTTTTAGCCGTTGTAATCGCTACCAAAAAGGCTGTTTTCCATGTCCGAACCGAGATAGGCATGTCTTCCCCAAGGGTATAAGGGTTTTTACATAGAGCCCTGAGAACTAGATTTAAGTCCCAAGTGGGAGTCAATTGTCTAAAAGTGGGACGTAATCTCTGGATGGCTTTAACAAATCTAATTATCCAAGGGTGAGGCCAAAGGATAATCTAAGAAAGTGCTCAGGGCCGAGATCTGCACCTTAAGGGTACTAGGTCTAAGCCCCATATTGAACCCAGATTGGAGAAAATCCAGAACTCTGGGAACGTCCGGGGTCTCCAGCATCACGGCCGACCTGCCACCCTCCATACAGAATCTTTTCCAGATTTTGTAATAGATGGCTGAAGTTACCGGTTTTTGATTGGCCTGAATGGTTGAAATGACTTCATCGGATAAGCCTCGGGCTTTCAAAGTGTCCCTCTCAGGATCCATGCTGAAAGGTGCAATCGTTCCGGATTTTGATGTAGGACAGGACCCTGATAGATGATGTCCTTCCATAAAAGGGAGTTTTACTGGGTTCTCTGTTGTCATGGATCCCAGCAACAGAAACCAGCTTCTTTTTGGCCAGAATGGTACAATCATCAACAATGTTGCCTGGTCTTCCTGAATCTTTGAGTACCATCGGAATGAGTGCCAATGGAGGAAATGCGTAAGAGTGGTTCGTCCCATGTCTGGCTTAAGGCGTCGACTGCTTCTGGCATGTCCGAAGGGTTGAGAGAATAGAATCTGGGCACCTTCGAATTTTTTCATGTGGCAAATAAATCTATCTTGGGAGTTCCCCAACGATGGCATAATAGTTGGAAAACCTCTTGATTTAGTTCCCATTCTGTTGGGCAGACTTTCCTCCTGCTCAGGTAGTCGGCCAGGATATTCTGAGACCCTTCTAGGTGTACTGTTGTGTGACAGAACTGTGTTCTCCGCCCAAACAAATATCTTCTGTGCCAACTCCTGAAGTGGTTTGTGTCTGGGACCTCCCTGGTGTTTTAGGAGGGATACTGCCGTCATATTGTCTGTTAGAATCTTCACATGCTTGTTTTTTTTTTTTTTTTTTTTTTTTTTTTTTTTTAGGCGAGAACGATTTCTTCTTAGGGTCTACCAAACCGCGTATAGCTCTCTGTAATTTGATGACTTGTGGCTGATGTCTTCGGGCCACCTGCCCTGGAAGAACCTTCCTTCTAGATGTGCTCCCCATCCCCACTGACTGGCGTCTGTGGTAATTATCACACAAAGGGTCAAGATCCATGGTACACCTATTCTTAGGTTGCGGTCTTGTGTCCACCATCGTAATGATCTCCTTACTGCCGTTGATAGTCGAATTGTCCTGTCCAGCGAAGTTTGGCGATGATCCCATACCGAGAGAACTTGATTTTGTAGTAGTCTTGAGTGAGCTTGGGCCCACCTGACACAAGTGAAACAGGCTGTCTTCTTTCCTAAGATCTTCATGGCTGATCTTATGGTAACCTGATGCCTCAGGAACTCTATGATCATCTTTAATGTCTCCCGTTTTTCTCTTGGAAGAAAGGATTGTCTGGAGGTAGAATCCAGAAGAACTCCCAGGAATACCTTCCGAGATTCGGGTTTTAGGTTTGACTTTTTTCGATTTTACGACCCAGCCCAGGTGTTCCAACACCGATATGACTCGATCTCTGTGTAGGAGTAAAGTCTCTTCTGCTCGAGCTACCAGGAGAAAATCATCCAAATAAGGAATTATTGTAATTCCCTGATTTCTTAAGTATGCCACTACCTCTGCCACCAGCTTTGTGACTATCCTTGGAGCTGAGGAAAGACCAAACGGGAGGCACTGAAACTGGAGGTGGCAGGTCTGGTCCGGCAATCTTACTGAAAACCTCAGAAGCTCCTGAGAAGTTGAGTGGATTGGCACCTGATAATATGCACTCTTCAGGTCGAGAGTGCACATTACCGAATTTCTGTCTATAAAGGTGGATGGTTGACCTTATTGACTATTCTGAACCTTTTGTATTTGACGCATACATTTAAAAGGTTTCAGGTTTATTATCGTGCGTGTTTCTCCTGACGGTTTTGGGATTGAAAATAGGGAAGAGTAGTGACCTATGCCTCTTTTCGATGAGGGAACCCGAACTATGACCTGAGATCTGATAAGATTCTGAAGGTCTGAGAACATTGGAGAATTGTTTGCCACAGATGTTGGTGAGATACACCTTTGTGTCGCGGGAGATGTAAGCTCTATTTTGTAGCCTTCGGATATTATATTGAGGACATATGCGTTTTTTGTGATCTGCCTCCAGTTGATCAGAAACCGACTGAGTCTGCCCCCTATACCTATGGCGTCAATGCCTTCTAGGTCTAGAGCTTGACCCAAAAAGGGAATTTCTGCCCCTTCTGTTCTGAGCATAGGATCCTTTATAGGCTCCTCTATTGGCTCTCCACTGCTCTCTATAGTCAGGTTGTTTGCGAGGTGGGGGTATTTTCAGAAAGGGCTGAAATTTCTTAGGTTTATCCTCAGGAAAACCTTTTTTACTATCTGATGTGAACTCTAAAATGTCATCCAACGCCTGTCCAAACACCCTGGATCCTGCAAAGGGAGTGGCACATAATTTATTTTTAGATGCATTATCTCCCGACCAAGATTTAAGCCATATAGCCCTATGAGTTGCATTAGATAAGGAACTATTTCTAGCTGCAAATCTCACTGATTCAGCTGAAGTATCTGCCATGAAGGCCGTGGCTGACTTTATAATGGGTATGGAAGATATATTCGCCCGCGGGGTCTTATTAACCAAATGTTCTTCTAACTGTCCCATCCACAAGTACATGGACCTGGCTACTGACGTAGCAGCTATGTAAGCTTTTATCAAAGCTGCCGATGTTTCCCAAGCTCGACGTAAGAGAATATCTGCCTTGCGGTCCATGGCGTCTCAGGCTTGATGAATCCTCAAAGGGGATGGCTGTCTTCTTTGTAACCTTGGCCACTGGAACGTCGATTTTTGGGATTTCTTCCCATGTCTTGATATCCTCTAGGTCAAACAGACTGCCTTTAAATTCTCAGGACATCACCAGTCTACGTTCTGCATCCTTCCATTCTTGCAATATCATAAGTCGGATGTGTTCGCTCACCGGGAACACTGTCTTTGAGATGTAAGACCCCCAAACATCAAGTCCTGTCTGGATTTTGGACGCGGCTCCATCTGCATCGTATTTCTCACCGCTTGAACTACCGTATATACTCGAGTATAAGCCGAGATTTTCAGCCCAAATTTTTGGGCTGAAAGTGCCCCTCTCGGCTTATATTCGAGTCACGGTCGGCGGCAGGGTCGGCGGCTGAGGGGGAGAGAGGATTGTCGCATACTCTCCTAGTCCCGGCGCTCCTGACGCTGTCCCTGCCTGTCACACTGTCTTCGGGTGCCGCAGCTCTTCCCCTGTCAGCGGTCACGTGGGACCGCTCATTAAAGTTATGAATATGGACTCCACTCCCATAGGGGTGGAGCCGCATATTCTTTCCTCTAATAAGCGGTGCCAGTGACCGCTGACAGGGGAAGAGCTGCGGCACCCGAAGACAGGGACAGGCAGGGACAGCGTCAGGAGCGCCGGGACTAGGTGAGTATTTTATATTTACCGGTCCACGTTCCACCCACCGGGCGCCGCTCCGTCTTCCCGTCCTCTTGCTGTGACTGTTCAGGTCAGAGGGCGCGATGACTTATTAGTGTGCGCGCCGCCCTCTGCCTGAACAGTCAGTGCGGAGAGACGCCGAGACGGGACGCTGAGGAGCTGCAGGCAGCAAGAGAGGTATGTTTTTTTTTTTTTTTTATTGCAGCAGCAGCGTTCTATATGGCACAGCTTTAAATGGAGCATCTATGGGGCAATAATGAACGCTATAGAGCATATATGGCACAGCTTTATAAGGAGCATCTATGGGGCAATAATGAACGGTACGGAGCATTATATGTGGCACAGCTTTATATGGAGCATCTATGGCGCAATAATGAACTGTATGGAGCATTATATGTGGCACATTTTTATATGGAGCATCTTATGGGCCCATCATAAACTTTATGGAGCATTATATGGGGATCCTGATTCAATATGGATATTCGAAAACACTTAACCTACTGATGTCTCAATTAATTTTACTTTTATTGGCATCTATTTTTATTTTTGAATTTCACCGTTAGCTGCTGCATTTCCTACCCTAGGCTTATACTCGAGTCAATAAGTTTTCCCAGTTTTCTGTGGCAAAATTAGGGGGGGGTCGGCTTATACTCGGGTCGGCTTATACTTGAGTATATACGGTAACTCTTCAGTGTCTTCCACAGGAAAGAGAAACCTCCTTCCTGATCCTGTTCTTCTAAAGGTAACTCTCCTTCCTGATCCGAACTCTTAAAGTCTGATTCTTCCTTTGAAGAAATATCCGAACTCCTTTGCTCTGGGTCCATTCTCGGTCTCTTGCGACTCGGACCTGGACTGGAAGGGCACTGCGGTGTCATAGTAGCTAATGAACTTTGTATCTCTTCCCGAACTAAACTCCTTATTTCTGATAAGAGTGTTGGTTGTTCTCTTATAACCTTGGAAATACAGGAGTTGCAAAGATCTTTTTGTATGCTTCCGGCAGCTTTACATTACATATGGAGCACCGCTTAGGACTTCGCCAAGGTCTTGCCTGGCTTTTTAGTCGTTGGGAGGGGTGTCTGCAGGACATCCTTATCCTAAACATAAGAATGGGTACGGCTTAGCGTCTACATGTATATGTGTAGATATATCTGCGCACTTACCCCAGCATCCTCACTCCTGACTTCCATAGCCTCTGTTAGGCCGGGATCACACATGCGAGAAACACGTCCGTGTCTCGCATGTGAAATCCAAGCTCTGGCGCCGGCACTGTGGAGCGGAGCGTGCGGCCGCATAGCAACACATGGAGACGCACACTCCTCTCTGGAGTGCCGCCGCCAGAGCTTAGACTTCACATGCGAGACACGGACGTGTTTCTCGCATGTGTGATCCCGGCCTTAAAAAGATAATCAGGAGTGGGTAAAATATGTAATCCTCTGACAGAAAAGGGCCACAGCAGCCATCGCTGCACTCACCCTTTGTCTCCGGCATTGCAGAACCTCTGCTCCAGTCCTTTGTGCCCACCTCGTGACTCTGGACTGAGTAACCGCAACCTGCGCCAGTTTAATCAAACTTTGGCGCCTGCTGCTCCTTACGTTGTGGAACGCTGGATCACCGCTCGGCTATTATGCCTGTTCAGCGTTCCACACTGTCTCTCTGGGAAACGCCGCTGACATCACCGGAAACGACGCTCGGCTACCCTGCACTTCCGCGTTCCACGCAATGGAACGCATGCTGATCCGCTCTGCTGCTGACACCGGAAATGACGTCCGGTGACCCCGGAAGCTCTTTCGACCCCGCCGTGTTCATTATGGAACAAGTGAGTCCCTGCGCCTCTGCCTGGCGCTTCTTCTATATGGCGCCCGAGCAGAGAGCTCCCCACCGGGAGGAAGCGGCTCTACCCAAGAGCTCAGCTGCTCGACTGGTCTCTGGGGCAGAGGGACTCAAACCCCCCTTCCCTTCCCCGGGAAATATCTTCCCTGGGCTACCAATGAGGGGGAAAGATATTGGACCAGCCGCACGATCCCCCTGAGCCCTCCGGATCCGGTAAGCTTCTGCGCTTGAGTCTCGTGTGTCCCTCCATGCAGGGACAGGAAAAACACTGAAGGAAAGGGGGCGGAGTGGGACCTTTTAACCTCTCGTGTGGTCTATCCTGTCCCTGCAAGGAGGAGGACGTCCTGGAAAAGAAGCTCTGTTTGAAATAGCAGTAAGGATGAAGGGGTTGCAGAACAGTCAGGAGGAACAAGAAGAATTTGGTCGTCCTGCCACATCTTCACCCTCATCAACTGATGAAGAATTTAATTTCGAAATATATTTGGATCACAAGGACCGTGCAAATTGTTCCCGCATAGAAGAGTCATCCCCATCAAAGAACACAGCCAGTACATTCATCAAAAATAACAGTGCAACAAGCGATTTCTCTGTATCCTGACAGTCAGATGTTGCCCGAGTGGTTACTGCTTTGCCACCAACCCAAGTTAGTGTAGAGAGGTTGTTCTCTGCTCTCAAAATAATTAGATCAGATTTGAGGGCATCCATGAACGAGGATCTGACAGAGGCAATACTTTTTCTGAGGACAAATTTATAGATTTCCTCTTATTAACTGCATAACAGTGTTTATTGCATATTTACTTACAAGAGTTTAGAAAAGTTTATAAAAGTTATTTGCTATATTCTAATTGTATTCTAATAAATATAGTTTTTGCTCTAAGTGGTCTGATTACTTATATGATGGTGAGAAACTGAGTAAAGCACGATGTTAATATTTGACAACAGTAAATTTATTGTTACGAATTGGCCATTTATGAAGGAGTCGGAACCTGATAAAATTCAGGAGTCGGTGTCGCAACTGTGGCTTACCGACTACACAGCCCTGAGCGTAATTACGCTGACATCTGCCAGCATGATACCGCAGCGCTGTGACCGGCAGTAGCGTTACCGCAGGTGACAGTCACAGCTGTGGGGTCACGCTGACATGTGACAGCATGACCCCCGCAGCTCCTGTTATTGCACGCACTGAGCTGTGTGTGCAATGGGGAAAGACATGCAGGGGGAGAGGAGTGCATAGGAGGGAGAGCGACCCAGGGGGAGAGAGACATGCAGGGAGGAGAGGAGGGAGAGCGACCCATGGGGAGTGAGACATGCAGGGGGAGAGGAGGGAGAGCGACCCATGGGGAGTGAGACATGCAGGGGGGAGAGGAGGGAGAGCGACCCATGGGGAGTGAGACATGCAGGGGGGAGAGGAGGGAGAGCAACCCATGGGGAGTGAGAATGCAGGGGGGAGGGGAGGGAGAGGAGGGAGTGACCCATGGGGAGTGAGACATGCAGGGGGGAGAGAGGAGTGAGCGACCTATGGGGAGTGAGACATGGGGAGAGCGACCCATGGGGAGTGAGACATGCAGGGGGGAGAGGAGTGAGAGCGACCCATGGGGAGTGAGACATGGGGAGAGCGACCCATGGGGAGTGAGAAATGCAGGGGGGAGAGGAGGGAGAGCGACCCATGGGGAGTGAGACATGCAGGGGGGAGAGGAGGGAGAGCGACCCAGGGGGAGTGAGAAATGCAAGGGGGAGAAGAGAAAGAGCGACCCAGGGGGAGGGAGTGCAGCTTCCTGGAGATCACTGGGACTGTGTGGGGGGAGGCGGAGACAGAGCAGGAGGACACAGGGCAGCATGTGAGGAGCAGAGGATGTCTGCTCAGGACGCACAATGCAGTGCCTGGAGTAGAGGAGCAGGGAGGTAAATCACCCGCACTCCCCACTCTCCATCCTCCGGCTCCAGTGAGCGCTTCTATCCTGCGATAGAGTTTAAGTGGAGCTCGGCAGATAGCACTGGGCTATAGTAAGATGGCGGCTAGTCACACCTACAGCAGTGAGTTGTGCAGCCCACAGAGGCGTGCCCAGCTCACTGCTAAAGCTGCTGCAATGTTAGAGATAGGAAATAATAGACCGCCGCTGACCCCATGTCCATGGGGTGTCGTATTCTGACACGGATAGTGTCGTGCTACTGCTGTGAACACAAGATGTCAGCTCCCAGTGCCATCTTCCTACTCATAACACACGAAATCTGTTTCACATGCATTCAAATCTGGGTTATGACAGCATGTTATGCTACATTACATTGATTAATTAATGATCTACAAACGCGGTACCTTCCCTTTAACAGGTCAGTGTAGCCGGCAGACTAAAGGTACCGTCACACTTAGCGACGCTGCAGCGATACCGACAACGATCCGGATCGCTGCAGCGTCGCTGTTTGGTCGCTGGAGAGCTGTCACACAGACAGCTCTCCAGCGACCAACGATCCCGAGGTCCCCGGTAACCAGGGTAAACATCGGGTAACTAAGCGCAGGGCCGCGCTTAGTAACCCGATGTTTACCCTGGTTACCAGCGTAAAAAAACAAACAGTACATACTTACATTCAGCTGTCTGTCCCTTGCCGTCTGGTTCCTGCACTGACTGCTGGCCGTAAAGTGAAAGTGAAAGCACAGCACAGCGGTGAGTCACACAGCGGTGACTCACCGCTGTGGCTGTGCTCTGCTTTCACTTTACGGCCAGCAGTCAGTGCAGGAACCAGACGGCAAGGGACAGACAGCTGAATGTAAGTATGTACTGTTTGTTTTTTTACGCTGGTAACCAGGGTAAACATCGGGTTACTAAGCGCGGCCCTGCGCTTAGTTACCCGATGTTTACCCTGGTTACCAGTGAAGACATCGTTGAATCGGTGTCACACACGCCGATTCAGCGATGTCTACGGGGAGTCCAGCGACGAAATAAAGTTCTGGACTTTCTTCCCCGACCAGCGATCTCCCAGCAGGGGCCTGATCGCTGCTGCCTGTCACACTGGACAATATCGCTAGCGAGGACGCTGCAACGTCACGGATCGCTAGCGATATCGTCTAGTGTGACAGTACCTTAAGGCTGCTGTTTGGTCATGAATTACCATGGCAAGCATTAGAACCACACAATCATAATCTCAGGGCACCGATGGGGCTAAAGAAAGAGCCCCCACACTTAATTTATATGATGTAGTCACTATTCACAGCCGCATCTAAGGGGTTAAACAGATATGGAAGGTGCAAACACTGATCGTGGCTGATACAGCAAGTTGTCAGCTATACTGTACAGCCGACAGCTGCTGGATCGGTTTTTCACAATTTGCAATGGATCTTTCAAAAATTCACCGGATCCTGCTTGATGGCAAAAAACAGATGTGTGAAAGTAGCCTAAGAGGCAGGTCCGGGCTGTGTTAAGGGGCAGGTTCACCCCATGAGCCCACTCCACACATCCGCTGCAGATTTGCGCTGTACATGTACTGGATGTTGTGAAGGGGTTAAGGGTCTATGGGCAAGGGACAATCATGAAGTAAGGAAGCCCACAGTTTATATTTCTGATTTGATCATGGCAATAAAACAACATGCACAGGTATGCAGCTTACTCCATCCTAGTCTTATAAAGAAATGGTTGTGCAGTTGATATGCATTTTGAGTGGACAGGACTGCTGGGCTCACTATTAGGCCGGAGTCACACTACAGCGAGATACGGCCGAGTCTCGCAGGTTAAAACCCAGCTCTGGCGCTAGCACTCCGGAGTGGTGCGTGCGGCTCCATGTATTGCTATGCAGCTAGAGTGCCGATGCCAGAGCTTGGTTTTAACCTGCGAGACTCGGCCGTATCTCACTGTGTGTGATCCCGGCCTTACAGATATTTTGATCACGCCGACTCATGATTCATTAGCTTTTCTTATGACTCATTTGTGGGATATATATTGATTAGAAGATTTATGCTGGGTACTTTTTGTATGTATATACATTTAAATATTGATTCATATACGTTTTTTATCCTTCTGCAAACGGAATGTTATACTATCGGTGAATTATGCCTTCTACTACTGGCGGGCTCTTATCGGTCCGATGGGCGGCGTTTTCTCTCCTTTCATTCACCTCTTCCTTTCCCGCTGGCTGCAATATTATATGAGTGTTTCCTCCGTAGCTCACGTGTGCAGAAAGCAATCTTGCCTTGTGAACGCGCAGTATGCTTTGCCCAACTGCGGGCAAAGCCCGCACGCATGAACTACGGAGGAAACAGACTCATATTCAAGATAATATTGCGGCCAGCGGGAAAGGAAGGGGTGAATGAAAGGAGAGAAAACACCGCCGATCAGACCGGACAGAGAGCCCACCAAATTCAGGTGACAGAGTCCCTTTAACACCACACACACATACAAAAAAAACATGTGGCAAAAAGACGATTATTACCTAGTGACATCAGGAAGCCACTGCACAGTGAGACTTGGCCACTCCAGGGCATGTGTCATTACCAGGTCATAGAGGAAAGGAGTATTTTTCTTCCAGATTTTATACTCCTCGTTGATGACACGCTCCTCCACAGTATCTTCAAACACTGCAAATGACAAATTAAGTAAAATTAATCTATTGGTCTAAAGACAAAAAAAAAAAAAAAAACGTAACAAAAACAGACATCGATTTATGCACAGGTTCCATTAACCCCTTAGTGACAGAGCCAATTTGGTACTTAATGACCGAGCCAATTTTTACAATTCTGACCACTGTCACTTTGAGGTTATAACTCTGGAACGCTTTAAAGGGAACCTGTCACCCCGTTTTTTGAGATTGAGCTATAAATACTGTTAAATAGGGCCTGCGCTGTGTGTTCCTATAGTGTACGTAGTGTACCCCGATTCCCCATGTATGCTGAGAAATAACTTACCAAAGTCGCCGTTTTCGCCTGTCAATCAGGCTGGTCAGGTCGGGAGGGCGTGGTGACATCGCTGGTTCTTCCTCAGCTTTACGTTGGTGGCGTAGTGGCGTAGTGGTGAAGACACAGCGCGCGATCTGCGCTGTCATCCCTTTCGTCGGTGGGGGCGGCCATCTTCCTGGGGCCGCGCGTGCGCAGATCGAGTGCTCTGCTGCACGGGGCTTCAGGAAAATGGCCGCGGGATGCCGCGCGTGCGCATTAGAGATCGCGGCGGCCATTTTCCCAAAGCCGAGTTTGCATCTCGGCTTTGGGAAAATGGCCGCCGTGATCTCTAATGCGCACGCGCGGCATCCCGCGGCCATTTTCCTGAAGCCCCGTGCAGCAGAGCACTCGATCTGCGCACGCGCGGCCCCAGGAAGATGGCCGCCCCCACCGACGAAAGGGATGACAGCGCAGATCGCGCGCTGTGTCTTCACCACTACGCCACCAACGTAAAGCTGAGGAAGAACCAGCGATGTCACCACGCCCTCCCGACCTGACCAGCCTGATTGACAGGCGAAAACGGCGACTTTGGTAAGTTATTTCTCAGCATACATGGGGAATCGGGGTACACTACATACACTATAGGAACACACAGCGCAGGCCCTATTTAACAGTATTTATAGCTCAATCTCAAAAAACGGGGTGACAGGTTCCCTTTAACAGATCCCGCTGACTCAGATTGTTTTTTCGTGACATTGTACTTCATGTTAGTGGTAACATTTCTTCGATATTACTTATGATTATTTATGGGGAAAAAAGGAAATATGGCGAAAATTTTTAAAATTTTGCAATTTTCAAACTTTGTATTTTTATGCCCTTAAATCAGAGATATGTCACAAAAAAATAGTTAATAAATAACATTTCCCACATGTGTACTTTACATCAGAACAATTTTGGAAACAATTTTTTTGTTAGGGAGATATAAAAAAGTTGACCAGCAATTTCTCATTTTTACACCTTTTTTTTTTTTTTAGGGACCACATCACATTTGAAGTCATTTTGGGGGGGCTCTACAGGTCCTTCTCAAAAAATTAGCATATAGTGTTAAATTTCATTATTTACCATAATGTAATGATTACAATTAAACTTTCATATATTATAGATTCATTATCCACCAACTGAAATTTGTCAGGTCTTTTATTGTTTTAATACTGATGATTTTGGCATACAACTCCTGAGAACCCAAAAAACCTGTCTCAATAAATTAGCATATTTCACCCATCCAATCAAATAAAAGTGTTTTTTAATAACAAACAAAAAAACCAACAAATAATAATGTTCAGTTATGCACTCAATACTTGGTCGGGAATCCTTTGGCAGAAATGACTGCTTCAATGCGGCGTGGCATGGAGGCAATCAGCCTGTGACACTGCTGATATGTTTGGGCACATATCGGTGCTCGGAAGGGAAGGAGCGCCGCTTGGAATGCAGACTGATGGGATGGTCTGCGGGTGTCATGTTGGTTTTGCAGAGCTCCTGATGTACCTAAACAGTAGAAACACCCCACAAGTGACCCCATTTTGGAAACTAGACCCCCCAAAGAGCTTATCTAGATGTGTGGTGAGCACTATGAACCCCAACTGCTTCACAGAAGTCTATAATGTAGAGCCATGAAAATAAAAAATCTTTTCCACAAAATCTTTTCACCCCAAATTTTTACTCTCACAAGGGTAAGAGGAGAAATTGGACCCCAAAAGTTGTTGGCCAATTTGCCTGAGTATGCTGGTACCCCATGTGTGGGGGGTAAACCACTGTTTGGGCGCACGGCAGAGCTCGGATGGGAAGGAGCGCCGTTTTGGAATGCAGACTTTGATAGAATGGTCTGCTGGCGTTATGTTGCGTTTGCAGAGCCCCTGATGTACCTAAACAGTAGAAACCCCCCACAAGTGACCTTATTTTGGAAACTAGACCCCCCAAGGAACTTATCTAGATGTGTGGTGAGAACTTTGAATGCCCAAGTGCTTCACAGATGTTTATAATGCAGAGTCGCGAAAAAAAATTTTTTTTCCCCACAAAAGATTTTTTAGCCCCCAAGTTTTTATATTTACAAGGGTAACAGGAGAAATTGGACCCCAAAAGTTGTTGTCCAATTTATCCAGAGTACGCTGATGCCCCATATGTGGGGGTAAACCATTGTTTGGACGCACGGCAGAGCTCACAAGGGAGGGAGCACCATTTGACTTTTTGAGCGCAAAATTGGCCCCCTGATGTACCTAAACAGTGGAAACCCCCCAATTCTAACCAAAACCCTAATCCCAACACACCCCTAACCAAAACCCTAATCCCAACACACCCCTAACCAAAACCCTAATCCCAACACACCCCTAACCCAACCCTAATCCCAACATACCCCTAACCCCAAACCCTAACCCCAACACACCCCTAACCCCAAACCCTAACCCCTAACACACCCCTAACCCAAACCTAATCCCAACACACCCCTAACACACCCCTAACCCCAAACCCTAACCCCAACACACCCCTAACCCTAACCCACCCCTAACCCTAACCAACACACCCCTAACCCTAACCCCAACACACCCCTAACCCCAAACCCTAACCCCAAACGTAACCATAATGCCAACCCCAACCCTAATCCCAACTCTAACCCTAACTTTAGCAGCAACCCTAACCCTAGCCCAACCCTAACCCTAGCCCAACCCTAGCCCAACCCTAACCCTAACCCTAGCCCAACCCTAGCCCAACCCTAACCCTAACCCTAGTCCTAAGGCTACTTTCACACTTGCGTCGTGTGGCATCCGTCACAATCCGTCGTTTTGGACAAAAAAACGGATCCTGCAAATGTGCCCGCAGGATGAGTTTTTTGCCAATAGAATTGTATTGCCTACGGATCGCGACGGATGGCCACACGTCGTGTCCGTCGTGCACTGGATCCGTTGTGTTTTGGCGGACCGCCGTCACAAAAAAAGTTCAATGTAATGTTTTTTTGTACATCGCGTCTGCCATTTCCGACCGCACATGCGTGGCCATAACTCCGCCCCCTCCTCCTTAGGACAGACTGAGCAGCGGAAGCATTGAAAAACTGCATCCGCTGCCCACATTGTGCACAATTTTCACAATGTGCGTTGGTACGTCGGGCTGACGCATTGTGATGGCCCTGTACCGACGCAAGTGTGAAAGAAGCCTAACCCTAGCCCCAACCCTAAATTTAGCCCCAACCCTAACCCTAAATTTAGCCCCAACTCCTCTCTCCTGCCGGCCGATCATGGCAGGTGCACTACGCATGCGCCCGCCATTTTCTTAGCAGATGAAGAAGCCGGCGGGCAGGAGAGGACGTAGGAGGACCCAGGGACACTGGTAAGTATGATAGGGTCCTCGAATCCCCCCAATTCTCTGTCCTCTGATGTACGATCACATCAGAGGACAGTGAATTACATTGCTTTTTTTTTTGCGGTCGCCGGTAAACAATTACCGGCGATCGCAAAATAGGGGTCGGTAAAAACCGACCCCGATCATGTTCTTTGGGGTCTCAGCTAACCCCAGCAGCCGACACCCCAAAGATCTTCCGGGTGCCAGCTGGCGGACACACTGCGCATGCGCCCGCCATTTTTGGCCAGAGCAAGATGGCGGCGCCCATCATGAGCCACGAGGAACACCGGGGGAGACAGGTGAGTATCGGGGGGCTATCGGGGACCCCAATTCTCTGTCCTCTGATGTGCGATCACATTGGAGGACAGAGAAAGTAAAAGGGAATTTTTTTTTTTTTTTTGCGATCGCCAGTAAACGGTTAATTACCGGCGATCGCAACCCGGGGGTTGGGAAAACCCCGAATCATGTTCTCTGGGGTCTCGGCTACCCCCGGCAACCGAGACCCCAGAGAAAATCCGTCTCTGGGAGGCACTACTTTTTCCACAGCGCCCTTAATTAACGGCGCTGTGGTTTAAGTACCCTTAACTGCCGCCGTTAAAAGGCGTATCGGCGGTCGTTAAGGGGTTGTTTTTAACCATCATCGTTTATGAACCCAATTGATAAGTGTGTCAGTTGTCTGGTGCAAAATCTAGTTACCGAAAAATGTGTTAACTTGGTGTTTTCAAGACAGTTTTGGCTAGCTGTTAATGTGGGCAGAGCTGGACAATATGTGGCAAAGTCACCTGACATTCATAAGTGGTGGTGTACCCTACACCAGGCATGTTTCTTCACTCTCAATGAAATGGTACATCTTCAATTAAAAGTTGTGTACACAATGACATTATCAATTAATCAGGTACCATGCGTTTGGTCAAGTGTCCATGTAATTTTGATATGACCGTTTTTCCCCAAATCATAGATCTAATTCACTCATACAAGTCTGAAAATAAATTAAAAAAAAAAAAACAGCTCAAGTTTTGAGACCGACAAATTTTGGTTGTCAGTTTGCATCTTCAGTGTTTTTAGAACTAGTTTACACTAGGTGTTTTTGCAGCTTTTTTTACGCAAATTTTCAGCTGTGTTTTACAGTATCAGCAAAGTGAGATTTCAGAAGTCTCATGATCACAGCTTGGATTTAAAACGCACAGCAAATCTTGACAGGTAAATTACTGATCATGTGCACAACACTACAGGATTGTAAGTCTTTGCCAGCATAGATTCCCTAGCGTTTTTGGGCCAATTTCACGTGGAAAAAAAATGCACCTGAGGCAATGTGCACAAGTTGAGTATTGTGTGCACACGTTGCAGATTAGACTTAGGAATTTCTGGTGCGGATTTTGCCTCTCCTGGCAGAAAACGTACCTGCGGATCTGTCGTGTTTTTTGTGCGGTTCTGCAGCATTTTTGCTGCGGTTTTCTTGCGGATTTGCTGCGTTTTTACCCCTGCGGTTTTCTATAATTGAATGGGTACAAAAACGCTGCAGATTCACAAAAAATTAGTGACATGCTACTTTTAAACCGCAGCGTTTCCGCAGCGGATTTTCTCATTGATTTGACAGTGTACTGTAAATCAATTGTGGATCTGCAGCGCTTCGGCACCTCAAAAAACGCTGCGGCTCCGCAACGTGTGCTCATACCCTTTGACTACAGAAATTTCTGCATTGCTAGGTATTTGTTGGCAGCAAAAACAGAACGTCGCTCATTTTTGTACAGCAATGAGTACTTTTTGGAGAATATATTTCAAAACGGGAGGGAAAAAAAAAAAAAACGTTTTGTCGTGTAATTTTTTTGTTCAAACCTGTTTTCATGCTTATTTGCCCCATACTTGGCCAACAATACCAGCCCTCAGCTGCCCCAGAAATGACACTTCATATCTGAAGGGCCAATTCTGGCACTTTTCCCAGGCTCTTCCCAATGTCTCATCGGGGTAATGGGATTACGGGTTGGTGTCAGCAGCCATCGCTGACACCAAGCCCTAGGTTTAGTAATGAAGAGGAGTCAGCGACACCCCTTCATTACTAAACCTGTAAGTAAAGAGAAATAAACAGAATAAAACACTATTTGAAACAGACATTCTTTAACCCCTTTTCAACATCAGGCGTAATAGTACGCCGATGTAGGAGTCCCTCCCTTTGATGTGGGCTCCGGCAGGAAGTCCACATCTTTCCTGACACGTCAGCTGCTTTGAACAAATGACATGTGCCCGGAATAGCCGCGGGTGGAATCGCGATCCACCTGCGGCTATTAACCCGCTAAATGTCACTGTCAAACGCTGACAGCGGCATTTAACTTGCGCTTTTGGCCGGGTCAGTTTTATCATTTAGTGAACTTAGTAAAAAATACCAAATGAAAAACAAGTGTGAGATTGCACTTTTTTTTACAATTTCACCACACTTGGAAATTTTTCCCCCATTTTCTAGTACACAACATGGTAAAACCCATTGGTGTTGTTCAAAAGTACAACTCGTCCCGCAAAAAAACAAGCGCTCAGATATTGACGGAAAAATAAGTTATGGCTCTGCTAAGGGGAGCAAAAAACGAAGACAAAACAAAAATACCTCCGTGGGTTAATCATTTCAATTAATCCAATATACTCACCCCAGGTCCAAAGGTAATACAAAGGTTAAAGCAATATCCCACATTGTCACCAACATATGTAGGAGCGATCACAGAACTTTCTCAGGCATTACTTCATGCCTTAAGTAAGGTCACCGAGGTTCATCAGCTGATGAACTCCGGTGAACTCTCACCACAGGCTCAGCGTGCACACACACTGCAGGAGTGATTACCTCCTGTGTCAGTGCGTTGCCAGCTGCAGGGTAGACCAGTCGCATCAGCTGGTGCAACTGCTCTACAGGTGACCTGAATCGTGATGGGACATGGATTACGGCAGACAGGTGAGGTATATGGTGGGTTTTTTTGGTTTTTTTTCTTTTTGCGGTAGCATGGGCATTGGGGATTAGGCATTCAGGTTAGCATATGGTGTATTTTATATTTTTTTACAGGAGACAAAGGGCTTCAGGGATTAGGTGTAAGGGTATGTGCACAAGATGCACATTTAGTGCAGATATAGTGCAGAACTGCAGATTTTTCTGCAGCAGAAACACTGCAGAACTGCACTGTGATTTACAGTACAATATAAAAAAAAAAAAGCTGTGCACATGGTGCAGAAAAGTCTGCGCAGAAACGCTGCAGATTTCAAAGAAGTGCATGTCACTTTTTTGCAGTACTGCAGCGTTTCTGCACCCCTCCATTATAGAAATCCACAGTGGTAAAATCTGCAAAAAAAACGCACCTGCGGATTCTGCCAGGAGATGCAAATTTAGTGCAGAAAATTCTGCACCACATTTCCTACATGTGCACATAGCCTAAGGCCTCTTTCACACTTCCGTTTTTAGCCATACGTCGCAATCCGTCGTTTTGGCAAAAAAACAGATCCTGCAAATGTGCCCGCAGGAGGCGTTTTTGCCACTTATTGATGACGGATTGCGATGAATGGGCACACGTCGCATCAGTCGTGCAACAGATGCGTCGTGATTTTGCAGCCCGTCGCAACGAAAAACGTTCAATGTAACGTTCTTTCGTCGGTCGAGACCGCCATTTCCGACCGCGCATCCGTGGCCGTAACTCCGCCCCCTCCTCTGAACTCATAATGGGCAGCGGATGCGTCTGAAAACTGCAACCGCTGTCCACGTTGTGCACTATTTGCACAACGTCCGTCGGTACGATGGTTTGCGGCCGCCCCGTACCGACGGAAATGTGGCAAGTATACTGTGTTCTTTTATTTTTACATCAATATTTCTTTATTTTAACTTTTAGCACAGGAGCAGGCTGATGAAAACAACACCTGTCAGCTCCCACTGTAGTGAGTGACAGCAGACGTCGGCTGATGGGAGTATTAGTCTCACCAGCTGTCACCTATGACCTGCGGCAAGCTTTTTACCACAGGTCATGCTGACATCTGACAGTGACCCTGCAGCGCTCTAACCGACAGTAATGTTACTAACGATGAACCACAGCGCCGGCGTTTGTCATGTTGTCACACAGATGCCAATTTATTCTCTTAACCCCTTGCCGACATGCCTTGTACTAGTACGGCACATGTCGGGTCCCCTGCTTTGATGTGGGCTCCGGTGGTGAGCCCACAAAGTCGCGACATGTCAGCTGTTTTGTACAGCTGACATGTGCATGCAATAGCGGCGGGTGAAATTGTGATTCACCCGCAGCTATTAACCTGTTAAATGCCGCTGTCAAACGCTGACAACCGCATTTAACCGGCGCTTCCGGCCGCGTGGCCGGAAATGAGCGCATCGCCGACCTCCGTCACATGATCGGGGGTCGGCGATGTGTCAGGATGGTAACCATAGAGGTCCTTGAGACCTCTATGGTTACTGATGCCGGGCTGCTGTGAGCGCCCCCCTGTGGTCGGCGCTCATAGCAAGCCTGCATTTCAGCTACAAAGCAGCGATCTGATGATCGCTGCTATGTAGCAGAGCCGATCAGGCTGTGCCAGCTTCTAGCCTCCCATGGAGGCTATTGAAGCATGGCAAAAGTAAAAAAAAAAAAAGTGGTCTTTAAAAAATATATGAAAAAAAAATTAAAATATAAAAGTTTAAATCAACACACCCTTTTGCCCCATCCAAAATAAAATGAAAAAAAAAAAAAAAGAAAAAAAAAAAAAAAAAAAACCAACACATTTGTTATCGCCGCATTCAGAATCGCCGAATCCAAGCATTAACCTGATCGCTAAATGGTGTAGCGAGAAAAAAATTTGAAACGCCAGAATTATGTTTTTTTGGTCACCGCGACATTGCATTAAAATGCAATAACGGGCGATCAAAAGAACGTATCTGCACAAAAGTGGTATCACTAAAAACGACAGCTCGGCACGCAAAAAGCATTAAGCTACTTACTGGTAGCGGCATTTCTCGGAGGCCCATGACAGCACGACGAGAGAGGGGATCCGCCCATTAGGAACAGGAAACCTACAGATACAAAAGGGCGGTACCTCTCCCTTGCCTCAGTTGTATTTCAGAGTCTTGAGAGGACTACTGCGGTTAGTGGCACAAAAAATATATACACTATATACAAATTATATACAGATTATATACAAATCTCCAGCTATATATTTGAAACTGGTATCATGTGTGAGATGTATACATCTATAGGAAGTGCAACCCCCACGTGAATAGGGAGGGAACTAAGGGTGCTGTCATGGGCCTCCGAGAAATGCCGCTACCAGTAAGTAGCTTAATGCTTTACTCGGACTCCCATGACAGCACGACGAGAGAATTACAGAGATGTAAAACTACCTTAGGGAGGGACTATGGCTTGTAGCACCCTTAACCCGAATGTGAGATCAGAGGAAGCCCCCAAACCCAACCTATAGTGCTTAAAGAAGGTGGACGGGGATGACCATGTGGCCGCCTTACATATCTGGTCGATTGATACTCCAGATTTTTCCGCCCAGGATGTAGCCATGGCCCTGGTGGAATGCGCCCTCAGATTCTGCGGAGCCGGACCCCCACCTGCAGTATAAGCCAAAGATAGCCTCCCTAATCCACTTTGCTAGTGTGTATTTTGATACCCTGAGACCCTTTCTAGGATTTTGGAAAGATAAAAATAATGCATAATCTTTCTTCCATGTGTCGATAACAGAGATAGATTCTAGCAGGCATCTCCGAACATCTAATGTATGGAGTAGTTCTTCCTTAGGGTTAGCAGGATTAGGGAGGAAGGATGGTAAAATTATCTCTTGTGACCTGTGAAACCGTGATGACACTTTTGGTAAATAGGCTGGGTCCGGTCTGAGGATTACTCTGTCTGGTAGAAACTCTGTATAAGGGGATACCCTGGAGAGAGCTTGTATGTCTCCTATTCTACGGGCAATGTAATTGCTACCAGAAAAGCTGTCTTAAGGGATAGGGCCTTAATTGAAGCTGATTGTAAAGGTTCAAATGGCTCTTTAGTCAATGCTGATAGGACTAAGTTGAGATCCCAAGGCATAGATCTATCTTTATGTATGGGTCTAGATCTACTGGATGCCTTAATGAACCTTGAGATCCAGTAATTATTGGCGATGTTACAGGAGAATAAAGCCCCTAGGGCCGAGACCTGTACCTTTAGAGTACTAGTGGATAGACCTAGCTCTAAGCCTTTTTGCAGGAATTTTAAAATTTGTTTTATAGGTATTCCTTCTTCTAATTTGAAATCAGAAGAGGCCAGAAACTTTCGCCAGGTCCTGGCGTAGATCGTTGTGGTTATTTGTTTCCTACTTTTCATAAGGGTTTCAATCAAACTCGGGGAGAACCTTTTGTTTTTCAGCAACTCCCTTTCAAAATCCATGCCGTTAAATGAAGGTTCTTTACTTGCGGATGACTGATCGGACCCTGGTAGAGCAAATCCGGAATCTCCGGAAGCACCCAGGGATCCTCCACTGACATGATCCTGAGCCAAGTGAACCAGGCCCTTCTGGGCCAGAATGGGGCAATCAATATAACCCTGGCTCGATCTTCTCTTATCTTCCTGACTACTAAGGGTAATAGGCCTAGTGGAGGAAATGCATATGCCAGCTGAAAATCCCAATTGATCAGAAAAGCGTCTACGGCTAGAGGATTCTCCCTGGGATTTAGGGAACAGAATTTTGTTGTCTTCCGGTTGTCCCTGGTAGCAAATAGATCTACATCTGGATGTCCCCATTTGTGGACAATCTGATCGAACACACGATTGTTTAGGGACCACTCCCCCTTGCTTCAAGGTGTTGCGGCTTAGAAAGTCCGCTTTGACGTTTTCCTTTCCTCTTATGTGTAAAGCGGATAGGGATAAAAAGTGATTCTCTGCTGTCTGGAACAGACAATCCGCCACTCTCATCAGTGACTCGGAATGAGTTCCACCCTGATGATTTATGTACGCGACCGTCACCCGGTTGTCCAATAGGATCTTGACATGATGACCCTGCAGATATGAGAGGAATTTTTTCACTGAAAGCTCTACTTCCATTAACTCTTTCTGGTTGGAGGAGGCTGATATTAGGGGAGGGGGCCATAGACCCTGAACCATCATGTCCATCCATGTGTGCTCCCCAACCCGCAGGGCTAGCATCAGTTGTTACCACACGTGTTACCTGAGACACCCAGGGAACCCCCACCGATAAATTTTCACTGACTAGCCACCACTTAAGAGATGTGAGTGCTATTGGACCTAAAGTAACCTGACTCTGCAGGGACCCCTGTAAGATTTTGTCATTAACCAGCACCTCAGATTGTAATGGTCTGTTGTGGAATTGGGCCCAACGGACAGCGGGAATGCAAGAGGTTAAGGAACCCAATAAGACAGCCTGTCTAAGGGTCATGGATGGTTTGTCAATTGCCTTAGACACCTGTTGCTGGATATGTAATGATTTGTCGGGTGGAAGACAACATTGTTGGGATTCTGAGTTTAATAACAGTCCTAAGAATCTTTGTATTTTTTGAGGCTGTAAACGAGATTTCTCAATTTATGATCCACCCCAGACGCTCCAGTCTGGATGTGGCTGTTTCTAGCTGGGACAGGCAATGGTCTGCTGAGCTCCCTACTATAAGGAAGTCATCCAAAGGGGAGAGCTCTGAACTGGAAATGGCGAATGCTACCCTCCATTGACACAGCTACTCTCAGGAACCTCTGGAAATCTTCATGTATTGGGACATGATAGTATGCGTCTTTAAGATCTACAACTACCATGAAACAGTGATTAAACAATATCTTTATTGCTGAATTAATCGTTTCCATTTTGAAGGATTCATTAACCAGGAACTCATTAAGACACTTTAGATTAATGATCGTTCTAAATGATCCATCCGGCTTCTTGATCAGAAAAAGAGGAGAATAAAATCCCCTTCCTTTCTCTGAATCTGGAATTTCCACCAATACATTCTTGGCGCATAAGTTCATGACTTCAGCCTCTAGGGCTGCTTGCTCCAGGGGGGGAGGAACGATAAGGGGTTAATTTGAATTTATCCCGAGGCCAATGATTGAAGTCCAGCTTTAGACCTTTAGTAATAATGCCTCTGACCCATCTACTGTTCGTTATGTCACGCCATGCTGAGGAGAATGCTGACAGTCTACCCCCCACAGGGATTGCTAGTCATTGGTCTGGTTTTTTCTGATCCTTTGAGGAACGGCGAAACATATATCCCGTACCTCTACCGCGTCTGTCTTCCCATCTGAAACTCTCTCTAGTGGGAGAGGACCCGCGTTTCTTCCCACGACCAAATCTTCTTCGACTGAAGGGTCGGCGGTAGGATGCTGAGTACAGGCTTGGAAACTTCTTTTTATCATCGCCTGCCTTTTCCAGCAACTCGTCCAGCGTTGTACCAAAGAGATACTGTCCCTCGCACGGAATGGCGCAGAGCTTAGTTCTGGACTGGATGTCACCTGACCAGCACTTTAACCATAGGGCCCTGCGAGCCGCGTTAGATAGACCTGCCGCTCTGGCCGCCATCCTGACAGTCCACAGAAGCATCCGATAGGAAGGCTGCAGCATTCTGAATTGTCAGAAGCGCTTTCAGAATAGAATCTCTGGATGCTCCATCCTTCAGCTGAGACTCTAATTGATCTAGCCAGACCATTAATGACCTGGCTGTGCACGTTGCGGCCACTGCTGGTCTGAGGGATCCGGCCGCCATCTCCCAGGTACCTTTTAGAAAGATATCCGCCTTTCTGTCTAGGGGATCTTTGAGGGACCCCATATCCTCAAAGGGTAATGAGGCTTTCTTTGACGCCTTTGCTACTGCCGCGTCCAACCTCGGAGCTTTATCCCATGTCTCCACCACCGGATCATCAAAGGGATACCTGCGTTTTAAAGCTGGCGGTAAGGCCCCCTTTTTTTCCGGTTTCTTCCATTCTCGGAGTATCAATTCTTGAATTTTCTCATTTACCGGAAAAGATCTATGTTTCTTACGATCTAAACCACTAAACATTAACTCCTGTTTTGAGAGCTGTGATTTGGGTTCCTCTATACCCATCGTGCCTCTAACTGATTTGACTACCTTGTCAATTTTATCCAAGGGTAGACAAAATCGTCCAGACTCCTCATCTGATGAAGAGGAGAAAGGACTAGAGAGATAGATACTTTCTTCTCTTTCCTCTTCTGACGAATTAGAGTCCAGAGGGGTCCTATGCTTCGGGCCTTCCGCTTGGGATAGGGTTCGTAATGACTCCCTTACTTCTAGCCGGATCATTTCTTTTAAATTTGCCGTACTCACGGACTCTTCTGCTACCTGGGGGAGGACAATATAGGTGATAACCACTATCTGACCTAAGGTCACTTCCACCCAACCACTCCTGTAGACCTCACCGTCTGTTGTATACAGGGGGCACATAACTTTTTAGTACAAGAGTCGGGTAAGGGGACTCCACAGAGGGCACACTCCTTATGCTTGGATTTTTCCGTACTTTTCTTCCCCTGGAAAGATAAAGTATAAGGGGCCCGCGTCACAGAGTGAACTTTCACGTAGATCACTTACCCGTGCACCCAAGTCAAGTACCGGAATCCGAGGGGGTTCTTTCCTAGTCGAAGCTCTGGATCCCTGTTCGGATGAGCTTTTTCGACTGGGTTGGTCGCCTTTATCCTTTTTGGGCTTCTGACGCATCTCGTCTGACAGCTGCTGCTCACCACCACTCTCCATGACGGATTACGACCAAAAGCAGGGTTCTGCCATTGTAACCTGCTTATATCCCCCTTGGATCCGGTCAGCAGATAGGCCAGCGCTATCCCTATTGGTTTCTGGACACAGCAAGGAGGGCAGAGGGCTGTTGGACGAACCGGCGTTCAGATGCGATGGGCGCCGCCATCTTGGATCGTCCGCGCATGCGCAGACGGCCGGCGACCCGGAAGCGGCTACCAAACTCCGCCCCCCCACGTCACCGCACCCGGAAACGCTCCAGCACATGCTGAGAGCGGTGCAGGACGCCGGGGGCGGACCGGCAGCGCTCCGGAGCTCCCCACACATCCGAGACCGGCACCCGCAGCCATGCCGCACCACCAATGGGAATACTTACCTGCGCCGACGCTGATGGATGCAGGAAATCCTGCGGACTCCGCTCCCTGCTGCGAACGCCACTGCCGTGAAGTCCAGCAAGGACCACCGTGGCGTCTCCAGGGATCTCCGCACCGGCCGAGGTATGAGACCCCCCCCCCCCCGCTACTGGGCCTTCTGTCTGTAGGCACCCGTCCCCTCAGGAACAGGAAACCAACTGAGGCAAGGGAGAGGTATCGCCCTTTTGTATCTGTAGGTTTCCTGTTCCTAATGGGCGGATCCCCTCTCTCGTCGTGCGGTCATGGGAGTCCGAGTAAAATAAGCCCTCACCCGACCCCAGATCACGAAAAATGGCTTTTTTTTTTTTTTAGCAAAGTTTTGAATATTTCTTCACCACTTAGATAAAAAAATAACCTAGACATGTTTGGTGTCTTTGAACTTGTAATGACCTGGAGAATCAAAATATCAGGTCAGTTTAAGCATTTAGTGAAGCTAGAAAAAAGCCAAACAAAATACAAGTGTGGGATTGCACTTTTTTGCAATTTCACCACACTTAGAATTATTTTCCTGTTTTCTAGTACAAGACATGGTAAAACCAATGGTGTTCAAAAGTACAACTCGTCCTGCAAAAAATAAGCCCTCACATGACCATATTGACGGAAAAATAAAGTTATGGCTCTGGGAAGGGGGGGGGGGGGGGGGTTGGGGGGAGTGAAAAACGGAAAAAATGAAAAAAAGAGCCGCGGCTGGAAGGGGTTAAAGAACGAAAATTAAGCAAAGGGATTACCCATGCTGTCGTGGTGGGTTACTAGAAACCGAATTACCAGTAAGTCCAATTCCATTTTCTCTAGTAACCCCACACACACACACACACACACACACACCCCCCGCAGCAGTACCCAAGAGTAATGTTTTAGGGAGCGTCTACAGCTTGGAGGACTTTTCTCCAAAAGTCCGAGGACCAGGTAGCAACTCTGTATTTCTGCTCGATAAAAGCACTGGCTTTCTCAGCCCAGGAGACAGATGTCGCTCTGGTAGAGCGAAACGTAAATTTCTCTGGTGGTGGAAGGCCCTAGACAAGATATGTCTCAGAGATTGCTCTCGATACAGTTTGTGATCGTGGATCTGGAAGTCTTCCCCTTATTTTGGCCTCGAAGGTGAACAAATAGGATTTAGTCCTTCCTAGTTTCTTCCGTCTCCTGAAGGTAATGGAATACAGCTCTCCGGTCGTCCAAAGTGTAGAACTGTTCTTATTTCCCAACTCTTGATAGGAGGGAAGAATTCTCCTGAGACTTGTGAAACAGACTACCTTGGGAAGAAATGGCAGATCCAAATTGCAAAATAAGTTGGTCCTGGAAGATTTTCATGTAGGGTTCATTGATCGAGAGCTTGTAATTCGCCCACTCTCCTGGCTGTAGTTATTGCTACCAGGAAGGCTGCTTTGCAGAAGATTGTCTACCTCTATGGATTACAGCTCCATTTTTACTTCATCCAGTCTATGGATGACAAGGGTTCGAAAGGTGTTAGCGTGAGCCTCTTCAAAACCACATTGAGGCCGGAACTAAGTTCGTAGTTCTTCGACATATGCAAGATGCTGTTGTCAAACCTTATAATCCATCAGTGGTTGGCTAACGTCTGGTCAAAGTATGAGCTTAGGTCCGCCACCTGTACTTCGAGGGTGCCAAGTCTGAGACCCTTCTCTAGCCCTTCTTGCAGAAAATCCAGGATCCGAGCTAAGTTCAGCTGGTGTGGGTTAGGTCACTTGGGTGCACTACATGAGATAAAGGTCTTCCATATCTTCTGGTTGATTACTGCCTTTCGATTTTTCTGTAGTGTCCGAATGACCCTGTCTGACAATCCTCTGGTCTTCAGGATTGAGAACTCAGAAGCCAGGCCTTCAGACGTAACCTCTCAGAATCCAGATGAAATCAGCTTCTTTTGGGCCAGAATGGTGCTACCTAGATTACCTTGACCTTTTCCACTTTTATCTTTTGTAGAACTCTTGGTAGGATTGGTAATGGAGGGAAGGCATAGGCTAGTCTGAATGCCCATAGGTGGGCTAACGCATCTACACCTAAGCAGGGATTGGCTGGATTTAGCAAATATTGATCCACTTTTGCGTTCTGTCCTCTTGTAACTAGATCTACCTCTGGATGGCCCCACCTTCTGGTCAGTATCAGAAAGACATCAGAATCTAGATTCCATTCCCCTGGATGGATTTCTTTTCTGCTCAGAAAAATCAGCCTGTATGTTTACCGCACCCTTTATGTGCAAAGCGGACAGGGAGAGGTGGTGTTCTTCGGACCACAAGAATATTCTGGCTGATATTGCCTTTAGGTTCTCGTGCCTTGTACTTCCTTGATGACGAGCGTGCGCTACTGTTGTCGAGTATATTTTGACATGGTATCCTGGACTAGGGTTACTGTAGTCTTGAGGACCTCCTCTACCACCTTCAGTTCTCTGAAGTTTGAAGATAGTCCACTTATCTCGTCTAACCAGCATCCCTGGAATACGTGTTGGGATACCTTGGCTCCCCATCCTTTCCCGCTGGTGTCCACTTTTATAGCGATTCCTGGGACTTGCATCCAGTGAACCCCTCTGTTCAAGTTCTCTGTTTTTAGCCACCATGTCAACAAGGTCTTTACACGAGACAGCATCTGGATCTTCTTGTCCAATGATTCAGGGGATCCGTCCCAGTTTGCCAGGATGCGAGCCTGAAGTGTCCTGGTATGTGCTTGTGCCCAAGCTACCATCTGGATGCAGGATGTCAGATCCAACGTGGCCCATCTTAATGGCACCACTTTCTTGCTCTGTAGTATCTTTAGCTTGGACTTAAAATCTGTTTTTGTTTGGGCAAGAAGGATGTTTGGCTGTGTGAGTCTAGCAGGACTCCTAAGAATGTCTTGTTGTAAGAACCATATCTGATTTTGAGGTTCACTATCCAGCCTAGAGACGATAAGATCCGATTCAACATCTGTAGATGTTCCTGTAGCATGGGTCCTGAAGGATGGGTACTGAAGGAGCCACCAACAAGAGGTCGTCAATGTATGGAACTATGCATATGTGCTGTCCTCTGATGTATGCCATGACCGATGACATGATCTTTGTGAAGATCTGTGGGGCCGAGGATAGACTGAATGGGAAGACATTGAACCGATAATGGCCTGTGTGCTCTCCCTGGGCAACTGGGATTCTTAAGAACCCCCAGTAAGTTGGATGGATCAAACTGTGATAATATGCATCCGGCAAGTCTACTGTCACCATGACGAAATTCTGCCCACTCAGAGGTACTGTTGACGTGACAGATTCCTTCTTGAATCTTCTGTATGTTGCATAATGATTCAGGAGTTTCAGATTAATTATAACCCGATGGGACCAGTTTGGTTTCTTTATGAGAAACAGGTTTGAGTAATGTTTCTTTCCCTTTCCAGGACAATGGAGACCACCTTTGTGGATGATAGGTTTTTTTACTCAATGTGGATTGTAGCTCTGGAGAGGAGAGTTGTGTTGTCTATCGTTTCTGGAGGCTGAGGCAAACTTTTTTACTCTTCGCCACGACAGCACCCCACTGGAGAGAGGGATCCGCCCCGCAGGAACAGGAAACCTACAGAGAAATAAAAGGGGGCGGTCCGCCTCACCTCCTCAGTTTAGGTTTCCTGTTCCTGCAGGAATGACAGGACTTCTACAGGGACATACCTGGGCTTGCATGCCGCCTGTGCGGTATCCGTGAGAACAGCAGGGCCTGCAGCGTCGGGGGAGTTCCGCTAGACGGCTCCCTCCTCGTCTGATGGATCGTGCAGATGGCCGGGTCCAGGGAGAGCCGCCCGGCATCATCTGCAGCGTGTGGTACGGCAGTGCGTGGTGTCCGGCTGGAGTCGGGTAAGGTGGCGACAGCGTTCCCATTGTGGTCCGGTGCTGAATCCCGGACCGCGCATGCGCCGACCGCCGTAATACAGACTACCCCGGAAGTGGATGGTTGACTTCCGGGGCGTCTAGGCTGGATCTGCGACAGGGGAGCCAGCGCCGGTTCGCGCATGCGCACTGCGCAGGGGAAAAGGGAGCACTATTTAAAATCACCAAACAAGTGTAATCCGGCGATGCAGAGATGTCATCCCCAGATGCCATGGACCCCACAGCTGGAGATCCAGTACCCCCCGCCAAAGATCATACCAGAGGATCCTCTTAGACCGCTCGTAAAAGTGACGGATCCAGGACAGGATCTCAGCCTTCTGACCCGGTACTAAGTGCTTCACTGGGTGAGTTTTTAACTCTGCCTATTAAGCTGACGTTGTCTCCCTCCTCTCTCTTTTCTCCTTCTCTCGCTACATGACGATCAGACTAAAAAACGACAAAACGAAACATGCGAATGTGCCTTGTGTAGCCAGCCCCTTCCAGACTCCTACCCCAAAAAACTTTGTAAAGACCGTTTCAAGGAAACGACACAGGGAGCAGCAGTGTCCATTGCGGACTTACGTGCCATTATTAGGGAGGAACTAAAAACTATGGCCCAGGAAAAACCGTATAAAACTAGATCCAAAACACCGACTCCGAAAGCGACCAAACTATACCTTCAGAAGCCTCCTTATCTTCACCATCATCTTCATCAGAGATCGAGGGACGCTAATGTTTTCCCTAAAGGCCCCTTCACATTTAGCGACGCTGCAGCGATACCGACAACGATCCGGATCGCTGCAGCATCGCTGTTTGGTCGCTGGAGAGCTGTCACACAGACAGCTCTCCAGCGACCAACTATCCCGAAGTCCCTGGGTAACCAGGGTAAACATCGGGTAACTAAGCGCAGGGCCGCGCTTAGTAACCCGATGTTTACCCTGGTTACCAGCGTAAAAGTAAAAAACAAACACTACATACTTACCTACCGCTGTCTGTCCCCGGCGCTCTGCTTCTCTGCACTCCTCCTGTACTGGCTGTGAGCACAGCGGCCGGAAAGCAGAGCGGTGACGTCACCGCTGTGCTTTCCGGCTGACCGACGCTCACAGCCAGTACAGGAGGAGTGCAGAGCACAGCGCCGGGGACAGACAGCGGTAGTTCAGTATGTAGTGTTTGTTTTTTTTTTACTTTTACGCTGGTAACCAGGGTAAACATCGGGTTACCAAGCGCGGCCCTGCGCTTAGTTACCCGATGTTTACCCTGGTTACCAGTGAAGACATCACTGGATCGGTGTCACACACACGCCAATCCAGCGATGTCCATGGGAGATCCAGCGACGAAATAAAGTTCTGGACTTTTTTCAGCGACCAACGATCTCCCAGCAGGGGCCTGATCGTTGGTCGCTGTCACACATAACGATTTCCTTAACGATATCGTTGCTACGTCACAAAAAGCAACGATATCGTTAACGATATCATTATGTGTGAAGGTACCTTTAGACCGTGTGGACAATTTGGTAAAATTGATTAGAAGTACCATGGGGTGTGAGGAAACAAAGGGTGCGCACACCACACAGGACATAATGTTTGCGGGTTTAGCAGAGAGAAAGAGGTTTTCCAGTTATACCAGCAGTGAAATTAAAAGAGTGGGAGAAACAGGATCAAATAAGTTTTTTACCCTCTGCGTCAAAACGAAAATATCCGTTTAGTGACGAGGAGCTTCTTACATGGACCAAAGTCCCTAAGGTCGACGCAGCTGTAGCCTCTACCTCTAAGCAGTCCACTCTACCTGTGGAGGATGCGGGACTACTTGTCGATCCTTTGGAACGTAAGGCTGAATCATCCTTTAAGCGTTCTTGGGAAGCGACTACAGGAATATTCAAACCTGCAGTAGCCAGCACTTGCGCTGCCCGGTCAATGCTCATTTGGATTGACCAGTTAGACCAGCAAATTGAAAATAAGGTTTCAAGAGAAAAGCTGCAGGCGGCCATCCCCTTAATATGAGGAGCGGCAGACTTTATGGCGGATGCATCCGCCGACTCTCTCCGATTGGCAGCAAGATCTGCAGGCCTCGTGAATAATGCAAGGCGAGCGCTATGGATGAAAAGCTGGAAAGGGGACTCGCAGTCAAAATCTAAGATATGCGCAATCCCATGTGAAGGCGAGTACCTCTTTGGTAAAACTTTAGACGATATACTCAAAAAGGCAAAAGGACAGGAAAAAAGCTTTTCCTGACTCCTCTATTCCCTTTTACAGGAGGGCCTTTAAGAGGAGACCGTTTGGCAAAAGGAGGCAAACGGATAGGTCAACAACATGGACTGCTAAAGAGGACAAACAAAGAGGTACCATGTTTAGAAGATCCAAATCCCCCAAGAGACAACAAATACTGAGGATATACCAGTAGGGAGCAGATTGAAATTTTTCATCACCCAGGGGAAAAAGATAACATCTAGTTTGTGGGTTTTAAATATTGTCCGAGATGGAATTAAATTACAATTCTCTCGTGTTCCCCACGAATCATATTATAACATGCCTCAGCTTGCCTGCACAACAACAGGCTCTGGAGCTTGAAATTCAAACCCTGTTATCAAAACGGGTTTTAGTCCAGGTTCCTGAAGGACAGGAAGGTAGGGGATTCTATTCTCCCTTATTCCTGATTTCCAAACCCGACGGTTCATTCAGGACAATCAAATCTTAAAAGACTCAATTCCTTTATTGAAAACCATACATTTAAAATGGAATCCATTAGATCCACTATAAAACTCCTCTTTCCAAACTGCATGATGGGGGGCATTGATCTAAAAGATGCTTATTATCATCTCCCTAACCATGACATACCAAAAATTCCTCAGGGTAGCAGTGATAATCAACGTCAAGATTCGTCATTTCCAGTACGCGGCCATGCCCTTCGGCCTTTCTACAGCGCCAAGAATCTTCACCAAGATAATGCTAGAGGTGATGGCCTATCTTCGCCTAAAAAAAACATTAATTTTGCCCTACCTGGATGATTTTTTGGTCATAGGAAATTCAGTTACTCAATGTGCTGACTCAATGTGCTGGGCTCACGCAATTTCCTCCCTACAGGATCTAGGCTGGATCATCAATACCAACAAATCCAGAGTAACTCCACTTTCCCATCAAGCGTTCTTGGCGTTCCATCTAGACTCCATAACCCAAAAGTGTCTTCTACCTCAGGTAAAGATACAAAGTCCTAGCTGCGATAAATAATCCACATATATCCCTAAGACAAGCTATGTCATTGCTGGGATCCCTTATTTCTTGTATACCTGCAGTGAAATGGGCTCAATATCATACCCGAGCACTACAACATCAAATTTTACAAGAAGAAAGAAGAACCGATATCAAATCTTTGTAGAGGATGAAGATGGCACACCTAAGAATGAAGCAATACCAGCAAGCAAAAAAGAAAAGGGCACACAGCAACAAGTGACAGCAAAAAGTACAGCCAAGAAGCAACGAAGAGTGGTGGTGGTGGGAGACTCACTACTGAGAGGCACCGAAGCAGCCATCTGCAGACCGGACATAACTGCAAGAGAAGTATGCTGCCTTCCAGGTGCGATGATCAAGGATGTGACCGATAGGATACCAAAGCTCTTCAGCTCCAAGGACGTCCACCCATTTCTTCTGATACATGTTGGCACCAATGACACGGCAAGGAAGGACCTACCGACAATCTGCAAGGACTTTGAAGAGTTGGGGAAGAAAGTAAAGGAACTGGATGCACAGGTAGTTTTTTCTTCTATCCTTCCAGTAGACGGGCATGGCACCAGGAGATGGAACAGGATCCTTGATGCAAACAACTGGCTAAGACGATGGTGCAGACAACAAGGATTTGGATTCCTGGACCACGGTGTGAATTACTGGTATGATGGACTCCTCGCCAGAGACGGACTACACCTCAACAAACCTGGGAAACACACATTCGCCAGAAGACTCGCTACACTCATCAGGAGGGCGTTAAACTAGAAGAAGAGGGGACGGGAAGAAAAACATTAGACTCGAACAAAGACGACCCAGGAAAACATACTCAGAAGGGAGGTAAGAACATTTCTAAAACAATCCACAGTGAGGAGATTGGAACAAAACAAAATCCTCTAAACTGCATGCTCGCAAACACCAGAAGCCTGACAAACAAGATGGAAGAACTAGAAGCAGAAATATCTACAGGTAACTTTGACATAGTGGGAATAACCGAGACATGGTTAGATGAAAGCTATGACTGGGCAGTTAACTTACAGGGTTACAGTCTGTTTAGAAAGGATCGTAAAAATCGGAGAGGAGGAGGGGTTTGTCTCTATGTAAAGTCTTGTCTAAAGTCCACTTTAAGGGAGGATATTAGCGAAGGGAATGAGGATGTCGAGTCCATATGGGTTGAAATTCATGGAGGGAAAAATGGTAACAAAATTCTCATTGGGGTCTGTTACAAACCCCCAAATATAACAGAAAGCATGGAAAGTCTACTTCTAAAGCAGATAGATGAAGCTGCAACCCATAATGAGGTCCTGGTTATGGGGGACTTTAACTACCCGGATATTAACTGGGAAACAGAAACCTGTGAAACCCATTAAGGCAACAGGTTTCTGCTAATAACCAAGAAAAATTATCTTTCACAATTGGTGCAGAATCCAACCAGAGGAGCAGCACTTTTAGACCTAATATTATCTAATAGACCTGACAGAATAACAAATCTGCAGGTGGTTGGGCATTTAGGAAATAGCGACCACAATATTGTGCAGTTTCACCTGTCTTTCACTAGGGGGACTTGTCAGGGAGTCACAAAAACATTGAACTTTAGGAAGGCAAAGTTTGAACAGCTTAGAGATGCCCTTAATCTGGTAGACTGGGACAATATCCTCAGAAATGAGAATACAGATAATAAATGGGAAATGTTTAAGAACATCCTAAATAGGCAGTGTAAGCGGTTTATACCTTGTGGGAATAAAAGGACTAGAAATAGGAAAAACCCAATGTGGCTAAACAAAGAAGTAAGACAGGCAATTAACAGTAAAAAGAAAGCATTTGCACTACTAAAGCAGGATGGCACCATTGAAGCTCTAAAAAACTATAGGGAGAAAAATACTTTATCTAAAAAACTAATTAAAGCTGCCAAAAAGGAAACAGAAGCACATTGCTAAGGAGAGTAAAACTAATCCCAAACTGTTCTTCAACTATATCAATAGTAAAAGAATAAAAACTGAAAATGTAGGCCCCTTAAAAAATAGTGAGGAAAGAATGGTTGTAGATGACGAGGAAAAAGCTAACATATTAAACACCTTCTTCTCCACGGTATTCACGGTGGAAAATGAAATGCTAGGTGAAATCCCAAGAAACAATGAAAACCCTATATTAAGGGTCACCAATCTAACCCAAGAAGAGGTGCGAAACCGGCTAAATAAGATTAAAATAGATAAATCTCCGGGTCCGGATGGCATACACCCACGAGTACTAAGAGAACTAAGTAATGTAATAGATAAACCATTATTTCTTATTTTTAGTGGCTCTATAGCGACAGGGTCTGTTCCGCAGGACTGGCGCATAGCAAATGTGGTGCCAATATTCAAAAAGGGCTCTAAAAATGAACCTGGAAATTATAGGCCAGTAAGTCTAACCTCTATTGTTGGTAAAATATTTGAAGGGTTTCTGAGGGATGTTATTCTGGATTATCTCAATGAGAATAACTGTTTAACTCCATATCAGCATGGGTTTATGAGAAATCGCTCCTGTCAAACCAATCTAATCAGTTTTTATGAAGAGGTAAGCTATAGGCTAGACCACGGTGAGTCATTGGACGTGGTATATCTCGATTTTTCCAAAGCGTTTGATACCGTACCGCACAAGAGGTTGGTACACAAAATGAGAATGCTTGGTCTGGGGGAAAATGTGTGTAAATGGGTTAGTAACTGGCTTAGTGATAGAAAGCAGAGGGTGGTTATAAATGGTATAGTCTCTAACTGGGTCGCTGTGACCAGTGGGGTACCGCAGGGGTCAGTATTGGGACCTGTTCTCTTCAACATATTCATTAATGATCTGGTAGAAGGTTTACACAGTAAAATATCGATATTTGCAGATGATACAAAACTATGTAAAGCAGTTAATACAAGAGAAGATAGTATTCTGCTACAGATGGATCTGGATAAGTTGGAAACTTGGGCTGAAAGGTGGCAGATGAGGTTTAACAATGATAAATGTAAGGTTATACACATGGGAAGAGGGAATCAATATCACCATTACACACTGAACGGGAAACCACTGGGTAAATCTGACAGGGAGAAGGACTTGGGGATCCTAGTTAATGATAAACTTACCTGGAGCAGCCAGTGCCAGGCAGCAGCTGCCAAGGCAAACAGGATCATGGGGTGCATTAAAAGAGGTCTGGATACACATGATGAGAGCATTATACTGCCTCTGTACAAATCCCTAGTTAGACCGCACATGGAGTACTGTGTCCAGTTTTGGGCACCGGTGCTCAGGAAGGATATAATGGAACTAGAGAGAGTACAAAGGAGGGCAACAAAATTAATAAAGGGGATGGGAGAACTACAATACCCAGATAGATTAGCAAAATTAGGATTATTTAGTCTAGAAAAAAGACGACTGAGGGGCGATCTAATAACCATGTATAAGTATATAAGGGGACAATACAAATATCTCGCTGATGATCTGTTTATACCAAGGAAGGTGACGGGCACAAGGGGGCATTCTTTGCGTCTGGAGGAGAGAAGGTTTTTCCACCAACATAGAAGAGGATTCTTTACTGTTAGGGCAGTGAGAATCTGGAATTGCTTGCCTGAGGAGGTGGTGATGGCGAACTCAGTCGAGGGGTTCAAGAGAGGCCTGGATGTCTTCCTGGAGCAGAACAATATTGTATCATACAATTATTAGGTTCTGTAGAAGGACGTAGATCTGGGTATTTATTATGATGGAATATAGGCTGAACTGGATGGACAAATGTCTTTTTTCGGCCTTACTATGTTACTATGTAAAGACGGTTATTTGGTCGCCTAAATGCAAAAATAACCTTGTCTCAGGAGGTTTTAACTTCCTTAATGTGGTGGCTAGATTCAAATCATTTGATGAGTGGTGTTCCATGGGTAATAACGCCATCTCATACCATAACCACTGACGCCAGTCCTCACGGATGGGGCGCTCATATGAGGAATGATTTTTGCCAAGGGTTATAGGACATGGAAGAAAGCTGAAATTCATCTAACCTTAAAGAAATAAAATGCAGTAAAATATGCCTTATACCATTTTCTCCCACAGCTTCGGGGAAAAGACGTCAGAATCCTTTCTGACACCACCACCACAGTGGCGTATCTAAACAGGCAAGGAGGCACTCGATCAGAGACTGATGTCTTCTGCTGGAGAAATCTTGAATCTAGCAGAGAATCATCCGACATCCCTTACTGCTCTTCACATAAGAGGGGAAAACAACCAGCAGGCAGACTTCTTAAGTCGACACACCTTGAGACAGGGGGAGTGGTGCCTAAACTAGCATATTTTTCAGGACATAGTATCCCTATGGGGTCGTCCTCAAATAGATCTCTTTGCCACAAGAAGAAACAAAAAAGTCCGGAGATTTGCCTCCTTATCTCTAGCGGATTCATCCGGACATTTTGGACACTCTCCAAGCCCCTTGGCAGTTCAGTCTGGCATACGCCTTCCCTCCGATCATATTACTACCACAAGTCATACGCAAAATCAGAGGAGGGAGAGTGATACTGATAGCTCCATTCTGGCCCAAGAGACCATGGTTCTCATGGCTGCAAGCCATGTCTGTCTCAGATCCTTGGGTCCTCCCCTCGACACCCAATCTTCCAGGGACCGTTTTTCCACCCTCAGGTGGACAATCTCCATCTGACGGCCTGGAATTTGAGAAGCAGATGCTAAAATTAAGGGGGTTCTCGGAGGGATTGATTGACACACTCCTCCAAAGTAGAAAACCTTCCACCACAAAAATTTATACAAGAATATGGAAGAAATTCCTACAGTTCCATACATCTCCCAACACGTCAAATTCCGATAAAATCTATCCTGGAATTTCTTCAAAAAGGGAGAACACTAGGTTTAACTGTAAACACCTTAAAGGTTCATGTTTCAGCACTAGGAGCCCTCTATGGCCATAACATTGCGGGACATAGATGGGTATCCTGATTTATCACAGCCTGCGAACGGATAAATCCAGTTAACATACCTAGAATTCCACCCTGGGATCTAAATTTAGTTTTACAAGCCCTAACAGATTCTCCATTTGAACCAATAGATTCGATACCCATCAAAAGCCTATCACTAAAAATGGGCCCTCTTGGTAGCACTGACCTCAGCTAAGAGAATCAGTGACATCCAAGCCCTCTCTATAGATCCATCTTTCCTGCTAACTTTTCAGGATAAGTTGATTCTTAAACCAGACCCTTCTTACCTTCCCAAAGTAGCAAAGAAATTCCATAGGTGACAAGAAATAATCTTGCCCACTTTCTTCAGTAATCCCTCCACTCCTGAAGAACAAAAATACCACACTCTAGATGTTAAAAGAGTAGTGTTAAAGTACATTGAAAGGACCAGCGACTGGCAACAGTGTAGGGCTGTTTATTTCCTTCCAGGGTCACAGGAAGGGTCATGGAGTAACAAAAAGCACCTTATCCCGGTGGATCAGAGAGTCTATCATACTGGCTTATTCCACGAGGAAAGAAAACCCTCCGGAAGGCATAACGGCGCACTCCACCAGAGCTATGGCATCCTCCTGGGCAGAAAGGGGAGAGGTCCCAATTGAGACTATGTAAGGCGGCAACTTTGTCAAATCCTTCTACCTTTTATAATCACTATAGGCTTGACCTATCGTCAACTTCGGACCTAGACTTTGGCAGGACTGTCCTCAGCACGGTGGTCCCCCCTAGGTGATGGTCTCTGAAAGATCTCCAGTGGGGTGCTGTCGTGGCGAAGAGTAAAAAGCCGGATTACTCACCGGTAATGCTCTTTTAGTGAGTCCACGACAGCACCCTCTTACATCCCTCCCTAGATTAATATAGTATATACTATTGAGTAAAATTCTTTTAATCATATATAAGCAAATTAGTTTGAAAATGGAATAAATTATATTTGCCTAATACTGGCGGTCCTCCGGGTACTCTGAAATCAAAACTGAGGAGAGGCGGACCGCCCCCTTTTATTTCTCTGTAGGTTTCCTGTTCCTGCGGGGCGGATCCATCTCTCCAGTGGTGTACTGTCGTGGACTCACTAAAAGAGCATTACCGATGAGTAATCCGGCTTATTCCTTCCCTGACTGATGTTAGTCCATTGATCTGAACAGATCTTGTGCCACTGTGGAAGGAAGTCTGAAATGCAACCTACCGTGTTGATGTCATGGCTTCTTTTGTCTGAGAGTGGGGAAGAAAAACCGGTTTTTACGTACCGGTAATAGGATTTTACAGAGTCCACGACAGCACCCACAACAAGGAGAGAGGGGATCCGCCCACCTTCCGGACAGGAACCTACAGGTTAAAAAGGGGCGGTCCCCCTCGCCCTCCAGTTTGTGTTCCAGAGTACAAGGGTTACCGCCAATGAATCAGTACATGACAATATTATATTAAACAATACTAAATACCACCACCTCTATAGAGTGATCTCTAAGGCACCCTTCCAACAGAGTGCAGGAATAAGAAACTAAATACGGGGGGGAATGTATGGGTGCTGTCGTGGACTCTAAAATCCTATTACCGGTACGTAAAAACCGGTTTTCCTATCGCCACGACAGCACCCACAACGAGAGACTTTCAAAGACTATTTAACTGGGAGGGACCACAGCACTAAGTACTGAACGGCCAAACTGTAAGCTGGAATTAGCAGATAGATCAAGGCGATAGTGCTTATAAAAGGTGGAAGGTGATGACCAAGTTGCCGCCTTACATATCATTTCAATGGGGACATCCGCCTTCTCCGCCCAGGATGATGCCATGGCCCGAGTGGAGTGCGACCTGATGCCTTCTGGTGGTGTTACTCCCCTGGCAGAATAGGCAAGACATATCGCTTCTCTAATCCATCTAGCGATAGAGTTCTTCGTGACACCAGAACCCTTTTTCCGATTCTGGAAAGAAACAAACAGAGCCCTACTCTGTCTCCAGCTTTGTGTCCTATCCAGGTATTCTAATATCGCCCTCTTTACATCTAGAGTATGATATTTTTTCTCCTCTTCTGAACCTGGATTTTCATAGAAAGATGGTAAATAAATCTCCTGACTTCTATGAAATTTAGTTACTACTTTTGGTAAATATGCAGGATCGGGTTTTAGGACAATCTTATCCTGGAGAATTATTAGATAGGGAGGATCTACTGAAAACGCATGTATATCACTGACCCTCCTGGCAGATGTTAATGCTAAGAGTAGAGCTGTTTTTAAGGTTAAATTTTTTATTGAAATAGAGTCTAATGGCTCGAACGGAGGTTCAGTCAACGCCTCAAGCACCAAATTTAAATCCCAAGGGGGTATTCTTACAATATGGATTGGGTTAGACCGCTGACATGCCTTAATAAATCTAGCAACCCATCTATTACCAGCTATATCACGGTTATATAGAGCTCCCAAGGCTGAAACATGAACTCTTAGAGTGTTGACTGCTAAACCCAATTCCCAGCCTTTCTGAAGGAATTCTAAAATAGCTGAAATCGGAGCTTTATCTCCTAATGGTTGCTGATAAAACAAAAGGAATTTTTTCCAAATTTTTGTGTAGATCTTTGTAGTGACCTCCTTTCTACTTCTCAATAAGGTATCTATTAAAGCATTAGAGAACCCCCTCTCCTTCAGAAGCTCCCTCTCAAGTTCCAAGCCGTTAAGTGAAGAGTCTCCAAATTTGGATGACGAAATGGCCCTTGAGAGAGGAGTTCCGGAACCACTGGCAACACCCAGGGATCGGTCACAGACATTGTCCTGAGGAGAGAGAACCAAGGCCTCCTGGGCCAGAAAGGGGCAATTAAGATCACTCTGGCTCTTTCCTCCCGGATTTTCCGGAGAACTATCGGAATCAGACACATTGGGGGAAAGGCATATGCCAGCTGGAAGTCCCAACGGACCCGAAGGGAATCCACTATAAATGGTTGGTCTGCTATCTGTAAAGATGTGAACCTTCTGACCTTCCTGTTTCTCGTAGCAAACAGATCTATTGTCGGCAACCCCCACAGATTGACTATCTGATCGAATATCTGATGGTTCAGGGACCACTCTCCCTGACGAAGGGAATGGCGACTGAGGTAGTCCGCCTCTATATTGAGTTCCCCTTTTATATGAACTGCCGACAGGGATTGTAAGTGTTTCTCGGCCAGAGACAATATCTGTGCTGTAGTGGTCATCAGGGATCGAGATCTTGTCCCCCCCTGATGATTGATGTAGGCTACCAGTCATATTGTCTGTTTGTATCTGTACATGCATATTCCTCAGGGATGGTAGTAAGGAAAGAAGAGCCTGATTGACTGCCGTAAGCTCTCTTAGATTTGAGGAATTCTGGGACTCTTGAATCGACCATCGCCCTTGGGTTAGAATGTCTCCCATATGGGCTCCCCAACCAAACGGACTGGCATCTGTTGTAATTATGTTGTCCGGAGTGATGGTCCAGAGAACTCCTTTTGACAAATGTGCTAGATTGAGCCACCATCTCAGATCCTGAAGAGTGGCGGGTGATAATTTGAACCTTCTGCTCAGAGCACCGTGAAGATCTTTTTCTGCTTGAAGAACTTCGTACTGAAGCATTCGGGTATGAGCCTGAGCCCATCTTACCGCCGATATACACGCAGTCAAAGATCCTAGAAGCGACATTGCGTCTCTTAGACTTAAGTTTGGAGCTTTCCTTACAGCCGTGATCCTTTGAACGATCTTCCGCTTCTTCTCTTCTGGTAGGAAGGATGACTGATCTTCTGAGTCTAGAAGAACTCCTAGGAACATTTGACGTCTTGTGGGTTCCAGTTTTGACTTTTCCCAGTTGATAATCCATCCGAGCTCCTGTAGGGATGATATTATGGCATTTACCCTAGACGTACACTGATCAATTGAATTTCCTACTATCAAAAAATCGTCTAGATAGGGCACCACAAGGGTCTCGCTCTCCCTGATATGTGCCATTACTTCTGAAACAACCTTAGTAAAAACTCTAGGTGCCATGGACAGGCCAAAGGGCATTGCCAAAAATTGAAAATGCTTAATTTGATGGTTTACCCATACTGCCATCCTGAGAAATTGCTGGTGATTTCTGTGAACTGGAAGATGGTAGTACGCATCTTTTAGATCCAAGACCGACATGTAGCACCTAGGAAACAAAAGCTTAGTTGTTGACTTAATGGATTCCATCTTAAAAGCGTGGTACTGAAGATATTTATTCAATTTACGTAAATTTATGATAGTCCTAAAGAACCCATCAGGTTTAGCGATTAAGAATAGCGGAGAATAAAAACCCGTCTTCTCCTGATGTTTTGGTACTTCAATAACTCGCTTTGTAAGCAATTGTTGAATCTCTAATTCTAAGGCCTGTTGTTGGGCCGGAGTGTCCAGTGATGTTATCACAAACTGATCCGGGGGAGTTCTCAAAAATTCTAATTTTAATCCGGACTCAACCACCCCCATTATCCAGGCACTAGAAGTAATTTTTTTCCATCTATCCGAGAAGAACTTTAGTCTTCCGCCTACTGGTAGATCTGTCTTATCTGTAATTACGCCTACGTCTTGAGAAAGATGAAGGGTTCTTATAGTATCCACCTTTCTTCTTATGATCTGATGTTTCCCAGTCGCGATTATATCCCTGCTGGTCTGGCTGGAATCTCCTGAAGGGCATGCGTCTTCGGAAGGCGTCCTAAAAGTGGGATTAAACGTTTTAGGAAATCCCTTCTTCCTATATTCTGCCTTTGCAAGGATGTCATCCAGCACCGGGCCGAATAGGTACTCACCCCTACATGGAATGGAGCAAAGTTTGGCTTTAGCCTGGGCATCCCCCTTCCAGGTCTTTAGCCATAGAGCCCGTCTGGCTGCATTCGAAAGACCTGCCGATCTTGCGGCCAATTTCAGAGAATCAATTGAGGTGTCTGCTAGATAAGCTGCTCCTTCTCTGACCTGAGACAGGGAATTCAGCAACTTATCCCTGGGTACCTTCGCTTTAAGCTGCTCCTCCAGCCGAGTCACCCAGACCATGATTGATCTGGCCGTACAGGTGCCTGCGATAGCAGGCTTAAAGGCTCCAGATGATGACTCCCATAGTTTTTTTAAGGAGCATGTCAGCCTTTCTGTCTGAAGGATCCTTGAGGAGCCCTACATCTTCTAACGGAAGTGAGGCTGTTTTTGAAGTAGAGGCTACTGCCACATCTATTTTAGGAACCTTCATCCACTGTGATAAGGTGTCATCTTCAAAGGGGTACCTTCTTTTTGCAGCTGAAGGTAAAAACCCTTTATCCAGCTTGTCCCACTCCCGTTTGACCAGATCTTTAACAGAATCCACCACTGGGAAAGCTTTTCGACTCCTCTGGCTCAGCCCTGCGAACATGATCTCCTGGGTTGTTTTTGGTTCTTTACTCTCTGCAACCCCCATAGTTGCACGGACTGCCTTAATTAAGGTTTCCATACCATCCGTGGAAAAGCAAGGTCTTCCCTCCTCATCTGAAGAGGATGCCGAAGAACTTTCCGAACACTCGCCCTCTTGTACCGAAGGGCTGGAATCGGACACCAACTCCACACTGCCTTTTTCATGCCGTCTGGTTTTAAGGGATGATTTTATTTCTTCCCTAATTACCTCCCTCAGATCCGATACTCGGAGAGGGGCCCTCTTCTTCTAACATACGACATATGCATAATTGGCATAACTTTTTAACATAGGTGTCAGGTAGAGGCTCTGTGCATACAGCACACTGCTTATGCTTGGATTTGGAGACCTTTTTCCCCTATAATAAAGAATAGTGTAGAAAACGGCTGTATCAGGCAATGGTCTACATATTACACTCACCACTGCTGAAAAAATGTAGAGTACCGGTTTTTGAGGGGGTGAGGCGCGACGTGACGCTGGTTTGCCAGGATCCTGCTGCCCACGTTCGCCGCTATGAGACCTGTGCTCTCCTGCCTGTCGGTGTTCAGCGTCTCCTGCCGAAGACATATTGCCGCACACATCTCACCTGAGCGCTGCTCCTTTTCAAAAGTCCCGCGCTCCTCCTCCCGGTCTCCTCCGGAAGTTGTTCGCTCTACTTCCGGGTCATAAGCGCCGACCTGCTCCTGCAGCGTCGCGTGCGAGTGGACGACCCAGGGCGGCGTGCCTTCCCCCGAGAACGCCACCGCTCCTTGCCAGACGAGGGGGGATGCTGACACAAGACTTCCCCCGACGCTGCTTCCGGGCCCCCGACTCTGCCGTTCTCCCCGGACACCGCAGAGGCTTGGCGGACCCGGGTAAGAGGAAACGACTTGTAGGCTCCCGCCGTCCGGACAGGAACCCAAACTGGAGGGCGAGGGGGACCGCCCCTTTTTAACCTGTAGGTTCCTGTCCGGAAGGTGGGCGGATCCCCTCTCTCCTTGTTGTGGGTGCTGTCGTGGCGATAGGAAAAGAGGTCTTTTCCCCCTTTCAAGTAGTTCCAGCGACCTGACTTGCCCTTCCCCTTGTACTGAGGTGTATGCTCTTTCTGGGGGCGGAAGGGTCTTTTCCTAGTATTCCAAGGATCCGGTAAGGTCTTTTTGTCCGAAGTCTTCTCCAACATCTCATTGAAGGCAGGACCAAACATGCATTTCCCTTTGAAGGTGACAGAACACAACTTCAGTTTTGAAGTCATATCCCCGCTCCAAGATCTCAGTCAGAGTGCTTGTCACAGAGTTTAACACATGCATCTGCCAGGAAAGTCTTGCCTTCTGGAGGAGAAGCAGAGAAGCTAGAATGTCCTCTCTGGGAGTACCTGTGTACAGGTGTTCCTCCAGCTGCCCCAGCCAACGGTACATCGATCAGGCCACACAGGTAGATATGGCATTGAGAAAAGATCTCAAGGTTTCCCCATGTCTTCCTCAGTAGGCCATCCATCTTGCGTTCCAGAGGGTCCTTCAACTGTGAGGCATCCTCAAATGGTAGTGTGGTCTTTTTATCTAGCCCAGCAATCTGGAAGTCGACCTTTGGAATCTCTGACCAGCATGATGCAGTCTCATCTCCGCTGGAATGGTCAGCCTCTTTTCTGGGGATTCCCACTCTAGGACAAAGTCCCAGATGTTTTTATGAATGGGAAATACCTGCTTCTTCCTGGAATGGAGACCCCCCCAGAACATCTCTTCCTGTACCGTCTGGAAAGTCTTCTCAATCTCCATGGTCCTCCTTACTGCTGTGAGGAGTTCCTCTATGTCACCTGAGGGGAGACTGTGGAAGTGGTTTTTTAACCTCTTTGGCATTTCTTGTCCCTATTACGAAAGGGGTAACATCCTCCAGTGTGCTGTCTTGGGGGGGGGGGGGGGGGGGTTACTAGAGAAAAAACACTGCAAAAAGACACTATGTGACAACCTTAGGCTATGTGCACACGTTCAGGTTTTTTTGCGGTTAAAAAACGCTATGAAAACGCATACATTATGCATCCTATCATTTAGAATGCATTCTGCATGTTTTGTGCACATGATGCGATTTATTCCGCAAACAAAACGCATCGTGGTAAAAAAAAAAAAAAAAAAAAAAAAAAAAGCAGCATGTCCATTAATTTTGCGGATTTTCTGAGTTTTTCCCGCTATTCTATGCATTTGGGAAAACGCACAAAAAAGGGGTCAAAAACACATGCGGATTTCTGGCAGAAATGTCCGGTTTGTCAGGAAAATTTCTGCAAGAAATTTTGACATGTGCACATACCCTTAGTCCGATATTTCTATTGTTACTGAAGTGCAATTAAGGACTTCAAATCTTTATATAGGGTCATTCCATATCAAGTGATCCAAATATGAATATTGTTTTTTACCTGAGGTCTTTAGTTTTATTTTTATGAAGTACAACTTTAGTTAATTACAAATTAAAAAGTTAAGAATTTTTTTCTTCATCAGTTAATTTTTTTACAGATTTACGTTTTGAACAAGTGCGGATTTTGGCCAGGTATGGCTTTACATTTTTTTTCATATCTCGGGCTAGAATTAAGATAAAGGAGGTGGGAGAGGCATTGTTTTCAGAACGGTGCCAGCTTTCATTTGATATGTCAAGACTGTTTCTTGATATTTTGTTTTGGAGAAATCAAATTCAAAATTTTGATGCGCAATTGTGAAAAAAACGTATGTTTTAAAATTGTGAAAACATGCTTGTGTGTTACTTGTGTTCTTGTTTAAATTTGTACAGGCATTCAACTTGGGACCTGTTTTTTTTTTTTCTTTTTTTTTTTTAAAGCCTTGAATCATCTGATTTTATGTTTGTGTGAGTTTCTTCCTTTTCTTTTCAAATTACAACTTAATGAATTCAACATTTATATGCAACAATAAACAAAAAAAACAAATAAACAAATACCGAAGTGCCAGAATAAATACATCTTAATCATCATAACACAACTTGCTCAGCATTTTCAACTTGAATTCATTGAACAAGCCAAAAGATAAAAGGTGATCATGTGTGTGATTTTCCAAATACAGTCTCATCCTAATTAGGTATATGTTAACAGGATTAAAAGAACCAATATTTTTACCACCTATTTATACATGTAACAATTTTTTTCCATTATATCACTAAACATGCAATTTCTGAAGTGTTTAAGAATAGTACAGTAGTTAAATCCTCGTTCTATAAAATATGAACTAATCAAACAATAGTAGGTTTTTACACTGGCCTGTTATCATCAATGTGTCCCTTCTAGTGGGTGAAATGTAATCTTGACCATAAGGGCTCACTAGCAATGGCAGTTTCCTTTTGTGTCAGAGTATGTGCGGCCTGTCATGGTGCTCGGCTCCACCTGAGTTATATCTGATTTTTGTTAACTTTTACAATGTCTGGTTTTTTTGGATACACAAAGGACGGCGCTGGACCAAAGCTGCAGAAAAGTCCTTTCTACTTCTTCATTTTCACAATCTTTGGAGAGTACAGTAGCCGCCACCAGCGCCAATCATATTCACAGGTCACATCACCAGTTATGTCATTCATTGCCGATCTTGTGCCGCCTTCTACCATGTCATGAACGTCACTGTTTTTATTTCTGTTTCACTACATGGGATGACAGTGCGGTATTGCAGAGTCCCCTTTCTGCTTCCTGTAACCGAGGTTTTCATAAACTCTCCTCCTCCTCTTCGTAGTCCTGGTTTGTACAATACATGAACTGGATGTTATATTTTTCTCCCTCCATTTGAGGAGTTGCCTGGGTATTACGATTTGGTGTGAATCTGGCCTCTGGAGGCCCGAGCTACCGGCCTGTCATCTGCTCTGCATTCAATGTCTACCCCTGGTCATTCTCAGCCCTAACAAAGCTTTCTCCTCTGTCCTCTCCTGCTTCTAAGCTGTAACATAATAAAATAATACAGTAATATCTAAAAATCATGGATTTGGTAAATATAGACCCCGCACTGTTAGACCACAGGCTGAACAGATCTGAATGCGAGATTTTCAAATCGACACTAATATTTTTATTTTTAAATATGATCCCATCACGATCCCAGCTTGTATTTTGGTACAGATGTGGCTAGGAGCATAGCAGGCACATGTGCAGTTTTTGAAATTTTTAAATTAAACTTTTTTCGGAAATACGTTTTATAGTTTTGCGCTTGCGTTCGCATAGGTAAATTATCAAAGATACTCTTGTGACATATCTGGTGAAAGCCTGTACATTTCTGAGTAGAATGGTGTATTTTGTTTCTTTATCTTTTTCTAGCCTGAGTTATGGGGAGAAATGTACAGGCAGGCAACACTGAAATTCGCACTTTTTCCGAACTTTGAAAATCAATTAAAAAAAAAAAATCTAGAATATTTTTTTTTTCTTCACATTTTGCATTCTCTGACACTATTACCAAATAACAATCTCAAAAGAATTAAAAATATAGTGGTAGAAATCACTGGCTCACTTGACATGGAATGACCCTATACTTACTGAAAAATATTAGTTTTTTCATAAAGTTTATCTAAATATTGAGCATTTGCATAAACTTGATATTGCGGACCCTTATTTTTCAATACTTCTTTAATTCACCCTGACATGATGGATATCAACTTCCTGACTGATGGCCCATTCTTGTCTAATCAGTGCTTGGGGATTTATCACAATCTCTGGGTTTGTCCACCCCTCTTGCCTCACTGGCATTTAGATAAAGGGAACATCCTGACCATGGAGCCACCATTTCAATGTTTTTGGATTACCAAGCCATGTATTTTAAAGCACCACTCCAATAGTTGTATTTGCCAAAAAAAATCCTTAAAAAAAAAAAAAAAAATCCAAGTACTCTACTTTTTGTCTGATACTCGCCTTTCGGTGTTTATCCATTTTGACGCTGCTCTGTCTCCTGCAGTTTGTGACCTGCCGACTGCTCCAGTGCTTCATGGAGCGAGCAGAGGTCACTAATCAATGTAGGTCTGTGAGAGCCTCCTTTTGGCACTCACTTTGCATTGAGAGCTTGTGACAAATTCTGAGTTCTGGCCAATCAGAAGCTACGCTCACACTCGGCTTTGGGAAAATGGCCGCCGTGATCTCTTCTGCGCACGCGCGGCATCCCGCGGCCATTTTCCTGAAGCCCCGTGCAGCAGAGCACTACATCTGCGCACGCGCGGCCCCAGGAAGATGGCCGCCCGCACCGATGAAAGGAATGACAGCGCAGATCGCGCGCTGTGTCTTCACGTGGGCACAGGGAATCCGGACCTTGGACATGCGCACACCACTACGCCACCAACGGAAACCTGGGGAAGAAAAGAACGCTGTGAACACGCCCACCTGACCAGACCAGCCTGATTGACAGGCGAAAACGCCGACTTTGGTAATGTATTTCTCGGCATACATGGGGAATCAGGGTACACTACATACACCATAGTAACGCACAGCACAGGCCCTATTTAACAGTATTTATATCTCAATCTCAAAAAACGGGGTGACAGGTTCCCTTTAAAGCACCACTCGAGTTTTTTTTTTTTCCTTATTTGATAGAAATACCATCTGCTGTCTTCTGCCATTGCTGGAGACCAACTACAGCTGCTAAGACAGTGACATCCCAGATCGCTCCAGTGCTTTCTGGAGTGAGCCGGATGTCACTTTTCAATGCAAGTCTGTAAGAGGCTTGTTCTGAACTTGTGACCATTACCTCTGACTTTTGGGCAGTCAGAAGTGCTGGGAAGAGCTGAAGACTGGGTGGCAAGTATAATAGGTGTAGGGATCTTATGTTAGTAGCACCACTTTAGCAGCATAATTAAGAAAAAAATGCTGGAGTGGTGCTTTATCACATTGCCTTGCAACATGGTACTCCATTTGTTCATCATGAAAATTGCTTCTGTATCTTTGGGAGAAGTAGCTCTTTGGATTATGTTTAGATATTCTAAGTATTGATGAAAGCATTATGCAATAATGGCTGACAGGGCTCAGTAGTTCTCACTTTCGTCTCCAAGATATCTAGCAGTATGAAGGACCTTCATTAGTGAAAACACTGCATTCCAATTCCTGTATTTATTACCCGCAGATTGTCAGTGTCTTCAAAATGCCTCATGCCCAGTGGGCCAAGTTATATACACCTGCACATGCCAGGTGTACGGAGACAGGATCCGGCCTCTGTATGTGCTGGATTTTAAAGACGTTTGCACTCTCAGCACTAGACTGGCGAGATCTAAGGGAATGGGCTTTATATAAATAAGTGATAGTTGTGTAGACTGCAGAATAAACCACTGATACAGAATGTGTTATAGCAGAGCTTTATAGTTCTGCAGCTATTCATCAGATTTGTCAGTGTCCACCCTGACAAAAATCAGAAAGTGAGGAGCCTGTAAGAAGATTGCATTGATGAGCTGATCAATGGACGACTTGAGAAAACCCCTTTAAAAGGGAACCTGTCAGCAGGATTGTGCACAGTAACCTACAGACAGTGTCAGGTCAGCGCTGTTATACTGAATAAAATGATACCTGGGTTGATGAAATCTGACTTGTGGTTGTTTAGTCTTTATTTTCAGTTTTGAGTTAACGATATGCTCGTGCTCTGGGGCAGCCTGTGGGGGGCTTCACGTGGTGCTCTAATTAGGTATTCATAATGCAGACTGCTGACAAGTCCCTGATCCCTCACTGACCACCGGGTATCAGAATAAAACATGCTGAAATAGATCAACTTTAATTTGGTCACAATTCAGCTTAGAGCACAGGAGACTCATCAGGGTTACGGATACTGATCTAAGAATAATGTTATTGATAGATTCACTGGGAACTTAAAGGGAACCTGTCAACCCACCCACCCCAGGCCCTTGTAACTAAAAGCCACCTTGTGTTTCAATCTGACAAGGTGGCTCTTTTAGCTCGGGTCTCTGGCACTGCTGCGATAATCGCTTTTGAAATTTGTCCCTCATACCTGTGAAATCATCCGGGAGGCAGGTCTTTCCCCCTAATCCAGACGCCTCACTTCCGTCACTCATGTCCTCTGCGCGCCGCCTCCTCTTACTTCAGTAGCGTCCCTGGCGCCTGCACTTTTTTTTTTGGGGGGGGGGGGGCATGCGCAGTTGCGCTGCCCTTTGAACTTACAGCACAGGCGCCAGGGACGCTAATGAAGAGGAGGCGGCGCCCAGAGGCCATGAGTGATGGAAGTGAGGCGTATGGATTAGGGGGAAAGATCCGCCCCCCAGACGATTTCACAGGTATGAGGGACAAATTTCAAAAGTGTTTATCGCAGCAGTGCCAGGAACCCGAACTAAAGGCCACCTTGTCAGAATGCATTAGTGCAGCACAAAGTGGCTCTTTTAAAGGTTCCCTTTAAATCTGCAAAACCTTTAATAAAAGGAAAAAAAGTTATTCATATCCTTTAAAAAGGTGCTGCCCAGCTTGGGTAACAATATTTGGAAATTAAAGGGAAACTCATTTTTGTTACCCCATCTGACGGCAGGGCAGAGACCCTAACTCCAGAATGTGACTAATTGAGCTGCTTTTTCTGTTGCAGATCTAGCAGTTCTCTTAATGTTGAGCTCTATATCAGACTACTTTCACACTAGCGTCAGGCTCGGCCCGTCGCAGTGCGTCGGGCCGAGGTTACCGACGCTAGCAGTGAATGCGCCGCACAACGGGTGCAGCGGATGCATTTTTCCAGCGCATCTGCTGCCCCATTGTGAGGTGCAGGGAGGTGGGGGAGGAGTTCCGGCCACGCATGCGCGGTCAGAAATGGCGGACCATCGGAAGCAAAAACGTTACATGTAACGTTTTTTGCTCCCGGCGGTCCGCAACAACACGGCGCAACCGTCGCACGATGGTTGCGACGTGTGTCAATGCGTCGCTAAGGTTAGTCTATGGGGCAAAAACGCATCCTGCAGACAACTTTGCAGGATGCGTTTTTTCCCCTAAACGACGCATTGCGACGCATTGAAAAAAAACGCTAGTGTGAAAGTAGCCTAACCCGGCCCACACCACTGATTGGCTGCTTTCTGTCTACACTGTGCATAGGTAGAAATCAAGGGTGGGGGCAAGGTTATACAAAACTCAAGAATATGGAGGACTACATGGCAGCAGGTTTACTACTACTCTAGTGATAATTTCATGCTGAAAAAAATTAGCAAGCAGTCCATAAAGTAACATCTCTGGAATCAGAGTCTCTATCTACATTATGCTGCTCTCAGATTAGGTGGCAAAAGCTTGGGTGAAAGATTCCTTTTAAAAGTATTAATTTTGCAACACATTTAATTAAAGAAGATTTGCCACCAAGTCAAAATTGACCAGTTTCTGCTTTTCCTTAATTCACACGACCAGTGTATTTGTGTATTCAATTTTTCTGTAATCCATCATACGGTTCAAGATATTTGTGCATTTTTACTGTGTTAATTTTTATTGTCTTTACCAAGGTGGACAGCCGCTATTCATACATGTGAACACTTTATTGAAGGTCTAAAGTAATCTCTAATGTAAAAATTAAAGGTAATAGACTTGTTTTTCTTTTAGAGAAGTGAATGGGTCACATTGTTCCTTCATTTAGATATAGTGGACTCCTGTAAGGGTACGTGCACACGTTCAGGTTACGTCAGGATTTCTTGCAGAAATTTCCTGACAAAAAACGGACATTTCTGCCAGAAATCTGCATGCGTTTTTTGCGTTTTTTACCAATGCATAGAATAGCGGGAAAAACGCGGAAAAAAAAAAAAAAAAAAAAACAGAAAATTAATGAACATGCTGCTTTTTTTTTTTACCGCAATGCGTTTTTTTGCAGAAAAAAAGCACATCATGTGCACAAAAATTGCAGAATGCATTCTAAATGATAGGATGCATATGTCTGCGCTTTTATCGCGAAAAAACCTGAACCTGTGCACATACCCTAAAAGTGCTGGTATTCTACCAATCTAAGGTTTGCCCTAAGGCTCGTTAATGGTTTTCCCTACTGAAATGCGTTCTAATCACCACAAAAATCATGTGACGTGTCCCATACATTAGACCATAAAGTATCTAGATTACAAAAATGTAACAACCGAGGAAGACAGCCATTGACCTGAAATGATAAGACCATTAAAGCATTAATGAAATTCTCAAAAATGGCAAGCTATCCCCTTATCATAGGAAGGGGATAATTTGCCTAACATAGCGGCTCAGACCACCGAGACCCCCTCCAATCCAAGAACAGAACCCCATCTTGAAAGGAGAAGTGCGCAGACTCAGCGTCCATTCATTCATTGGGAGCCAGACGCATGATACTTCGCTTTATACATCGGTCTGACATATTGACATGCAGGTCAAGCACACACACATTTCAGCTCCTTTACTAACTGTCATAACAGACAGAACCCATGTCCAGATTGGTGGCGGACACAGCTATCAGATCCATATCAATCAGCAAGTTATCCCCCCATTCTATGTATAAGGGAGAACTTGCCATTTTCCATAAATGGATCAATGGGCTGGTGTTGTAGCTCACCCCACAGTCCTGGGTGAGGAAGAATAAGTTTATAGGTGGCACTTTAATAAATTATGTTGTATGGGATGTAAGTCAGTCAAGAAGGGGTTACAAGCTCTAGAACAAGACTAAAGGGAGGTTGGGCAGACAGGGATAGATAGATAGATAGATAGACCCCCCCCCCCCAGAGTCATTAACCCCTTCCCGACCTTTGACGCATACGCTGCGTCATGAAAGTCGGTGCCATTCCGACCCATGACGCAGCATATGCGTCATGGAAAGATCGCGTCCCTGCAGGCCGGGTGAAAGGGTTAACTCCCATTTCACCCGATCTGCAGGGACAGGGGGAGTGGTAGTTTAGCCCAGGGGGGGTGGCTTCACCCCCTCGTGGCTACGATCGCTCTGATTGGCAGTTTCACTTTCAACAGCCAATCAGAGCGATTTGTAATATTTCACCTAAAAAACTGGTGAAATATTACAATCCAGCCATGGCCGATGCTGCAATATCATCGGCCATGGCTGGAAACACTCATGTGCACCCACCCCACTCCTCCGATCGCCCCCCCAGTCCCCCGATCTGTGGTCCGCTCCCCTCAGTCCTGTGCTCCGCTCCCCCGTCCTCCTGCCCGCTCCCCCCGTGCACCAATCAGACCCCCCGCGCTCCAATCAAACCCCCCCGCACTCCGATCCCCCCCCGCACACAGCGACCCCCCCCGTGCTCCGATCCACCCCCCACCCCCCCGCACAGCGATCCCTCACCCCGTGCTCCAATCCTCCCCCGTGCTCCAATCCTCCCTCCCGTGTTCCGATCCACCCCCCCCCCCATGCTCCGATCCACCCCCCCGTGCTCCGACGCCCCCCCCCCCCCCCCGTGCCCTGATCTCCCCCCTTATACTTACCTAGCCGCCCGAGGTCCGTCCGTCTTCTTTCCTGGGCGCCGCCATCTTCCAAAATGGCGGGCGCATGTGCAGTGCGCCCGCCGAATCTGAAAATAAACCCCCCCCCCCTTTGTCACCCCCATAGATAGGGACAATAAAAAAAATAAAGAATTTTTTTTTTTTTTCACTAAGGTTGGGGTAAGAACTAGGGGTAGGGTTAGGGGTAGGGTTAGGGGTAGGGTTAGGGTTTCGGTATGTGCACACATTCTGGTCCTATGCGGATTTTTCCGCAGCGGATTTGAAAAATCCACAGTGCTAAACCGCTGCCGATTTATGGCGGATTTACCGCGGTTTTTCTGCGCATTTCACTGCGGTTTTACAACTGCGATTTTCTATTGGAGCAGTTGTAAAACCGCTGCGGAATCCGCAGAAAGAAGTGACATGCTGCGGAATGTAAACCGCTGCGTTTCCGTGCAGTTTTTCCGCAGCATGTGTACAGCGATTTTTGGTTCCCATAGGTTCACATTGAACTGTAAACTCATGGGAAACTGCTGCGGATCCGCAGCATTTTCTGCAGCGTGTGCACATACCTTTAGAATTAGGCTATGTGCACACGGTGCGGATTTGGCTGAGGATCCGCAGCAGTGTTCCATCAGGTTTACAGTACCATGTAAATATATGGAAAACCAAATCCGCTGTGCCCATGGTGCGGAAAATACCGCGCGGGAACGCTGCGTTGTATTTTCCGCAGCATGCCAATTCTTTGTGCGGATTCCGCAGCGTTTTACACCTGTTCCTCAATAGGAATCCGCAGGTGAAATCCGCACAAAAAAACACTGGAAATCCGCGGAAAATCCGCAGGTAAAACGTAGTGCCTTTTACCCGCGGATTTTTCAAAAATGGTGCTGAAAAATCTCATACGAATCCGCAACGTTGGCACATAGCCTTAGGGTTGGGTTGGAATTAGGGTTGTGGTTAGGGTTAGGGGTGTGTTGGGGTTAGGGTTGTGGTTAGGGGTGTGTTGGGGTTAGGGTTGTGATTAGGGTTATGGCTACAGTTGGGATTAGGGTTAGGGGTGTGTTGGGGTTAGTGTTGGAGGTAGAATTGAGGGGTTTCCACTGTTTAGGCACTTCAGGGGGTCTCCAAACGCAACATGGCGCCACCATTGATTCCAGCCAATCTTGTATTCAAAAATTCAAATGGTGCTCCCTCACTTCCGAACCCCGACGTGTGCCCAAACAGTGGTTTACCCCCACATATGGGGTACCAGCATACTCAGGACAAACTGCGCAACAATTACTGGGGTCCAATTTCTCCTGTTACCCTTGAGAAAATAAAAAATTGCTTGCTAAAACATCATTTTTGAGGAAAGAATACGTATTTATTATTTCCACTGCTCTGTGTTATGAACTTCTGTGAAGCACTTGGGGGTTCAAAGTGCTCACCTCACATCTAGATAAGTTCCTTTCGGGGTCTAGTTTCCAAAATGGGGACACTAGTGGGGGGTTTCTACTGTTTAGCCACATCAGGGGCTCTGCAAACGCAACGTGACGCCCACAGAGCATTCCATCAAAGTCTGCATTTCAAAACGTCACTACTTCACTTCCGAGCCCCAGCATGTGCCTAAACAGTGGTTTACCCCCACATATGGGGTATCAGCGTACTCAGGAGAAACTGGACAACAACTTTTGGGGTCAAATTTCTCCTGTTACCCTTGGGAAAATAAAAAATTGCGGGCTAAAATTCATTTTTGAGAAAATATTTTTTTTTTTTTTTTTTTTTCATGGCTCTGCGTTATAAAATTCTGTGAAGCACTTGGGGGTTCAAAGTCCTCACTACACATCTAGATTAGTTCCTTTGGGGGTCTAGTTTCCAAAATGGGGTAATTTGTGGGGGATCTCCAATGTTTAGGCACACAGGGGCTCTCCAAACGCGACATGGTGTCCGCTAATGATTGGAGCTAATTTTCCATTTAAAAAGCCAAATGGCGTGCCTTCCCTTCTGAGCCCTGCCGTGCGCCCAAACAGTGGTTTACCCCCACATATGGGGTATCTGCATACTCAGGACAAACTGGACAACAACATTTGTGGTCCAATTTCTCCTATTGCCATTGGCAAAATAGGAAATTCCAGGCTAAAAAATCATTTTTGAGAAAAGAAAAATTATTTTTTATTTTCATGGCTCTGCATTATAAACTTCTGTGAAGCACCTGGGGGTTTAAAGTGCTCAGTATGCATCTAGATAAGTTCCTTGGGGGGGTCTAGTTTCCAAAATGGGGTCACTTGTGGGGGAGCTCCATTGCATAGGCACACAGGGGCTCTCCAAATGCGACATGGTGTCCGCTAACAATTGGAGCTAATTTTCCATTCAAAAAGTTAAAAGGCGCGCCTTCCCTTCCGAGCCCTGCCGTGTGCCCAAACAGTGGTTTACCCCCACATATGAGGTATCGGCGTACTCGGGAGAAATTGCTCAACAAATTTTAGGATCCATTTTATCCTGTTGCCCATGTGAAAATGAAAAAATTGAGGCGAAAATAAATTTTTTGTGAAAAAGTACTTTTTCATTTTTACGGATCAATTTGTGAAGCACCTGAGGGTTTAAAGTGCTCACTAGGCATCTAGATAAGTTCCTTGGGGGGTCCAGTTTCCAAAATGGGGTCACTTGTGGGGGAGCTCCAATGTTTAAGCACACAGGGTCTCTCCAAACGCGACATGGTGTCCGCTAACGATGGAGATAATTTTCCATTCAAAAAGTCAAATGGCGCTCCTTCCCTTCCGAGCCTTACCATGTGCCCAAACAGTGGTTTACCCCCACATGTGAAGTATCGGTGTACTCAGGAGAAATTGCCAAACAAAATTTAGGATCCATTTTATCCTGTTGTCCATTTGAAAATGAAAAAATTGAGGCTAAAAAACTTTTGTGAAAAAAAAGTACTTTTTCATTTTTACGGATCAATTTGTGAAGCACCTGGGGGTTTAAAGGGCTCACTATGCATCTAGATAAGTTCCTTGGGGCGTCTAGTTTCCAAAATGGGGTCACTTGTGGGGGAGCTCCAATTTTTAGGCACACGGGGGCTCTCCAAATGTGACATGGTGTCCGCTAAAGAGTGCAGCCAATTTTTCATTCAAAAAGTCAAATGGCGCTCCTTCCCTTCCAAGCCCTGCCGTGCGCCCAAACAGTGGTTTACCCCCACATATGAGGTATCAGCGTACTCAGGACAAATTTGACAACAACTTATGTGGTTCAGTTTCTCCTTTTACCATTGGGAAAATAAAAAAATTGTTGCTGAAAAATCATTTTTGTGACTAAAAAGTTAAATGTTCATTTTTTCCTTCCATGTTGCTTCTGCTGCTGTGAAGCACCTGAAGGGTTAATAAACTTCTTGAATGTGGTTTTGAGTACCTTGAGGGGTGCAGTTTTTAGAATGGTGTCACTTTTGGGTATTTTCAGCCATATAGACCCCTCAAACTGACTTCAAATGTGAGGTGGTCCCTAAAAAAAAATGGTTTTGTAAATTTCGTTGTAAAAATGAGAAATCGCTGGTCAAATTTTAACCCTTATAACTTCCTAGCAAAAAAAAATTTTGTTTCCAAAATTGTGCTGATGTAAAGTAGACGTGTGGGAAATGTTAGTTATTAACTATTTTGTGTCACATAACTCTCTGGTTTAACAGAATAAAAATTCAAAATGTGAAAATTGCGAAATTTTCGCCAAATTTCCGTTTTTATCACAAATAAACACAGAATTTATTGACCTAAATTTACCACTAACATGAAGCCCAATATGTCACGAAAAAACAATCTCATAACCGTTAGGATCCGTTGAAGCGTTCCTGAGTTATTACCTCATAAAGGGACACTGGTCAGAATTGCAAAAAACGGCAAGGTCTTTAAGGTCAAAATAGGCTGGGTCATGAAGGGGTTAAAAGGGAACTTGTCACCGCACATGCAGTCCAATCTGTGGGCAGCAGGGTACAGAGGGGATGCTGAGCGGGTCTCTATACAGGATTGTTGGAAAAGACGGAATACAATGTATTTTATGTAAGAGTCCAGTGGGTGGTCTTACCAGTGATTGACAACTATCTGAATGCAGTCATAAAAGGATGACTGTCAGAGGGGGCCCGCCCACTGGACTCCTGATAAACACCAGTGATTACAAGACTTACTGAAACATATCCCACAAGATGTGTACGAATCTGACCAGCACCCAAACATCAGATACCTTTATCACATGACAGGTTCCCTTTAAAGTGGCCCTTCCTTATGAATAGGGCCCCAGTGGCCACAGGGCAGCCACAGATCGCCATGGTGGGGAGCCCCAGCCGACCCCCGCTACAGAACAATGAGGCAACGCAGCGGGAAACGAATGGCGCCCACTAGACTACACAGCACAAAGCCTGACGGGAGGAGGACGGCGGCCCCGGCAATACACACAGCCAGAGGCCATGAGTGCGCGTGGTGCGGTGACCCGGCTGTAAACCGGCAACAGAACGCCACTGACCGGTATAGGTGTCAGCCCCGGCGAGGCCCCGCTTACTTTCTTTATTCGCCATCTCTCCGCCTCTTCCAGACGGCAAATACCAGCAGAAACTAGGACCGCTCCCTGCCGGTCACCGAAGCCGCTTCCCGCGCGAAAATAAAAAGAAAGAGTGACGTGACGCAGCCGCAGGATCCCCGCCAAAGTTCCACAGCTACTTGTAACAGCAGCACGCCGTCCTCTGCCCCGCCCCTAGCACGCTGCAACGTCCGCCGCCATGCTGGGCAGACTAGCCAATCAGCGGAGAGGAGGCTGCGGCGTCTGGGCAGGAAGTGCCTGGGAGGCCATAATTAGTACTGGCAAGAAAAGAGCCGGAAGCAGAAAACATGATGCTATTACGGCCACACGTGTTGTCATTGCAAGCATAGGTGTCTCCTTAAGTGTACGAATTATAAAAATGTCACAGCACCCGGATCTCTGTCAGGCTCAGCTGTAGCCAGCATTTAACCCCACTTCATTAAGAAGTCTGCGCCAGAATTCTGCCTTAAAACTTGAAACGTGGCAATATTTTTGCTTTAACTTAATATGAAGCGTTTTTTACTGTTGTTATGCCAGTCCCAGCCGGCTCCACCACAGTGGGCAGAGGTGGAACAGAGGGTGTTAACACCATGCCACAAAATGGACCACATTATAGTAGAAATGTGCACCAGCCGCTGACTGAAGGAGCGTTTGTGGCGCAGGTGCTCGGCAGGTGTAAGATGTTCCTCAACCACTAGGTACCAAGCCCTTCTTCAGGATTAGGCGCAGTTTACTCCAGCAGACAGCTCCATAAGACTAGCACACCGAACGTCTTACTGAATCCTAAGAGTCTTTACATCTTACAAAATTCCACATTTTACAGCCTCGCTTAGTGTCAGGATTGTGCCGAACCCGGCCAACAGCCATCAGTCCTCCAACCAGGGAGTAGCTGTAGTGGGGGCAGGGGATGCACTTTGGGCCTGGAAGGCTCAGAAGGTCCATTTAGCCCATAAGAGAAGACCAAAGAAGTCTGGAAATGTTAGCACCATGTGGGATTGTTCTGCCATAGTCAAGTGTATGGAAACTAATTGTAAAGACAAAACCTTCCAGTGGGCACGTGCTTGTTATAGTTCTGCATACCAGCAAGAAAAAGAAAGCCGCGGTCAGTTTGGTGCTGGCAGATATCCCCAGTATTTATCCTTTGAAAGGGATAATGCTGATGACCTATACTTAAAAAAGATCATCAATATCAGAGCGATCCAGGTCCGGCGCTCCCATCAAGCAGCTGTTATTAGCCCTTGAGGCAGTAAAAATGGGAACAGTGAAAGAAGCTGAATAGCACAGCTCCATTGAATATGTAGAGGTTGCTGTCAAGAACTGCAGATCAGCTACTATTCGCTTAAAGGGACACTGTCACCTGAATATGGAGGGAACAATCTTCAGCCATGGAGGCGGGGTTTTGGGGTTTTTGATTCACCCTTTCCTTACCCGCTGGCTGCATGCTGGCTGCAATATTGGATTGAAGTTCATTCTCTGTCCTCCATAGTACACGCCTGCGCAAGGGAAGATTGCCTTGTGCAGGCATGTACTATGGAGGACAGAGAATGAACTTCAATCCAATATTGCAGCCAGCATGCAGCCAGCGGGTAAGGAAAGGGTGAATCAAAAACCCCAAAACCCCGCCTCCATGGCTGAAGATTGTTCCCTCCAAATTCAGGTGACAGTGTACCTTTAAGGCCGGGGTCACACTAGCGTATTGCATCTGATGCAAGAGCATCGGATGCGATATGCTGTTGACCCTCGGCTCCTGCTCTGCTGCGACAGGGAGGCGAGTGTTATGCGTCTGTGTTCTGAGCCTCTCACACAGAGCGGATCGGAGCACAGCTGCGGAGGAGGCGGAGAAATGAATTTCTCCATCTCCTCCATTGCCGGGGTCAGCGTATAACGCACATCACTCGGATGATATCTGAGTGGTGTGCGCTGTCTCTCTCGCACCCATAGGCTTATATGGGTGCGAGTGAGACAAGTCTCGGCCGAGTGTCTGTGACAATCGCAGCGTGCTACGATTTCACTCGCACACTGAAAACGGCCAAGGAAAAAACAGGGATGTGAGCTGCCTCATAGAGGAATACTGGTCCGAGTGCTATGCGATTTTCTATCGCATATCACTCGTCCTTATTATGCTGTAGTGTGACCCCGGCCTAAAAATGAGCTGATCTGCCATACGAGGATGTGGCCACTACACACCAAATGTAGCTGAATACAACTTTGTGTATTGCTTATATTGGGGGCTGCCAAAGCTAATTAGAGTTGATCAGTGGGGGTGCAGAGTGTTAGATGCCCATCAATCTGATATTGATGGCTCATCCTAAAGATAGATCATCAAAATACTATGTAGCCTGTGCTATATACTGTGGCTGCTATATACATATTGTAGACTACCCGATGCGTTAATACAGGCCACGCAATATATAACAGTGGCCACGCAGTATATAACAGCCACGTACTATATAACACAGACCACGCAGTATATAACACAGGCGACGTAGTATATAACACAGGCCATGCAGTGTAACTGCCCACGTAATATATAGCACAGCCCACGCAGTATATAGCAGCCACGTAGTACATAACACTGCCCACGCAGTATATAATAGTGGCCAAATAGTATATAGCACGCAGTATAGAACATAGCCCATGTAGTATATAGCACAGCCACGTAGTATATAACACTGCCCGCGTAGTATATAACACTGCCCACATAGTATATAACACTGCCTATGTAGTATATAGCAGCCATGCGGTATCTAGCGCAGCCCACGTAGTATACAGCAGTGTGGGCACCATATCCCTGTTAAAAAAATAATTAAATTAAAAAATAGTTATATACTCACCCCTGGGATCCAGCGAAGCTCCGGCGATACGTGCACAGCTGCCGCCATCTTCCGTTCACAGGATGCATTGCGAAATTACCCAGATGTCTTCTGGGTAATTTCGCAATGCATCGCTAGGAACGGAAGATGGTGGCAGGCGCGTGCAGCTCGGCGAACTACGGAGGGTGAGAATAGCAGGTTTTTTGTTTTTTTATTATTTTTAACATTACATTTTTTTACTATTGATGCCGCATAGGCAGCATCAATAGTAAAAAGTTGGGGACACACAGGGTTAATAGCGGCCGTAACGGAATGCGTTACCTACGGCATAAAGCGGTCCGTTACCGCCGGCATTAACCCTGTGTTAGCGGTGACCGGAGGGGAGTATGCGGGCGACAGGCACTGACTGCGGGGAGTAAGGAGCGGCCATTTTCTTCCAGACTGTGACGGCCCTGATTGGTCGCGGCAGCCATGACAGGCAGCTGGCGAGACCAATCAGCAAATGAATAACCGTGACAGACAGAAGGACAGACGGAAGTGACCCTTAGACAATTATATAGTAGATAGTGAATAAAATGGGGGAATTTGTTATAGCAGGATCCATTTTATCTTGCTTGCCTCCATGTTGTATAAGAGTTACTCAAGGTCAGATAAACAAGTTGTTATTCACTATTCTTCATTTTGCTGTTATTGCTCAAATTGTAGCAGAGCATGGAGGATGAAATGTCCTTGTAGATAACGAATAATGTTTTGTATAGAAAAATATGTTTGCAAAAACACAGGGAGTAAATTCTCCGACACTTAGCCCATATATGGTGAATCCGCTTCCGACATAAGTATGCATAAAAAGTGTGTGTAAGCTCAAATAAAGTAGAGCTACTTCAGATGCATGCCTGGTGTACTGTGTCTTATCTCTCCGGTGCCGTGACATCATCTCTACGGTGGACTCATCAGAGAGTAGGTCGAGACCTGCGACAACATGAGCGGTGACTGGAGGGGAGTATGCGGGCGCCGGGCACTGACTGCGGGGAGTAAGGAGCGGCAATTTTCTTCCGGACTGTGTTCATTGTTGATTGGTCGTGACTGTTTTTCCGCGACCAATCAGCGACTTGGATTTCCATGACAGACAGAGGCCACGACCAATGAATATCCGTGACAGACAGAAGGACAGACGGAAGTGACCCTTAGACAATTATATAGTAGATCCTCTCTGTTTTCAAGAATGGAGGGATTTTTCATTTTACAGTGTACAGTTCATTGACAAGTTTACCAGTCACCCTGTTGTATCAGGGTGGCCACAGAGTGACTGGTTAACAATTAGGGACACAGCCGCAGTGTCCCTGTGTACTTAAAGGTGTATTCCCATCTCCAAGATCCTATCCCAATATTCAATAGGTGTAATAATAATAATATTAGGAAATATATCCAATTAAAAATGTATTATAGTTCTTCTGATTCGCTATGTCTCTTACAATGTGCTGGACATTACAGTAGCTTAGGTATCCATGGTTATGACCACTAACAACTAGCTAACTGCCACTATATGACTCATACAGGAGAACAAAGGAGCTTACAGATAACAAGTTTAAAAAGTACAAAATTTTATTAAGACACTGAAAAACACACACTGACAAGTACATACATGAAATAAAATAAGGACACTAAAGACCATCCCTATACCCCATCCTATCCAAGGAGTAATGTAATGTGCTAGTAAAGCAGAGGAACAACCGTGTGCCTATATGGACAATGGGTCAATGTAAGCCATAGACCTCACAAAAGTGCATATGAGGTCAAGGATAGCAGCCAAAGTAACGCTGAATAGTACTATCCTAAAAGCGATCCAAAGTCCAGGGCATACTACAAAGAGATCTACCAGACTGCCAGTAATGTAAATGCCACTAGCGTAAAAAGCGCAGTACAGATAATCTCCGATGGTTCCTGTTACCCAGGTAGAGAGATGGATAACGTTAGGCGAGACCCCTCGCCTAACGTTATCCATCTCTCTACCTGGGTAAGAGGAACCATCGGAGATTATCTGTACTGCGCTTTTTACGCTAGTGGCATTTACATTACTGGCAGTCTGGTAGATCTCTTTGTAGTATGCCCTGGACTTTGGATCGCTTTTAGGATAGTACTATTCAGAGTTACTTTGGCTGCTATCCTTGACCTCATATGCACTTTTGTGAGGTCTATGGCTTACATTGACCCATTGTCCATATAGGCACACGGTTGTTCATCTGCTTTACTAGCACATTACATTACTCCTTGGATAGGATGGGGTATAGGGATGGTCTTTAGTGTCCTTATTTTATTTCATGTATGTACTTGTCAGTGTGTGTTTTTCAGTGTCTTAATAAAATTTTGTACTTTTTAAACTTGTTATCTGTAAGCTCCTTTGTTCTCCTGTATGAGATATTGCCGTTTGGAGCAGGATTTGGTAGTGCTCAGGACATGGTTTCTGGACACTCTACAATATGAGCCTGGGTGTATGTATACTGCCACTATATGAGTGGTTGTAACCATGGATACCTAAGGTCTTGCAATGCCTGTCCATGAATAAGCAACATAGCAGTTCAGAACTATTCTACATTTCTAATTGGAGGTATTTGCTAATATTATTATTATACACACTACGTATTGGGATAGGATCTTGGAGATGGAATACCCATTAAAGGCATTTTAGAGATGGGAATACCCTGTTAAGTCACAACCATGCTGCTAGCCAAACTGTTAACCTTGAGGAACACCTCAGGAAGCCAAGGACTCACTTTATACAGGGATCTAGACTTTGCTACAAGGAGTCCACAAATACTGGAGTAGAAGCCGAATAACCACGTCTGGCTCCTCAGCTAAACTGACAAAGATAGAGTCGGGTCATACACAGATCTCAAGCTGGTGAACATTAGAACAGGACGAGGCAGGAAGGTTAAGAGTAAGCCAAGGACAATATTTAGCAGTAGTAGAATACGTTTCTAAAGTATACAGGAAGATAAAAAAAGAATCCAGATGCAGGGTCAGGTCGCAAAACGGGTCAGAACCAAGTACCAATACACATAATCAAAAACATCCATTCACGATGATCCATCAGGAGTCGGCACAGTGCAGAATTGTCTGACAATGGAATCAAGAATATACAATATTTACATACACAGAATCATATAAATCTGTCCAGATATACCACGTCCACTGTTATTTGGTTTTTTTTTTGTGTGCCAGAGTTCGGATAGAAAAAAAAAGCAAAGCTGTGACCCTTCAATCGGTTGTGTCTGGGTCTTTATCAAACTAACATAATGGTTAAACATATCCCATGTTTAAACCTTCTTCACCCAACCAATTAACTAGTCAAAACACACAAATATTAACGCACATTATTTGGCATAAAACTATTTTATTGGCTTAAACTATTGGTTAGAATAACATAAAATGCAGTACATACATGGAAATAACTGTGATTAGGTAATACAACACATAGTAAAGTAACGTGAAATTAGACATACATATAAATTATTTGTCAGCCATTATTAAAGCTACTGAGAGTACGCAGTGATTTATAGAGCTCTCCCTCAAAGTCCTTCAGTATGCAAAAAAATGTTATACCATTATTACAGTGCTGATATGCCGTTCTGGGGTTTATTCATTGTCACCCAGCCTTTTCCACTACAGGTTTTGCTAAAAAGAAACATTAATAGAATTGTAAAGGACAACTAAAGGGTGATCAGTTAGGCCGGGTTCACACTGCATTGGTGCAGTCCGTTCAACATATCCGTTAAACGGACTGCACTATCGCAAGTGCCGGTGCTTGCACAGCGCTAGCGCAGATGGAGCTTCTGCTAGCTCCATCTGCGCTAGCAGTGACGGACCTGGAAACGCTGCAGCCCGCGTCTCGGGTCCGTCACTCAAATGACGGCACATCACTAGCGCACGCCCATTGTGGGCGTGCGCTAGCGATGCGTTCGCCATTGCAAGTAATGGCGGCGTTAACGGACTACGTTACACCGCGTTATGCCGCGGTGTAACGTAGTCCGTTAAACGAGTTCACACAACGCAGTGTGAACCCAGCCTAAGATATGCTATAGAAAGTGCACCCAGTGTTTGAAGGCAATTGCTTTGCTTGAATGGAAGTGGTTACAAACTTTGCTCGAAAACAACGATAATATATTGTTAAAGAAAATTTGTCACCAGGTTTTTGTAATCTGAGAGTAGCAAGATGTAGGGAAATAGATTCTGATTCCAGCGATGTGTCACTAACTGGGCTGCTTGGTGTAATTTTGATAAAATTGCTGAAGATCCAGCAATCCTCTAATGCTGAGCTCTGTATAATCTCGCCCACACCACTGATTGGCAGCTTTCTGCCTATATACAGTATGAAAATAAAGGCATTAAATATGTTTCACAAAACAGGAGAAAAGTGGACCATGGTAATTTATGAGGGCAGGTGGATTAAGAAGGTGGATATTAAAGACGTACTGTATATGTTGCTGGATATAATTATCTCTTTTGCATGATCATTATCTTTATATTGTTGTGTCTCTATCCAGTTTGCTGCATTCTGGCACTGACATTGGGGAGGTGACAAGATGGGTGCATCTTAGGGCGCAGTCAGACCGCCATATAAATAGTAGCTAGATCAAAACACACTGCATGGACTGGGCAGTAGCTCTCCCAACCTGAGCGTAACGGCTGGATTGAAATACATGAAGCTGTCACACTCAGGCTGGGAGAGCCGCTGGCCAGTCCATGCACTGCGATCCAATCTCGCTCTGACTTATTTCGCTTTTAGGCAACAAAATAGACTTTTAACCCTTTAAACTGCGTCGTCTGATAAGAAAGGTTTAAGGAAAAGGATGACATCAATGTATAGTACTGTGCAAAAGTTTTAGGCAGGTGTGGAAAAAATGCTGAAAAGTTATCATGAATTAAAAAAATAGAAGTGCTGACAGTTTATTTTTATCAGCTTACAAAATATAAAGTGAATAAACAAAGAAATCAAATCAATATTTGTTGTGACCATCCTTTGCCTTCAATACAATATATTGTACATTCTTCTAGATACACTTGTGCACAGTTTTTGAAGAAACTCATCTGGGAGGTTGTTCCAAACATCTTGGAAAACTAACCACAGATCTTCCGTGGATGTAGGCTTCCACAAATCTTTCTGTCTCTTCTTGTAATCCCACACAGACTAGATGTTGAAATCAGTGCTCTTTTGGGGCCATGTCACCACGTCCATGGCTCTTTGTTCTTTACTCTGAAGATCGTTTCCTAATTTGCTGTATGTTTGGGGCCATGATCCTACTGCAGAATATATTTGTAGCTTTGTAGGGGTCATATCATCACTTCCAGAAATCCTTGTTATTTGCGTCTATGGTCCTCAACATTGCCTATATCTTGGTGTCCTCAATGTTGGGAAAGATAGGTAGATATTTATCCTTCATGCAATACCATCAGAGAGGCATCTGATTGGCTCAAAATATTATTCTGCCGCAGGACAAGTGATGATATGGCCCCCACAGAGCCCTGATCTCAACATCATTGAGTCTGTGTGGGATTACATGGTGTGGAAAAAGGATTTGCACAAGCCTACATCCACAGAATATCTGTGGTTAGTTCTCCAAGATGTTTAGAACAACCACCCTGCCAAGTTCCTTCAAAAACTGTGAAAGTGTATCTAGACAAATTGCTGCTTTTGTGCTGTTTTGAAGGTAAAGGGAGTTCACACCAAATATTGATTTTATTTAGATTCTTCTTTTGTTCATTCACTTTGCATTTTGTTAATTGATAAAAAAAAACTTTTCACACTTCTATTTTTTAAAGAATTCTTACATTGCAGCGTTTTTTTCCACCCCTGACTAAAACTTTTCACAGCACTGTATGTAATAAAGGTATTCACATATTTTAACATATTCATTTCAAGATACTAAATGCATATGGTCATAATGTGTTCTATATGTGGATCGAGACATAAAATCCATTTTGCTGGTGATATTACTTTTCATGTCCATTGATCTCTTCCAGCAAATGTCCCGGCTGCAATCAAAAGAAAAAGAAAGGTCAATGGTCATAAATAGGAAACCATTGTACATTGCAATGGATGTCTCAAAGTCTTTGCTCTGTTAATGTACTGTAGATCATAAGAAATAAATATTTGAAAAACTTTCCTGACAACTGTTTGCAATGTGAAGGTTTCTTACAAATCAATGTTAGAGTCTGGTTTACATTGGTGTATCTATTGGCACGCAGCCATCGATATAATATGTCTTGCCTCATCTATTTGCACAGTTACTGTGAGAATCATTGAATCTTATCTATCATTTTTTCTTTGTCCAATCTTAAATTCATATGCACAATTGACCGGTTGTGCAGGGCCTCCTACCAGGTCCAAAAGTAATATAGAAGTTAAGGAAGCAAAAACAGCAAATTCTTGGTAAAAAAAAGCTATTCTTTTTTCCATGTCAATTAAAAAGCAAACAGTAAGACACAGCAGGCAACGATTCGGCCATAATTGTCATTTATCAAGCTGTATGAATTTTTTTGGGCTTGATAAAGACCAATTATGGCCGAAATGTCGCCCACTGTGTCTTCCTGTTCATTATTTAATTGACATGGAATAAAGAATAGGTTTTTACCAAGAATTTGCTGTTTTTGTGCCTCGGCTTTCCTCAACTTCTGTATCATTTATTCTTTTATTCTACCCAAGCTAATATTTCCAAGGGGCCAAATCTATGTCTATTATTTATTTGTTGGTACAATTCGGTAGAAATCAAAATGGTGGGTGTATAGACATGAAAGCCCTTACACATGAAACATGTCTACAACTTAAGTGCCTGGGAAAGCAGAAAAGCATAGAAATACATAAGACATAAAAACACAAAGATCAGCTGTGTTGAAATCCAACATGCCTGATCCTTCTTCACTTTGACAGTTAGGACATCGTCATACTTATAAGATGGTTGGTCGGCCCCAGTGAAATTGGATTTAGTTGAAATAACTGTATTGTCTAATGATTAGAGTAGACTTAATGATTAGATTATTAATCTATTGACTGTCAATGTGGAGGAGTGCAAACATCTCTATTGACTTCTCACAGTATGTTGTCTTCTATAGCTTAAGGTACCTTCACACATAACGATTTCGTTAACGATACCGTTGCAACGTCACGCTTTTTGTGATGTAGCAACGATCCCGCTATCGATCTCGTTATGTGTGACAGCGACCAATGATCAGGCCCCTGCTAGGAGATTGTTGGTCGCTGGGGAATGATCAGGACCTTTTTTTGGTCGCTGATCACCCGCTGTCATCGCTGGATTGGCGTGTGTGCCTCCAATCCAGCGATGTGTTCACTTGTAACCAGGGTAAATATCGGGTTACTAAGCACAGGGCCGCGCTTAGTAACCCGATATTTACCCTGGTTACCATTGTAAAAGTTAAAAAAAAAACAGTACATACTCACATTCCGATGTCTGTCACGTCCCCCGCCGTCAGCTTCCCTGCACTGTCAGCGCCGGCCATAAAGCAGAGCACAGCGGTGACGTCATTTTTACCATTTTAACTTTTACAATGGTAACCAGGGTAAATATCGGGTTACTAAGCGCGGCCCTACACTTAGTAACCCGATGTTTACCCTGGTTACCCGGGGACTTCGGCATCGTTGAAGACAGTTTCAACGATGCCGAAGTCATTCCCCGGATCGTTGGTCGCTGGAGAGAGCTGTCTGTGTGACAGCTCCCCAGCGACCACACAACGACTTACCAACGATCACGGCCAGGTTGTATCGCTGGTCGTGATCGTTGGTAAGTCGTTTAGTGTAACGGTACCATTAGCCACAAGGTAGCACTCATTTTTGGTCCATGTCTATGATTAACCCCATAGAAGTAATTTCTGTATGCTTTTGTCTAGACATAGTATCATGAGCATAGTCTTACCTTCCAGTAAATAGTGCAGCAATCAAGGCAACCAGCAAAATAGCCAATAAGACACAGAGTATAGAAGTTAGGACAATCATTCCTCCACTTCGACCAGAAGACCAAAAGGCGTCCCCTTGAAATGGTTTTTCTGTTGCAAAAATATATTATATTAGAAATAGCATGTTTTATTGTAAATTTCACATACCTAATGTGTTTATCAGGGAAGGCTAACTCACTTTTGGGAGCAATGACAATAACGGTTGCCATGATGAGCTTTCAACAGAGCATGTTCTCAACAATAAAATGCTTAATATGGATGGATATTGATTAATAACTTTTTGTTTATTGTTTTTTCTACAAATATAGAATGTAAAAAAATCAGAAGAAAGGCGCCCTTTTCACTTTACAGTGTGAATTGAGTCTGGTATAGCATCTCCGTCATATTCAAGAGATTGAACCGCGTCTGAGCAGCCATAGCAGTTAGAATAAAAAGGTGTACAAGTACAAAATCTCTTTAAAAGGAGATTTCAAGGGATTTAGAAAATGGCTATTGGGCCAAAATAAGAAAGTAAAACAATTTCCAGTATATTTATGTTCAGACAAACAGATGAAAAACTCTTGTTTCATCCAGATAAAAGCAGACATTTTCATCCATACTGTCATCTGCATTGCGTCCATGTGCTATCTGTTTGGGTTTTACATCTGCATGGCAACAGATAGAAACATGTACAAGACCATATACATTTTCCTATGCTAATAATGGTCATTTATCTGTAAAAAATGGATGCAATACACATGATCCGTAAGCAGTGCATTTTTTTTTGCGCACCCATAGACTTGATTGGGCAAGTGTCATCCACAAAATAGAAGAGACTAGTTTATGCTGCGATTTTTATCACACAGACATTTAGACAGTGTAAAAAACACACTGAGGCCGGCGTCACACTAGCGAGTTTTACGGACGTATGAGCGCATAAAATACGTCCGTAAAACACGCATTACACACGGCCCAATGATTCTCAATGGGTCAGGTCCTATCAGCCGTATATTACGCATCCGTATTCTACGGCTTTCTACGGCCATACAAAGTCGCAGCATGCTGCGTTTGTCACCGTATTGCGCAAATAATACGCCAATGAAAGTCTATGGGGGCGAGAAAAATACGGATTACACATGGACCAGCAGTGTGACTTGCGAGAAATACGCAGCGGTGTTAGAGAGAAAAGCCGGCAATTCAGTGCGGTGTACAGTAAAATCACACTGACAGGTTACAATAGAATAGGTAGAATAAATGTGTACACAAAGAATAGGTATATATATATATATATATATAATTGAGACACATATATGTATATATATTAATATTTCATACAGCGCTAGATAGCTTAAAAGCTGGTAATTCAATTGCTGGCTTTTGCTATCTCCTTCCTAAACCCGACATGATATGAGACATGGTTTACATACAGTAAACCATCTCATATCACCATTTTTTTTGCATATTCCACACTACTAATGTTAGTAGTGTGTATGTGCAAAATTGATGCGCTCTAGCTATTAAATTTAAGGGTTAAATGGCAGAAAAAATTGGCGTGGGCTCCCGTGCAATTTTCTCTGCCAGAGTAGTAAAGCCAGTGACTGAGGGCAGATATTAATAGCCTGGAGAGGGTCCACGGTTATTGGTCCCCCCTGGCTAAAAACATCTGCCCCCAGCCACCCCAGAAAAGGCACATCTGGAAGATGCGCCTATTCTGGCACTTGGCCACTCTCTTCCCATTCCTGTGTAGCGGTGGGATATGGGGTAATGAAGGCTTAATGTCACCTTGCTACTGTAAGGTGACATTAAGCCAGATTAATAATGGAGAGGTGTCAATTATGACACCTATCCATTATTAACCCAATAGTCTGAAATGGTTTAAAAAAACACAAACACATTATTACAAAGTCTTTTAATGAAATAAAAACACAGGTTGTTGGAATATTTTATTATCCTGGTAATCCACCTGAAGACCCTCATTCTGTAACAAAGGAAAAATAAAAAAACAACAATATCTCATACCTTCCGATGATCTGTCACGTCCCACGATGTAAATCCATCTGAAGGGGTTAACATTTTTTACAGGCAGGAGCTCTGCTATAATGCAGCTGTGCTCCTGGCTGTAAGACCCCAGCGAATGAATGTAAAGTAGGTCAATGACCTGTAGTTACCTTCATTCGCAGTGATGCGCCCTCTGTTGGATGTCCTTCGAGCGTGGGTAAAAAATCAGAGAAGTTCCCAGGCTCGAGTTCATATGAGGACAACCAGCAGAGGGCGCATCACCGCTTTTCACATATCTCGCGCTGAATGAAATATAAATACAGTGTATATACAGTGGGGCAAAAAAGTATTTAGTCAGTCAGCAATAGTGCAAGTTCCACCACTTAAAAAGATGAGAGGCGTCTGTAATTTACATCATAGGTAGACCTCAACTATGGGAGACAAACTGAGAAAACAAAATCCAGACAATCACATTGTCTGTTTTTTTAACATTTTATTTGCATATTATGGTGGAAAATAAGTATTTGGTCAGAAACAAAATTTCTTCTCAATACTTTGTAATATATCCTTTGTTGGCAATGACAGAGGTCAAACGTTTTCTGTAAGTCTTCACAAGGTTGCCACACACTGTTGTTGGTATGTTGGCCCATTCCTCCATGCAGATCTCCTCTAGAGCAGTGATGTTTTTGGCTTTTCGCTTGGCAACACGGACTTTCAACTCCCTCCAAAGGTTTTCTATAGGGTTGAGATCTGGAGACTGGCTAGGCCACTCCAGGACCTTGAAATGCTTCTTACGAAGCCACTCCTTCGTTGCCCTGGCGGTGTGCTTTGGATCATTGTCATGTTGAAAGACCCAGCCACGTTTCATCTTCAATGCCCTTGCTGATGGAAGGAGGTTTGCACTCAAAATCTCACGATACATGGCCCCATTCATTCTTTCATGTACCCGGATCAGTCGTCCTGGCCCCTTTGCAGAGAAACAGCCCCAAAGCATGATGTTTCCACCACCATGCTTTACAGTAGGTATGGTGTTTGATGGATGCAACTCAGTATTCTTTTTCCTCCAAACACGACAAGTTGTGTTTCTACCAAACAGTTCCAGTTTGGCTTCATCAGACCATAGGACATTCTCCCAAAACTCCTCTGGATCATCCAAATGCTCTCTAGCAAACTTCAGACGGGCCCGGACATGTACTGGCTTAAGCAGTGGGACACGTCTGGCACTGCAGGATCTGAGTCCATGGTGGCGTAGTGTGTTACTTATGGTAGGCCTTGTTACATTGGTCCCAGCTCTCTGCAGTTCATTCACTAGGTCCCCCTGCGTGGTTCTGGGATTTTTGCTCACCGTTCTTGTGATCATTCTGACCCCACGGGGTGGGATTTTGCGTGGAGCCCCAGATCGAGGGAGATTATCAGTGGTCTTGTATGTCTTCCATTTTCTAATTATTGCTCCCACTGTTGATTTCTTCACTCCAAGCTGGTTGGCTATTGCAGATTCAGTCTTCCCAGCCTGGTGCAGGGCTACAATTTTGTTTCTGGTGTCCTTTGACAGCTCTTCGGTCTTCACCATAGTGGAGTTGGGAGTCAGACTGTTTGAGGGTGTGCACAGGTGTCTTTTTATACTGATAACAAGTTTAAACAGGTGCCATTACTACAGGTAATGAGTGGAGGAAAGAGGAGACTCTTAAAGAAGAAGTTACAGGTCTGTGAGAGCCAGAAATCTTGATTGTTTGTTTCTGACAAATACTTATTTTCCACCATAATATGCAAATAAATTGCTAAAAAAACAGACAATGTGATTTTCTGGATTTTTTTTTCTCAGTTTGTCTCCCATAGTTGAGGTCTACCTATGATGTAAATTACAGACGCCTCTCATCTTTTTAAGTGGTGGAACTTGCACTATTGCTGACTGACTAAATACTTTTTTGCCCCACTGTATATATATATATATATGTGAGTGTGTGTCTCAATGACATATATATATATATATATATATATATATATATACTGTATATATGTTTTAACGAACATTTGAGCCCATAAATCCATTAGATGTCAATATTGCAAGCCTGCGAGAAAAAAATCGCAGTATGGATGCCATACGGATTACATACGGAGGATGCCATGTGCAAAATACGCTGCCACACCCTGCCTACGGATGACATACAGATCACTATTTTGGGAATATTTCTGCGTATTACAGCCGTATTACGGCCGTAAAATACGGACCGTATTGTCTTACGCCGAGTGTGACGCCGGCCTTAAAGAGAACATGTCAGTAGGATTTTGCAAAGTAAACCACACACGGCCATATTGGCAATTAGATACTAATTAAAATGATATCTGCCACCGGTGCCATTTTCCTGGAAGCTACAGGAGATAAATGTGTGCAAGCACCTCCCGTGGTAAGGACGGCATCGATGAGAAGTTTAAACCAGGAGGACAATAAAGACAACAGGAGCTGCAGGTGGCAGTGCCAAAAACCCACCCACAGTCCCCTGCTCCTAAGACACCTGACCCACAGACCCCTGCCCCAGTCTCCTGTCCCACAGTCCCCCTGCCCCATAGTTCCCCTGCCCCACAGTCCCCTGCTCCACAGACACCTGCCACACAGTCTCCTGCCCCACTGTCCCCCTGCTCCACAGACACCTACCCCGCAGTCTCCTACCCCACAGTCCACTGTCCCCCTGGCCCGCAGTCCCCCTGCCCCACAGACCCCCTGACCCACAGTCTCATGCCTCACAGTCCCCCTGCCCCACAGTCCCCCTGCCCCACAGACCCCTTGCCCCACAGTCCCCTGCCTCACAGTCCCCCTGCCCCACAGCCCCCCTGCCCCACAGCCCCCCTGCCCCAGAGTCCCATGCCCCACAGACCCCCTGCCTCACAGTCCCCCTGCTCCACAGTCCCCCTGCCCCAATGGACAAAGTTATGATTATAAGAAAACTTCAAACCCTGATTACACAAAAGCCACAAAACAGATTTCTTCACCACAGATATCGTTTTAATCAGTATCGCAGTGCCAATAAGGCCATATGTGCACTTTACTTAGCAACAGGTCCCCTTTCAATCAATTGGTGTTAGAATATAGGCTTGTTCAAATAAGTATGCACCATGAACTGCACACAGACCCAGTGCACATGGACGATTTTCTATACGGTCTGAGTGAAAAAAAAGCATTATGCAATACTTTGAACTTTTTATGAATCTCAGTAATACATGTGATTTAAAGGCGCTCCGGCACCCATGCAATGCAGATGAGCACATGGAGCCAATCACGTTAGAAATTTGTGGTCTCAACTGGGCCGATTTCCAATATGGCCTTCTTAATCCATCCTTACAAGAATGCCAGCAGGCTACTAGATGTAATGCAGAACCTGGCAGCAGCCACTTCACAGTGAATGGCACTGCGCTTTGCACCTTCGTTCCATGTGTTGTCATCTGGCCACCAAGTAACAGCTGATTGGTGGGTTGCCAGTTGTCGGAATCCCAGCAATCTCAAATTGATGACCTATGCCTCAACAACCCATTTAAAGGGACTCTATCAGCAGAAAACAACTGTGCAAACTAAGTCCTGCCACAGTCCTGCCACTCGGTGTATCACGGAGAGGCCAAGCATTTAACAACACCTTCCCACCTGCTTGGTTTCCATCTATCGCCGCCCTTCATTGGCTCTATGAATCCAGAGCCCTCAATTGAACAAAGAGGGTTGAGAATGAGGGAAACCAAGCAGGTAGGAGGGTGGATGTTTGACCTAATTCTGCCAATTTTCATCTGTATTATTACCTATATGACATCCATGTGTCCGTATTTTACATGTATATGGCATCTGTGTTTCTACATCAGCAATTATTGACATTTGTGAGACCAATTACAGTTTACTATGTTAATAATGACAAAGTATCCATAAAAGTATAATATATTTAGAATACTATACAGATGGGATTACTTGAATTTTTGTGCACCCTTTGACTTGAATAGGAGAATCTCATCCAAAATGTGGAAGATAGTGTTGCGTGCTGTGATTTGTTTTTTCCTCACTCGGTCCGTGTGTAAGAACTCATCTGAACAGCCCTATTGAATTACATTATTCAGTGTGCTGTCTGATTTTTTTACATGGACACCATATGTCCGCATAGAACACTTGTCTGAACGAGCTCTAAGAGTTGCTTTTTGTAGCAGCTGTCTCACCCTAATAAAGTTCGGTTCCAATAGATAGACACTCTATTTTTCGGTTTATTCTAATGACGCATATGACAAAATGGTTTGTTAGAGACAACCCTTTAAAGGGGTTTTCCACAATTTAAGTTCATCCCCTATGTTTAACCAAGAGCTATCTTCTGATTGACCTCTTCTCCATTCAGATAGCGTTCAGCTACGCCCCATTGTTGGGATCCGGCTGCAGCCCCCAAGTGATCAGTAAGTTATCCCCATCATATGTATAAAGTCAAAATTAATACACCAGAGAGTTTTAAAATATCCAATCCAATTAGTAACCAGTATATAAAAGGCAAAGAGTGGGAGCATTAAGACACTATGATTAGTAGTACCTTTCAGTAGCTTAATTTCTTCTGACCATTGTGTTTTGTCATATACTCCTATGTTGTCCAGCAGAACAAATCTCACCCTAAATTGCAGAAAGGTACCGTATATTAGTTATTACATATTAATTATTTTATTTCATGCAAAATAAATCATTAGCAAACATGAAGATGAGAATAGCGATGTTTTTATACATTTACTCCTCCAAGGCTACCAGTATTTCTCAAGACATAATCAAAATTCCCACATAGGGTAATGAATTACACAGGTCTACAATAACAATTTTTTTTTCAGCTGCCAAGATTTTTTTGAATGGATTTAGGGTATTTTGAGGGTGCAGAGTTAAAAAAAACAATCAAACATTACTTTTGCTCAATTGGTTCTAGTTTTTGAGATAATTCATCCATTAAAATAATGCATTCCACCAATGCGACTTGTGTGGTAACTAATGCAATAGCTTTTGACTCTATCAGTGTCTTAGGTAATGAAATATCCCATAGAATTATTTTGTATTTCAATTTGGAGGCTTATAATGCTATAAAAGCGATTTTTTTTAAAGCCAAAATTCTGTTGTAATGAATTAACTATAAAATATCTCGGAAACTAAAGCCAATCTGGCAAAACCAAAGTCATATTCTTATTTAACACCATTAACTTGATATAAAACTCCTCAGACATCGTTGGCACGAAAATCACTGTATACCAATGTAATGATTAATTTGTCTTATTAAGGCATGATTCAGGCAACAGTAAATATGATGTCTGTATGAAATCTATTTGCATTGTGCCAGAAATTAGATAGGAACCCAATAGAAGACATAGAGGAGTCCGCTCCAGCCCTGGGGTCTTGGTAGAGCTATCAGCTTGTTGTGACCGTAATAGGAAATTATCCTATTATCCTATCCTAATATTTATGCAAGCCACTGTACATTCAGGTTCCATGGCTGTGGCTTATATGTGCATTTTTATTTCTGCAGTCTTCCCCATTTAAATCAGAAGATTTAAAATAAATTAGTGACATTTAAATCCGTCTTGCTTGACCCTTCTTTTTATTGACATCTGCCCTTATGGTGGAACATTACCATACATATTGTGGTTGTTGTATATACAGTGGGGCAAAAAAGTATTTAGTCAGTCAGCAATAGTGCAAGTTCCACCACTTAAAAAGATGAGAGGCGTCTGTAATTTACATCATAGGTAGACCTCAACTATGGGAGACAAACTGAGAAAAAAAAATCCAGAAAATCACATTGTCTGTTTTTTTTTAACATTTTATTTGCATATTATGGTGGAAAATAAGTATTTGGTCAGAAACAAAATTTCATCTCAATACTTTGTAATATATCCTTTGTTGGCAATGACAGAGGTCAAACGTTTTCTGTAAGTCTTCACAAGGTTGCCACACACTGTTGTTGGTATGTTGGCCCATTCCTCCATGCAGATCTCCTCTAGAGCAGTGATGTTTTTGGCTTTTCGCTTGGCAACACGGACTTTCAACTCCCTCCAAAGGTTTTCTATATGGTTGAAATCTGGAGACTGGCTAGGCCACTCCAGGACCTTGAAATGCTTCTTACGAAGCCACTCCTTCGTTGCCCTGGCGGTGTGCTTTGGATCATTGTCATGTTGAAAGACCCAGCCACGTTTCATCTTCAATGCCCTTGCTGATGGAAGGAGGTTTGCACTCAAAATCTCACGATACATGGCCCCATTCATTCTTTCATGTACCTGGATCAGTCGTCCTGGCCCCTTTGCAGAGAAACAGTGCCAAAGCATGATGTTTCCACCACAATGCTTTACAGTAGGTATGGTGTTTGATGGATGCAACTCAGTATTCTTTTTCCTCCAAACACGACAAGTTGTGTTTCTACCAAACAGTTCCAGTTTGGTTTCATCAGACCATAGGACATTCTCCCAAAACTCCTCTGGATCATCCAAATGCTCTCTAGCAAACTTCAGATGGGCCCGGACATGTACTGGCTTAAGCAGTGGGACATGTCTGGCACTGCAGGATCTGAGTCCATGGTGGCGTAGTGTGTTACTTATGGTAGGCCTTGTTACATTTGTCCCAGCTCTCTGCAGTTCATTCACTAGGTCCCCCCGCGTGGTTCTGGGATTTTTGCTCACCGTTCTTGTGATCATTCTGACCCCACGGGGTGGGATTTTGTGTGGAGCCCCAGATCGAGGGAGATTTTCAGTGGTCTTGTATGTCTTCCATTTTCTAATTATTGCTCCCACTGTTGATTTCTTCACTCCAAGCTGGTTGGCTATTGCAGATTCAGTCTTCCCAGCCTGGTGCAGGGCTACAATTTTGTTTTTGGTGTCCTTTGACAGCTCTTTGGTCTTCACCATAGTGGAGTTTGGAGTCAGACTGTTTGAGGGTGTGCACAGGTGTCTTTTTATACTGATAACAAGTTTAAACAGGTGCCATTACTACAGGTAATCAGTGGAGGAAAGAGGAGACTCTTAAAGAAGAAGTTACAGGTCTGTGAGAGCCAGAAATCTTGATTGTTTGTTTCTGACCAAATACTTATTTTCCACCATAATATGCAAAAAAAATGTTAAAAAAACAGACAATGTGATTTTCTGGATTTTTTTTTTCTCAGTTTGTCTCCCATAGTTGAGGTCTACCTATGATGTAAATTACAGACGCCTCTCATCTTTTTAAGTGGTGGAACTTGCACTATTGCTGACTGACTAAATACTTTTTTGCCCCACTGTATACACACAGTTCCTAGTGATGACTATGCAGGGAGAATGTGGGGAGAGCACCTTATCGTCGCGCACGCCTGAGGTCACTGGAGCGGAAATTGTGGAGGGCACTGTGACGTGCATGGGAGGGGGTGATATTATAATGAAGACAGGGGGCAGGGATTTCTTCCAGGCACTGCACACCCCAGAGCCTGGAAGAAATCATTAGCATAAGAAATAAAATAAGATTTCTCAACAACAAGACCGCTAATATGAGGCATGCAGGTAGGACTAAGTTAACATTTCTATCACCTGTATGCCCATATTAATAGGTTATACACATCCCAGGGGGTGACAGATTATCTTTAAAAGGTGCCTGACAGCAGGATTTACCTCTATTAACTAATTACAGCATTGCTTTTGTAATTCTGGTGCAGCATGTTATAATTAGTTAGACTAGCCGGACAGGCGTGCACTTAGTGCTGAGAAGTCTAGCCCAGCCATCCGATAACATGAACACAGTGGAGTGGTTATAGTCTCTGCAGTGCTCCTTTTCCTCCTACCTGCTTCCTAAATCACACAAATTTGTGGCTGCTGCCATCCCTTTTGGCATGCATAGTGATCTGCCTATGTGCCACTGCCTTGACATCACTCTGTGCTGACCTGAAGTCTGACTGACAGATCTCACAGTAGTTGTGCTGCTATGTTGTGTTATAGTGCTGAGCTGGCAAGTGATTGCACATAAGCAGAAGTTCACTGTACATGGCTGAAGTGCATGCCTCTGCTGTGAGATTGCGGAGGGAAAGGCTCAGCTGGTTAGACTTCAGGTCACACAGCGTGACGCCAGGGTAATGGAACAGAGGCAGAAGATTACTGTGCATGACCCAAGTCACTGCTGTAACCGCAATTTGTGTCATTTAGGGAGGAGGCAAAGTAGATGGGGCATAATGACCATGGCTGCAGAGGTTGTGACCGGGGGCCCGCCGACACCAGCACAAACTTCAACTGGATGTGCGTCCTCGGCTGAAGTGTATTGTGGTACAGAGATCTGTTGGGTCCGTGTGTGGCAATGCATGCTGCCAGCCAATCAGAGGCCATCAGCTGATGTCAGCGTGCATGTGACAGGGCGCACGGCAGTGACGTCATGTTCTCCCATTGCTTGCATGCTGAAATCAGCTGCCTGCTTCAGAAGAGGATGCTTAGTGGTGGGGGAGCGGGGGAAGGTGAGTATAATTATTTGTTTTTTTCAATGCATTAAAGAACAGGGGCAGAACTGGGAACATATACCAGGATTGGGCCTAGGATAAGGGACAAATATACCAGGATGGGTAACATACATACGAGGATAGGGGATATATATACAGTTGTGTTAAAAAGTGTTTTACTCCCTTCTCATTTCTTATTCTTTTGCATCTTTGTCACACTTAAATGTTTCAGATCACCAAACAAATTTAAATATTAGACAAAGATAACACAAGTAAACACAAAATGCAGTTTTTAAATGAAGGTCTTTATTATTAAGGGAAAATGAAATCCAAGCCTACAGAGCCCTGTGTGAAAAAGTGATTGCCCCTAATCCTAATAACTGGTTGGCAATGAGTCTTTTACAATGCTCTGGAGGAATTTTGTCCCACTCATCTTTGCAGAATTGTTGTAATTAAGGGGTACTTCACACTAAGCGAGATCGCTAGCGAGATCGCTGCTGAGTCACAAGTTTTGTGACGCAACAGCGACCTCAGTAGCGATCTCGCTATGTTTGACACGTAGCAGCGACCAGGCCCCTGCTGTGAGATCGCTAGTCATGTCGGAATGGCCTGGACCTATTTTTGATCATTGAGGTCCCGCTGGGTAGCACACATCGCTGTGTTTGACACCTTACCAACGACCTCGTTGATGACTCAGACACCGACACATAGGTGTGCATTTGCGTTGCCTTTTCCCCACCCCTCCGCTCCGATTGATGGTCGCTACTGCGTTCTGATTGGCGGTCATGCCTTCAGCAGAAGGCGACATAGTAGCGCTTCCATCCTTTGTTCCTGACCGTGTGGTGGTTTGCAGATCGTTGTAGAGTTCTCCGGCCTGCGACTCCTCTTCGATTTATCTATTCTTCAACGGTTCTTCTGACACCTATATTTTGTGCACGGTAGGTATCGTTTGGGGTCTCAAATGCGTTTTCATTTTTCCTTAATCTGCAAACCACCAATCGGAACTGAATGGGCGCGGAAAAGGCAACGCAAATGCACACCTGTGTGACTACAACGTCACACAGGACGTCCCTCATCGAGGTCTGAATCGTCATAATAGCTGCCATGTGACAGGGTCGCAATGACCAACGACATCGTTGTACAGGTCGCCGCATCGCTGCTACTTCGTTGGGAAGATCGCACTGTTTGACATCTCACCAGCGACCACATAGCGACGCAGCAACGATCCCTGACAGGTCGTATCGTTGTCGGGATCGCTTTAGCGTCGCTAAGTGTGACGGGGCCTTAAGCCACATTGGAGGATTTCCAAGCATGAACTACCTTTTTAAGGTCATGCCACTGCATCTCAATTGGATTAAGGTCAGGACTTTGACTAGGCCATTCCAAAGTCTTAATTTTGCTTTTCTTAAACCATTCAGAGGTGGAATTGCTGGAATTCATGGTTCCATTTAGCACTGCAAGTCTTCCAGTGTAACAACTCTGCTGGCATCACGGCATGGCCTCTCATCTCTCACACTATCTTACCCACTGCTCCAGGTCCTGTTGTGGCTTCTGTTTCTTGCCAGCTCCATATTCTGTGCCTCTGCTCACTGCATGCTTCCTGGCTGTGTGCATAGGGGGGCGGCGCCTGAACGCTCTGGTTCTTATAGGAATCAAGTGCACCTGTCTAAGGCTACGTTCAGATTTGCGTTCCGCCGGGCTGCGTCGGGCGCAGCCGCGGCGACGCATGCATCATGCGCCCCTATATTTAACATGGGGGCGCATGGACATGCGTTGTGCTGCGTTTTGCAATGCATGCGTCTTTTTTGCCGCATGCGTCAGGGCGCAGAGGACGCAGCAAGATGCATTTTTTTTGCGTCCAAAATTCGACAAAAAAGGACGCATGCGTCGCAAAACGCAGTGTTTTAGCGTGCGTTTTGGTGCGTTTTTATTTGCATTGTGCGTTGCGTTGCCGACGCAGCGGCGCACAACGCAAATGTGAATGTAGCCTAAAATGTTCCTGACCAATTACCAAGAGATCTCCAGTATTTAGAGCAGCTCCACCCAGTGGACAGGGCCTGTGCAATGTGTTATCTCAGTTAGTATTTTGCTTCTGAGCTGCTCTGTTTCTCCTTCTCTGGAGGCTCTACTCCTTAGTTTTGCCTTGTTCTTCTTGGTCTGCCCTCCAGGTGGTTGTATATCCAGGTCTCATTTCTGTGTCCTTGCTTTACCTTGTTTTGGTCTGAATATCCTGGTCCCTGTGTCTTTGTTCTTGTACCTTGTCTTGTTCCATTACCTGGTCTGAACTTTGTCCTATCTCTGTCTCCTTGTTTGTGGTTTCTTTCCCTGCAGTGCCTCTCTGCTCTGCTCTCAGCTCCGCACTCTGCGACCTTGCTTTGCTCTTGTCTCTGCACTCTGTGCCTTCACTCTGCTCTTGGCTCTGCACTCTGTGCTTTCATTCTGCTCTTGGCTATGCACTTTGTGGTTCTACCCTTGTCTCTCTGCGGCTTTGCCTCTGCTCCGCACTCCTGCGGTAACATCAACTGATCTTCACTGTCCTATTAAAGGAGTAGAAGAATCTAGGATATCTATAAACAGAAAGACAGTGAGGAAACACTTAGCTAACATAAATGAATTCAAGTCTCCAGGTCCAGATGAATTACACCCCAGAATACTGAAAGAGATAGCAAAATACATTTTTGAACCACTCTCCATAATCTTTAAAAATTCTTGGAGAACAGAAGAAGTCCCAAAAGACTGGAGAAGAGCAAATGTTCCTATCTTCAAAAAGGGGAAGAAGGTGGATCCAGGGAACTACAGGCCGGTGAGTCTGACTTCCATGATTAAGCAGAGTCAGCATGGGTTTGTAACTAATAAGTCATGTCAGACTAACTTAATTTCCTTCTATAACAGAATCACTGACTGGGTAGATCAGGGAAATTCTGTAGATATGGTATATCTTGACTTCAGCAAAGCATTTGACAAAGTATTTCACACCATTCTTATTGAAAAAATGACTAAGTATTGAATGGACAAGCCAACTGTTAGGTGGATTCATAACTGGCTTTGTGATTGCATCCAAAGAGTGGTCATAAATGGCTGCACATCCAGTTGGAAGAATGTCTCAAGTGGGGTACCACAGGGTTCTGTCCTGGGCCCTGTATTGTTCAACATCTTTACCAATGATTTAGGTGAAGAAACTGAGGGTACACTAATTAAATTTGCTGATGACACAAAGCTAGGAGGGATAGCTAATACTAGAGAAGAGAGGATTCAAAAAGATATAAATCACTGGAGCAATGGGCAGCAACTAACAGAATGGTTTTTAACAAGGAAAAATGCAAAGTACTACATCAGGGCAAAAAAAATAAATAAAAAAAAAGCATTTACAGAATGGGAGGCAACAGCACATGTGAAAAAGACTTGGTTATACTTATTAGATCATAAACTAAACATGAGTCAACAGTGTGATGCAGCAGCAAAAAAAGGCAAAAGTAATTCTGGGATGTATTAACAGGAAGCATACAGTCTAGATCAGTCGAAGTCATTATTGCCTTCTATATCTCTTTGGTTAGACTTCACATGGAATACCGTGTCTAGTTATGGGCACCACATTTTAAAAAAAGACATCAACAAACTGGAGCAAGTTCAGAGAAGAGCGACCAGAATGGTGACCGGTCTGCAAACCATGTCCTATGAGGAACGGTTGCAGGATTTGAGAATGTTTACCTTGCAGAAAAGAAGACTGAGAGGAAACTTAATAGCTGTCTACAAATATCTCAAGGGCTGTCACATTTTAGAAGGATCATCTTTATTCTCATTTGCACAAGGAAAGACTAGAAGCAATGGGATGAAACTGAATGGGAGGAGACAAAGATTAGATATTAGAAAAACCTTTTGGCAGTTAGGGTGATCAATGAGTGGAACATGCTGCCACAAGAGGTGATGAGTTATCCTTCTATGGAAGTCTTCAAACAGAGGCTGGACAGACATCTGTCTGGGATGATTTAGTGAATCCTGCTTTGAGCAGGAGGTTGGACCAGATGACCCAGGAGGTCCCTTCCAACTCTATCACTCCTTGATTCTATGAGTTATCACTGCACTCTTGGAAAGGTTCATCACTGTTTAATTTTTTGGCCATTTGTGGATAATGACTTTCACTCTGGTTTACTGGAGTCTCAATCTTGAGAAATTACTTTATAACCTTTTCCAGACAGATAGAGTTCAATAGCATTGTTTCTCATTTGTTCCAGAGTGTTTTTGTTTGTTTAGCTTTTGATGATCTTTTGGTCTACTTCACTTTGTCGGGCAGGTCCAATTTAAGTGACTTCTTGATTGAGAACAGAAGTGGCAGTAATCAGGCCAGCATGTGGCTAGGCAATTTGAACTCGGCTTCCGAAACATATAATAGACCACAGTAAATTTATGTTTTAAGGTGGGGAGGCAATCACTTTTTCACACAAGGCACTGTAGGTTTGGTTTTCTTTTTCCCTTAATAATAAAGACCTTCATTTAAAAACTGCATTTTTTATTTACTTGTGCTATCTTTGCCTAATGTTTAAATTTGTTTGGTGATCTGAAACATTTAAGTGTGAAAAACATGCAAGAGAATAGGAAATCAGGAAGGGAGCAAACACTTTTTTTTGCAAAATTGTACAATGATGGGGCCCAGGATAAGGGACATACATACCATGATGAGGGATATATACACCAGGATGGGGCCCAGGATAAGGGACATGTATACCAGGATGGGTAACATACATACCAGGATGGGGGATATATATACCAGGATAAGGGACATAAATACCAGGATGGGGCCCAGGATAATGGACATATATACCAGGATGGGGGATATATATATACCAGGATGGAGCTCAAGACATGGGACATATATACCAGGATGGGGGATATATATACTAGGATGGGGATATATATACCAGGATAAGGGACATATATACTAGGATGGGTAACATACATACCAGGATGGGGCCCTGTTATGAACTGGTGGTTTAGGAGCAACATGAGACGAGCTCTGAATGAGGTGGTACCTGTACTGACCGCAGTTCCTAAGCTTAACACAACACTAGCAGTAGCCGTGGGATGTTCCTGTCACTCCCTAGACACCTCGTCACAGCCGGAGAACTAACTACCCCTAAAGATAGAAACAGGAAAGCTATCTTGACTCAGAGAAAATCCCCAAAGGATAGACAGCCCCCCACAAATAATGACTGTGAGTGGAGAGGGAAATGACATACGTAGAATGAAACCAGGATGTAGCAAAGGAGGCCAGTCTAGCTAGATAGATAGAACAGGACAGAATACTGTGCGGTCAGTATTAAAAAACTAGAAAAATCCACACAGAGTTTACAAAAATCTCCACATCTGACTAAAGGTGTGGAGGGTAAATCTGCTTCCCAGAGCTTCCAGCTTAACTGAATAAATCCATACTGACAAGCTGGACAAAAACATAGAATGTACAGAACAATTAAGTCCACTACATGTGGACAGAAAAGAGCAAAGCAAGGACTTATCTTTGCTGAACTGGTCAGGATGTCCGGGAAATCCAAGCAGAGATGTGAATCCAACCAGGAACCATTGACAAGTGGCACTGGCTGAAGGAAAGAGCCAGGCAAAAATAGCAGAGCAGAAAGACAATCAGTGGAAGCAGCTGCAGACTGCTAAATCCAAGGAGCAGCCATTCCACTTAAAACCACCGGAGGGAGCCCAAGAGCAGAACTCACAAAAGTGCCACTTACAACCACCGGAGGGAGCCCAAGAGCGGAATTCACAGCAGGGCCCAGGATAATGGACATATATAACAGGATGGATAACATACATACCAGGATGGGGGATATACAATATGTACCAGGATGGGGTTCAGGATAAGGGACATATATACCAAGATGGGGGATATATATATACTAGGATGGGGATATATATACCAGGATAAGGGACATATATACCAGGTTGGAGGGTACATATACCAGGATTGGGATCCAGGATAAGAAACACATATACAAGGATGGGGCTCAGGATAAGGGACATATATACGGTGGCTTAGTGGTTAGCACTGCAGCATTGCAGGGGTCCTTGATTCAAATCCTACCAATGACAACATCTGCAAGGAGTTTGTATGCTCTACCAGTGTTTGCGTGGATTTCCTCCAGGTTCTCCGGTTTACACTCCAAAGACATACTGATAGGGAATCTAGATTGTAAGCTCCAGGTGGAACAGTGCCGATAATGTCTGTAAAGTTCTGTGGAATTAATGGCGTTATATAAGTGAGTAAAATAAATAAATTAGTAAAGTATATATATATTTTATATATACAGTACAGACCAAAAGTTTGGACACACCTTCTCATTTAAATATTTTTCTGTATTTTCATGACTATGAAAATTGTACATTCAAACTGAAGGCATCAAAACTATGAATTAACACATGTGGAATTATATAATTAACAAAAAAGTGCGAAACAACAGAAACTATGTCTTATATTCTAGGTTCTTCAAAGTAGCCACCTTTTGCTTTGATGACTGCTTTGCACACTCTTGGCATTCTCTTGATGAGCTTGGAGAGGTTGTCACCAGGAATGGTTTTCACTTCACAGGTGTGCCCTGTCAGGTTTAATAAGTGGGATTTCTTGCCTTATAAATGGGGTTGGGACCATCAGTTGTGTTGAGCAGAGGTCTGGTGGATACACAGCTGATAGTCCTAAAAAATAGACTGTTAGAATTTGTATTATAGCAAGAAAAAAGCAGCTAAGAAAAGAAAAACAAGTGGCCATCATTACTTTAAGAATTGAAGGTCAGTCAGTCCGAAAAATTAGGAAAACTTTGAAAGTGTCCCCAAGTGCAGTTGCAAAAGCCATCAAGCGCTACAAAGAAACTGGCTCACATGAGGACCGCCCCAGGAAAGGAAGACCAAGAGTCAAAATACAAAAATAGAAAAAGCCGCACAGCCTGATGACAAGAAATAACAGTGGGATCACTAGAGGAACTACTGAGCTCAGAAAGTCCAGAGAGGTGCTCACGTTTGAACACACAGCAAAAGTGTATTAATACGAAAATGAAGGAAAAAACGTGGCAACACTCACCGATCCTGTTAAGCAGATTGTGTCTTTTTACTCAAGCGATGATGAGACCGTATTCACGGCTCGGGGGAGAAAAACATACAAGAGGTGAGCGGGGAGAGGACAACAGCCGTTTCGCGCCTACACCGGCGCTTCTACGGGTCCACGCTGGAATACAACACCGCCAGGTGAGATAAGTGCATCAGCACCGCCCCCTATGACGTGTATCCTATCCAGCGCAGGCAGAAATCAGGTGCACGTTAGGAAGGTAAGTGAAATTGCACACACTTTTTTAAAATCAAAATAAACCGACTTGGACATTGCGATATTATACATACACCTAGAGTAACAAAATTAGCATAAAAAGTGGATATAAACTACATACAATGAGCAGTCATAATGCATACAGGACTAGCTATTCAAACTTTGCATTTTTTATATACCATTATATGAATAATCAATTTAATAAACTGGTCTTGTATCCGAATCATATCTCGTCATTATTATCATTATTATTGAAATCAAGTCAATTTTTAGAAAAGGGAAAGAAGAAATGCAACAATAAGAACGAGAGATTATAATACTGATCGTGCTGATCTAACCATTCGTTTGACCCAAGCTTTATAAAAACACCGACATGTCAATTTTTTCGTTAAGTCCGGCCGGACCTGTTGCTTTTGTTCTCATTATCCATCTAGCCTCACGCTGTAACAAATGCTTTTGTAGGTCACCTCCTTGTTTTGGTAGGAATACTTTTTCGATCCCTGCAAAAGTTAATACATTAGGATCCCCTGCATGACAATCTTTAATATGTTGAATAAGTCTGGGAACACCTTTCCCTGAATGGATAGATCTTTGGTGTTCCCTAAAACGTGTAAATAATTTGCGGATTGTCTTGCCTATATAAAATCTCCTGCAGGGACAAAAAATAACGTATACTACGTAATCTGTCCTGCAGGTGATTAATTGTTGGACACGATGTGTACAGGGACCAATGTTTAAAACAGGAGCCTGGATATGGAAGCGACAATATCGGCACTGTCCACATCTATGATTCCCTTTCGGTGTAATCTGTTCTAACCACGTACTTTTGCATTCTGTTATACGGTTACGGACTGAAACATCTCTAATCCTTCTCCCCCGTCTGTTAGCAATAAGAGGGCCTCCCACAGCAATGTCAATCAATTCTTTGTCTCTTTCCAATATATGCCAATGCTTCCTGATTACGGACCTAATGTCCCTGTCCATGGAACTGAATTGGAAACAGAAATTGAAACGTCTGGGAGTGATTTTTGTGGAGTCTATTGTATGTGTACAGTTATTAACTCGTCTCATGGCATCTCCTATAATATCTTCCGGGTACCCTCTATCTCTGAACCTTTGACATAAGTCCTTAGATTGATCTTCAAACCCTCTCATTGTGTTATTTACTCTTTTTGTCCTCAATAATTGGCTATATGGCAATGACCTTTTTACATGATGGGGATGAAAACTATCATGATGTAGTAATGAATTAATGGCGGTCGGTTTACGATACACCGATGTACATAATTTCCCTTCCTGGATGCATACATTAACATCCAAGAACTCTAATTTATCACCGCCAAAATTAGAGGTAAAAGACATCCCCATTGTGTTGCTGGTGTTTAAAAGGTCAACAAACTGATTGAATTCGATCTCAGTTCCATCCCAAATAAGGAATACATCATCTATATACCTTAAATATGTCCTAATATGTTTCAAAAAGACATTTGAATTCGAGTATATATAATCTTCCTTGAAGACAGCCATATATAGATTAGCGAATGTACATGCAGCCGGGGTCCCCATGGCAGTCCCGGTGATCTGCCTGTACCACGAATGAAGAAAACTGAAGATGTTATGGGTCAGGATGAAATGGAGACTTTCACATACAAAGTCAAGATAATTGGTACTCTTATCGGTAGTCTCCAAAATTCTCCTAATTGAGCTAATGCCCAACTCTTGTGGTATATTAGTGTACAGGCTGATCACGTCGAGGGAAGCCAATGAGAACCCCGGCTGCCAATCCACTGTCTGTACTTGTTTTAGGAAAGAATCTGTATCCTTAATGTAGGATGGAACATCTTTGAGTAGCGGGCGTAGGAGCCAATCAACATATTGTGACAGGGGTTTGGTCAAAGACCCCACCCCTGACACAATTGGTCTCCCAGGAGGAGACGTGACAGATTTATGGATTTTTGATAGGTAATATCAGTGAGGCTTTGTGGGACACGCCGGTAGAAGTTTCTCCTCCTTGTTCTCTGGAATGATATTATTCTCAACTGCTCGTCTGAGCAGGGAGCGGAGATCATCTTTAAATTTCTGTGTATAGTCCTTCTTTAAAGGAAGGTAAACAGTAGTGTCTGATAACTGCCGCAAAGCCTCAGTGATATATACCTCTCTAGGAATTAATACTACTTTGCCTCCTTTGTCTGCTGGACGTATTATGACATCTGTCCAGCTGGCCATGTCCTTCAACGCCTCCTTCTCCAAATCAGACAAATTAGTTGGTGCTTTCTTGTACAATATCGCCTCCAAGAAGGACTATACACAGAAATTTAAAGATGATCTCCGCTCCCTGCTCAGACGAGCAGTTGAGAACAATATGTTGATTGGCTCCTACGCCCGCTACTCAAAGATGTTCCATCCTACATTAAGGATACAGATTCTTTCCTAAAACAAGTACAGACAGTGGATTGGCAGCCGGGGTTCTCATTGGCTTCCCTCGACGTGATCAGCCTGTACACTAATATACCACAAGAGTTGGGCATTAGCTCAATTAGGAGAATTTTGGAGACTACCGATAAGAGTACCAATTATCTTGACTTTGTATGTGAAAGTCTCCATTTCATCCTGACCCATAACATCTTCAGTTTTCTTCATTCGTGGTACAGGCAGATCACCGGGACTGCCATGGGGACCCCGGCTGCATGTACATTCGCTAATCTATATATGGCTGTCTTCGAGGAAGATTATATATACTCGAATTCAAATGTCTTTTTGAAACATATTAGGACATATTTAAGGTATATAGATGATGTATTCCTTATTTGGGATGGAACTGAGATCGAATTCAATCAGTTTGTTGACCTTTTAAACACCAGCAACACAATGGGGATGTCTTTTACCTCTAATTTTGGCGGTGATAAATTAGAGTTCTTGGATGTTAATGTATGCATCCAGGAAGGGAAATTATGTACATCGGTGTATCGTAAACCGACCGCCATTAATTCATTACTACATCATGATAGTTTTCATCCCCATCATATAAAAAGGTCATTGCCATATAGCCAATTATTGAGGACAAAAAGAGTAAATAACACAATGAGAGGGTTTGAAGATCAATCTAAGGACTTATGTCAAAGGTTCAGAGATAGAGGGTACCCGGAAGATATTATAGGAGATGCCATGAGACGAGTTAATAACTGTACACATACGATAGACTCCACAAAAATCACTCCCAGACGTTTCAATTTCTGTTTCCAATTCAGTTCCATGGACAGGGACATTAGGTCCGTAATCAGGAAGCATTGGCATATATTGGAAAGAGACAAAGAATTGATTGACATTGCTGTGGGAGGCCCTCTTATTGCTAACAGACGGGGGAGAAGGATTAGAGATGTTTTAGTCCTTAACCGTATAACAGAATGCAAAAGTACGTGGTTAGAACAGATTACACCGAATGGCAATTATAGATGTGGACAGTGCCGATATTGTCGCTTCCATATCCAGGCTCCTGTTTTAAACATTGGTCCCTGTACACATCGTGTCCAACAATTAATCACCTGCAGGACAGATTACGTAGTATACGTTATTTTCTGTCCCTGCAGGAGATTTTATATAGGCAAGACAATCCGCAAATTATTTACACGTTTTAGGGAACACCAAAGATCTATCCATTCAGGGAAAGGTGTTCCCAGACTTATTCAACATATTAAAGATTGTCATGCAGGGGATCCTAATGTATTAACTTTTGCAGGGATCGAAAAAGTATTCCTACCAAAACAAGGAGGTGACCTACAAAAGCTTTTGTTACAGCGTGAGGCTAGATGGATAATGAGAACAAAAGCAACAGGTCCGGCCGGACTTAACGAAAAAATTGACATGTCGGTGTTTTTATAAAGCTTGGGTCAAACGAATGGTTAGATCAGCACGATTAGTATTATAATTTCCCGTTCTTATTGTTGCATTTCTTCTTTCCTTTTTCTAAAAATTGACTTGATTTCAATAATAATGATAATAATGACGAGATATGATTCGGATACAAGACCAGTTTGTTAAATTGATTATTCATATAATGGTATATAAAAAACGCAAAGTTTGAATAGCTAGTCCTGTATGCATTATGACTGCTCATTGTATGTAGTTTATATCCACTTTTTATGCTAATTTTGTTACTCTAGGTGTATGTATAATATCGCAATGTCCAAGTCGGTTTATTTTGATTTTAAAAAAGTGTGTGCAATTTCACTTACCTTCCTAACGTGCACCTGATTTCTGCCTGCGCTGGATAGGATACATGTCATAGGGGGCAGTGCTGATGCACTTATCTCACCTGGCGGTATTGTATTCCAGCGTGGACCCGTAGAAGCGCCGGTGTAGGCGCGAAACGGCTGTTGTCCTCTCCCCGCTCACCTCTTGTATGTTTTTCTCCCCCGAGCCGTGAATACGGTCTCATCATCGCTTGAATAAAAAGACACAATCTGCTTAACAGGATCGGTGAGTGTTGCCACGTTTTTTCCTTCATTTTCGTATTGAAGACCAAGAGTCACCTCTGCTTCTGAGGATAAGTTTCTCCGAGTCACCAGCCTCAGAAATCGCAGGTTATCAGCAGCTCAGATTAGAGACCAGGTCAATGCCACACAGAGTTCTAGGAGCAGACACATCTCTACAACAACTGTTAAGAGGAGACTTTGTTCAGCAGGCCTTCATGGTAAAATAGCTGCTAGGAAACCACTGCTAAGGACAGGCAAAAAGCAGAAGAGACTTGTTTGGGCTAAAGAACACAAGGAATGGACATTAGACCAGTGGAAATCTGTGCTTTGGTCTGATGAGTCCAAATTTGAGATCTTTGGTTCCAATCACCGTGTCTTTGTGCGATGCAGAAAAGGTGAACGGATGGACTCTACATGCCTGGTTCCCACCGTGAAGCATGGAGGAGGAAGTGTGATGGTGTGGGGGTGCTTTGCTGGTGACACTGTTGGGGATTTATTCAAAATTGAAGGCATACTGAACCAGCATGACTACCACAGCATCTTGCAGCGGCATGCTATTCCATCCAGTTTGCCTTTAGTTGGACCATCATTTATTTTTCAACAGGACAATGACCCCAAACACACCTCCAGGCTGTGTAAGGGCTATTTGACCAAGAAGGAGAGAGTGATGGGTGCTACGCCAGATGACCTGGCCTCCACAGTCACCAGAACTGAACCCAATCGAGATGGTTTGGGGTGAGCTGGACCGCAGAGTGAAGGCAAAAGGGCCAACAAGTGCTAAGCATCTCTGGGAACTCCTTCAAGATTGTTGGAAGACCATTCCCGGTGACTACCGCTTGAAGCTTATGAAGAGAATGCCAAGAGTGTGCAAAGCCATCATCAAAGCAAAAGGTGGCTACTTTGAAGAACCTAGAATATAAGACATAATTTCAGTTGTTTCACACTTTTTTTAAGTATATAATTCTACATGTGTTAATTCATAGTTTTGATGCGTTCAGTGTGAATTTACAGTTTTCATAGTCGTAAAAATACAGAAAAATCTTTAAATGAGAAGGTGTGTCCAAACTTTGGTCTGTACTGTATACACACACACACACATGTGGGCAAAATTGTTGGTACTCCTCGTTTAATGACAGAAAAACCCACAATGGTCACAGAAATAACTTGAATCTGACAAAAGTAATAAAAAAAGAACAAATGAAAGTCAGACATTGCTTTTCAACCATGCTTCCACAGAATTTAAAAAAAATAAAACTCATGAAATAGGCCTGGACAGAAATGATGGTACCCTTAACTTAATATTTTGTTGCGCAACCTTTTGAGGCAATCACTGCAAACAAATGATTCCTGTAACTGTCAATGAGACTTCTGCACCTCTCGAAGGGTATTTTGGCCCACTTCTCAAGAGCAAACTGCTCTAGTTGTCTCCTATTTGATGGTTGCCTTTTCCAGGCGGCATGTTTGAGCCCTTTCCAAAGATGCTCAATAAGATTTAGGTCAGGGCTCATAGAAGACCACTTCAGAATAGAACAGTGTTTTCCTCTTAGCCATTCTTGGGTGTTTTTAGCTGTGTGTTTTGGGTCATTATCCTGTTGCAAGACCCATGACCTGTGACTGAGACCAAGCTTTCTGACACTGGGCAGCACATTTCCATCACGAAACCCTTGATAATCTTGAGATTTCATTGTACCCTGCACAGATTCTAGACACCCTGTGCCAGATGCTGCAAAGCAGCCCCAGAACATAACAGAGCTTCCTCCATGGTTCACAGTAGGGACAGTGTTCTTTTCTTGATATGCTTCATTTTTCCATCTGTGAACATAGAGCTGATCTACCTTGCCAAAAAAGTTCAATTTTTGTCTCATCTGTCCATAGGACTTTCTCCCAGAAGCTTTGTGGCTTGTTAACATATAGTTTGGAAAATTCCAGTCTGGCTTTTTTAGGATTTTTTTTCAACAATGGTGTCCTCCTTGGTCGTCTCCTACGAAGTCCACTTTGGCTCATACAACGACTTATGGTGCAATCTGACACTAATGTTCCTTGAGCTTGATGTTCACATTTAATCAGTATAGTAGTTTTTCTGGGCTCTTTTGTTACCATTCGTATTATTCGTCTCTTTGATTTGTCATCAATTTTCCTCCTTCATCCACGTCTTGGAGGTTGGCTACAGTCCCATGGATCTTAAATTTCTGAATAATACGAGTGTGCAATTGTAGTCACAGGAACATCATCAAGCTGCTTGGAGATGGTCTTATAACTTTTACCTTTAACATGTTTGTCTGTTATGAAAGGTAATTCAGTACCACAATGGACATAGAGCTCAGCGCACATACAGTGACCTGGCAATAACCCAAAAAACAACAACGAGCTCTGAGACGTGGGAACTCTGTTGACCGCAATCCCTAATCCTCTCCAACCACACTAAAGGCAGCCGTGGATTGCGCCTAACGCTCCCTATGCAACTCGGCACGGCCTGAGAAATTAGCTAGCCTGAAGATAGAAAATAAGCCAACCTTGCCTCAGAGAAATACCCCAAAGGAAAAGGCAGCCCCCACATATAATGACTGTGAGTTAAGATGAAAAGACAAACGTAGAGATGAAATAGATTTAGCAAAGTGAGGCCCAACTTTCTGAACAGAGCGAGGACAGGAAAGGTAACTTTGCGGTCAACACAAAACCCTACAAAAACCACGCAAAGGGGGCAAAAAGACCCTCCGTACCGAACTAACGGCAAGGAGGTACACGCTCTGCGTCCCAGAGCTTCCAGCAAGCAGTAAAAAACAAATTGACAAGCTGGACAGAAAAAAACAGCAAACAAATAGCAAAGAGTAACTTAGCTATGCAGAGCAGCAGGCCACAGGAACGATCCAGGAGGAAACAGGTCCAATACTAGAACATTGACTGGAGGCCAGGATCAAAGCACTAGGTGGAGTTAAATAGAGCAGCACCTAACGACTTCACCACATCACCTGAGGAAGGAAACTCAGAAGCCGCAGTACCACTTTCCTCCACCAACGGAAGCTCACAGAGAGAACCAGCCGAAGTACCACTTGTGACCACAGGAGGGAGCTCTGCCACAGAATTCACAACATTTGTCTATAATTTTCTTTCTAATTTCCTGAGACAACTCCTTCCTTCGCTTCCTCTGGTCCATGCTGAGTATGATACACACCATGTCACCAAACAGCACAGTGAGTATCTGTAGCTCTATATACAGGCCCACTCACTGATTCCAAGATTGTAGACACCTGTGATGCTAGTTAGTGGACACACCTTGATTTAACATGTCCCTTTTGTCGCATTATTTTCAGGGGTACCATCTGTCCTATTTCATGAGTTTCATTTTTTTTTAAATTCGGTGGAAGCATAGTTGAAAAGCAATTTCTGACTTTCATTTGTTCTTTTTCATAGATCTTTTATTTATTATTACTTTTGTCAGATTCAAGTTTTCTGTGACCATTGTGGGTTTTTCTGTCATTAAACGAGGGGTACCAACAATTTTGACCACGTGTGTGTATATATATACACACACACACACATCGGTATGGGGCCAGGATGAGGAGCATAGGGGCCTATCGAATTTTAGTTATACCACTGCAGGGGAGGACTACAGAAACAGCAACCATGTGCCTGTGGGCGTGAAATGGACTGGCTAGGCTACTCAGCAATAAGTGATCACCTTATCAACTAGGTCTAATTAGAATATGTGGCACCGCTGATTTTAGAAATATACTAGCACCTTTTCCTAAACATTGAGGTTTCTACAAATTTGCTCTTAATGATAAATGCAGCGCTGTAATTTGTTAATAGTAATTGCCGCTGTCAGGTTCCCTTTAAGAGAGTCTTGTATCCTACTGAAGGGTTGAAAATAAGAAAATGAATAGAGTAGCAATGTTCCTACCTGTAGGTTTGATTATTACTTAATTCTCCATTGCAGAACTGACTTTCTGTGCATGATGATGGTGACGTAGAACCAATCTTTATCAATTTAATCACTTTATCATTGTTTGAACAAGGATATTTTCCAGCAGAGACAAGAAGAGTATGGTAATACGTATAACTGCCATTTATGTATGCAGAATATGGAACTGGCGTACCAAAATCTGAATCGTTTAGGACAGAAAATGCTGTAAAAGAAATATATTTCTAGAATAAGAAAACAGATTTTTAATCACTATATTCTTACACAAGGTTTTTTGGATTTTAAAATGCTAAAAATGACACAATTAGGGGAGCACGAAGAATAAAATAAGAGCAAAAGATAACAACTTTTGACCAAACATCATATCCTCTTTAATTTGGGTTATTGCATTTTATATGTATTTTTGTAAATTTATTGGCACATTTTTTTTATATCCTGATCTTCATTAAAAAGCAAGATTAATATTCTTGTAATTTTCACACTGGCCACTCAGTTCTTCCTATGCTTTCAGGAAGAGTTTTCAGGAGGCTCCATATCATCAGAGGCAGAATTACAATGACAGATTACATCTCTATGCACAACTGATAACACAGGATTCACCAAACATAATAGATGTTGTCACAGCTGACCATTCTTTAACCCCTTCACAACACGGCCAATTTCCGTTTTTCCGTTTTTGTTTTTCCTCCCCTTCTTCCCAGAGCCATTTTTATTTTTCTGTCCACACAGGCATATGAGGGAAGGTTTGTTTTTGTGGGATGAGTTGCACTTGTGAAAGACTTCACTCATTTTACAAAGTAGTGTGGTAGAAAATGGGAAAAAAATCCAAGTTCGGAAAAATTGTGAAAAACACCCACAATTCTAATATTGTATTTTCTGAATTATTTTTAAGATATACATTGTGTGGTAAAAATGACCTCACAATATGATTCTCCTCATCAATACAATTATGACAATACCAAACATGTCCAGTTTATTATTTTATGGTAAAAAAATCAGAGGTTTGAAAAAAAATTGGGGGCTGTGTCTCCATTTTCTGAGACCTGTAACATTTTTCAGTTAATGGAGCTGTGGGATGGCTTCTTTTATGCGTGTAGATATGACATTTTGATCGCTTGTTAGAGTATTTTTTGTGATTTTATAGCAACCAAAGAACCCTAATGTTGGTGTTGAATTTTTTTACATTTACGGTGTTTACCGATCGGGTAACTTATTTTTATATTTTGATAGATTAGTCTTTTCTGAATGTGGTTTTTTTTGCTATTTTTATTTTTAATAGGGAAAGGGGGGGATGATTTGAACTTTTCTGTTTGTTTTTTTCATATTTTTTAAAATATTTATTTTATTTTTCACTGTACTTGTTAGGCTACATTCACATTTGCGTTGTTGGGCGCAGCGTCAGCGACGCGACGCAACCAACAACGCATGTGCACAATGCATCGTTTTGCAACGCATGCGTTGTCATAAGATCCTACAGATCAGGAATTTCGGCTCAGGAAAAATGCTACAAGTGCCCTGTCTTGTGTGTCTATATGACGCATGCGTCGTAAAACGCAGTACAACGCATACCGGCGCATGTCCATGCGCCCCCCATGTTAAAGATAGGGGCGCATGACGCATGCGTCGGTATGCGTCGACGACGCTGCGCCCAACAACGCAAATGTGAACGTAGCCTTAGCCCCCTTAGGAGACTTGAACATGCGATTGTCTGATCGCTTGTGCTATATACAGCAATACCATAGTATTGCTGCATATAATAAAAATGATGGTATCCTTTGAAGCCCTGCCATGGGCAGGATTTAACTCTTAAGCCCCGAGGGTGGTTTGCACGTTAATGACCGGGCCAATTTTTACAATTCTGACCACTGTCCCTTTATGAGGTTATCACTCTTGAACGCTTCAACGGATCTTGGCGATTCTGAGATTATTTTCTCGTGACATATTCTAGTTCATGATAGTGGTAACATTTCTTTGATATTACCTGCGTTTATTTGTGAAAAAAATGGAAATTTGGTGAAAATTTTGAAAATTTCACAATTTTCCAACTTTGAATTTGTATGCCCTTAAATCCCAGAGATACAGTACAGACCAAAAGTCTGGACACACCTTCTCATTTAAGTTTTTTTCTGTATTTTCATGACTATGAAAATTGTAAATTCACACTGAAGGCATCAAAACTATGAATTAACACATGTGGAATTATATACTTAACAAAAAAGTGTGAAACAAATAAAATTATGTCTTACATTCTAGGTTCTTCAAAGTAGCCACCTTTTGCTTTGATGATGGCTTTGCACACTCTTGGTATTCTCTTGATGAGCTTCAAGAAGTAGTCAGCGGAAATGGTCTTCCAACCATCTTGAAGGAGTTCCCAGAGATGTTTAGCTCTTGTTGGCCCTTTTGTCTTCACTCTGCGGTTAAGCTCACCCCAAACTATCTTGATTGGGTTCAGGTCTGGTGACTGTGGAGGTCAGGTCATCTGGCGTAGCACCCCATCACTCTCCTTCTTGGTCAAATAGCCCTTACACAGCCTGGAGGTGTGTTTGGGGTCATTGTCCTGTTGAAAAATAAATGATGGTCCAACTAAGCGCAAACCGGATGGAATAGCATGCCGCTGCAAGATGCTCTGGTAGCCATGCTGGTTGATTATGCCTTCACTTTTGAATAAATTCCCAACAGTGTCTCCAGCAAAGCACCCCCACACCATCACACCTCCTCCTCCATGCTTCATAGTGGGAACCAGCATGTAGTATTCATCCGTTCACCTTTTCTGCGTTGCACAAAGACACGGTGGTTAGAACCAAAGATCTCAAATTTGGACTCATCAGACCAAAGCACAGATTTCCACTGGTCTAATGTCCATTCCTTGTGTTCTTTATCCCAACCAAGTCTCTTCTGCTTGTTGCCTGTCCTTAGCAGTGATTTCCTAGCAGCTATTTTACCATGAAAGCCTGCTGAACAAAGTCTCCTCTTAATAGTTGTTTTAGAGATGTGTTTGCTGCTAGAACTCTGTGTGGCATTGATCTGGTCTCTAATCTGAGCTGCTGTTAACCTGCGATTTCTGAGGCTGGTGACTCGGATAAACTTATCCTCAGAAGCAGAGGTGACTCTTGATCTTCCTTTCCTGGGGCGGTCCTCATGTGAGCCAGTTTTTTGTAGTGCTTGATGGCTTTTGCAACTCCACTTGGGGACACTTCCAAAGTTTTCCCAATTTTTCGGATTGACTGACCTTCATTTCTTAAAGTAATGATGGCCACTCGTTTTTCTTTTTTCTTGCCATAATACAAATTCTTTTCCAAAGATTTTATTTGGATTTTAAAATAGCAGGCAAGAAAAGGGAATAAGGGCGGGATAGGACGGTGGGGAAGGGGGAGGGGAAAGAAGGGAGGGGCATAGGGAAAAATAGCAATGCAACATTATAGCAACAGTGATATACACTTATAGGGTACATAATGTCCAGGTCATAAGGTTTAAACGAAACAACTGTGAACCAACGCATAGACAAATAAACAAACGAGAGATTGCAAGCCAATTAAGGCCAATCATATGTGAGCAAATATTTAACAAGGATTGAACCGTTAGATAGTGCACGGAATTTACAATTAATAGGTATTGCACCTAGAACTTGGTGGTGAGGGAATTAAGTAATGGGGGACGGAAAGCCATGTCCCATTTGTTCCATTTTTTGTAAAATCTTGCAAACTGATTGCTAATCAAAGCAAATTTCAGTTCATGTGATCTGTGTTGCTGGACTAGGTGCAGGATAACCTCTGGATTTGGGAGTATTTTGTTTTTCCAGTGGAAAGTGATGAGATTTTTTGCTACAAGACAAAGATGAATAAAAATGGGTTGGAGTGCCAAGTCTAGTTCGTCCAAGTTAAGGGAAAGAAGGGCCATTTGAGGTGTGAGGGTTAAAGTTTTGTTAGAGAGTTTATTGAGAGTGGTAGAGATCCAAGACCAGACTATTTTGACTCTAGGACATTCCCAAAGCATATGTAATAGGTCTCCCTTGAAGCCGCAGTCTCTCCAGCAAAGGGGTGAGGATGAGTTTGAAGGACCGAAGTGTGCTAATTTTGCCGGGGTAAGGTACCAATTACTAATAGTTTTAAAGTATGTTTCTTGAAGTGGGAATGAGATTGTGGAGTTGTACGTTTTGGAGAGAGCTTCTTCCCATTGCTCAGGAGAAAAGGTGGATTTTAGGGTTTTTTCCCAGGTGATCATATAAGGGCTTTTTGACAAACTATCGTCATTGTTGAAAGAGTCATAGAGAAAACCATGACTCCAGAAGATTTTATGGTGAGGATTGAGTAAGACTTTTATTGAGGAGTGGGTAAAGTTTTTCCTCAGGGATGAAAAGTCTAAGAAATTGGAGCCGTTGTGGATATCTCCCAATTTAGTGATTTTAAATTCTGGCCAAATTGTAGGGAGGGTTATATTAGAGAGACTAAAGATAAGAGTAAGGGGTATGTTTTTAAGAATGGAGAATTTGTGTGTCCGTCTGCTTGGTTTGGAAAATTTACACCAAGCTTGGGCAATGGCCTGGAATAGAGGGTGAGCGTTGAAGTTAGGAAGATGGTTTGAGATTGCTTGAGTGATGATATTACTTAACTATTTGCCATTATTTAAAAATAATTCCAAGTCAAACCAGGCCGGAGGTTCACGTTGGGAAATCCAATGGACACTTTGTTTAATCAGAAGGGTTTGATAATGGGCAATAATGTTAGGAAGGCCCATCCCACCATTCCCTTTCTTCCTGTATAATGATGAGGAGGAAGTCCTAGCTTTTTTTCCTCCCCACAAGAAGGTTTTGAACAAGGTTTGGATATTTGTTAGGAGTATGACCGGGATGGGCAGAGGGAGGCATCGGAGAACATATAGAATTTTTGGAAGGATATGTGTTTTAAGGATATAATTTTTTCCCCACCAAGAGAGATTTTTTTCTTTAAAGATTAAGCAGTCTTTGCTTATTGAATCTGTCAAATTTCTCAGATTTATCTTCACCATAAGGTGGAGATTGTTACAGAGAGTAATACCTAGGTAAGGAATCTCTCTGTTGCACCAGTTAAGGGATGTTTTATCCTTTATTGCATCCGTTTGTTTAGTGTCAAGATTAAGGGGAAGGATGTTCGATTTTGACTGGTTGATTTTGTAGTTGGATAAATCTGAGAACTTGTCCAGCTCACTAAAAACCTCATATGAAGAGTTTTGGGGGTCAGTTAAAGTCAAAATAATATCATCTGCGAATAGGCTTATTTTGTGTTCCTTGTGTTGGGTATGGATACCTTTAATTTTGTCATTGCTAAGAATGTGTTCGGCTAGGGGTTCAAGGGCCAAGTTGAAAAGTAGGGGTGATAGGGGGCACCCCTGTCTGGTGCCATTTGAGATAGTAAAGGGGTTTGAGATATGGTTGTTGGAGGTTATTTTCGCGCTTGGGTTTGAGTATAGTGCCATAATAGTAGTCACTAGTTTTTGATTAAATCCAAATTTGAAAAGAGTGTGTCTAAGGAAATCCCAATTTATGCGGTCAAAGGCCTTCTCGGCATCTAGTGATATTAAAGTTGTTGGGGTTTTTGTTGAATTGGCGTACCTGATGGCGTTTACCAATCTCCTTGTGGCATCTGCGGGTTGTCTCCCATGTGTGAATCCCATTTGGTCGTTGGCCAGAAGAGACGGGAGAAAATTACTCAACCTGTTGGCTAATATTTTGGAGAACAGTTTTATGTCTGTGTTGATGAGGGAAATAGGGCGATAATTGGTCAATAGTTCAGGGTCACCTTTAGGTTTCGGGATCAGGACAATCGAGGCCTCAAGCATTTCCTTTGGAAATAACCCCCGGTCGGCGGCGAAGTTGAATACTTCTGCAAGGTGAGGAGATAAAAGTTTACTGAAGGTTTTGTAATATGAATTGTTGAAACCGTCAGGGCCTGGGGATTTGTGGAGGGGGAGTTTGTTAATAGTATCTTCTATTTCAATAGGGGAAAAAGGGGCAGACATAAAGGCCAAGTCGTCGGTTGATAAAGAGGGAAGATTAATTGAGTTGAGGTAATCATTGATAGCTGACGAGTTGGGTTGGGAAGAGAAAAAAGTTGATTTGAGGTTATATAATTTTTGGTAGAAGTGGGCGAATTCGTTTACTATATCTTGGGGGTGGGATAAAATACCGTTTTTGGAGGTGGCTACTATTCTGTTGATTCTATTGTAAATTCTTTTATTCTTTACCCTATTTGACATGAACGAAGTCGGTTTATTTAGTGAGGAGTAATATTTATATTTTGAGGATATTACTACAGCATCATAAGGAGTGGTGATGAGTGACTTGAGATTTTGTCTCAAGGTCAAAAGTTCAGTTTGGAGAGAGGAAGATTGGGAATGATGGGCTAGTATTTCGGATTCTTTATTGTGGATTTGGGTTTGGACTTCCAAGATTTTCCTTTTATTTTCTTTTTTAATTTTTGATGAAATGTCAATGAAAGTACCTCTGAGTACAGCCTTGTGAGTACACCAATTGTTGAAAGGGTTGGTTGAGGAGGAATTGTTCTCTAGGAAGAATTGGGAAATGGCCTTTTCTATTTTTTGCTTGTGGAAGGTGTCGTGAAGGATGCTGGAGTTACATCTCCACGTATTGGCTTTCTTAAGAGGGGGGCCTAATTGAATAAGACTGTGTACTGGTGAATGATCCGAGAAAGATTTTTTGCCTATAGAGATCTCCTGGAGTCTGGGGAGAGTGAACACGTCTGTAAGGATTAGATCAATCCGGGATGCGGACTGGTGAACGTCTGAAAAGAAAGTGTACTCTCTTGACGACGTGTTTAGGCACCTAAAGACGTCGAAAAGTTCGTTTTTAAAGATCCACTGATTTAGGTTATCTGAAGGACTGCGGGTGTGTGAGGAGGAGTCTATAGTGCTATCCGGTGTAATGTTGAAATCTCCAGCAAGAATTAGTTCACCTTTCCTAACCTTGGAGATGGTTTTCATAAGCTTGTTTAGAAAGCGAATCTGGTGACGGTTGGGGCCATAAAGGTTTACTAGGGTACAGATTTGGTCATTGATTTTGCAGATCAAGATGAGGTATCTACCGTTAGTATCTTTATGTTCCTCTATGATTTCAAAAGGAGTTGAAGAACTTATCATAGTGATTACACCTGCTTTTTTCTGGGGACCACAGGATGTAAAAATGTGGGGGAACTTTTTGTGATAGAGGTGTGGGTGATTATTAATCATGAACTTTGACTCCTGAATGCATGCAATGTCTATGTGTGATCTTTCTAGTTCCCTCCAGAGGGAGAACCTTTTCCATGGGCTATTTAGGCCTTTCACATTGTAGGAGGTGAGTTTGAAACTCATGATGGGTCTAATTTGGAATAGGTGCGGGGATGATCAGTAGAGAGCTAAGTAACTTGGAACCTAGAACAGATGGATACAATGATATAGACTGAACCAATACTTGAATACAATCAGTGTATATCAACAAAAGAAGCAACCTGTAAAGAGAAAGGCAGATTGTTAACAGTAAACAATAAACATAAGCAGAACACTAATTAATGAACTGCTACTAGACATTCGGGGTATTTCACATGGACGGGTAATAGTGAAACCCAAAGTAGGCATAAAGAGAACCTAGTAGGCAGTCAAGTTATTTCTCATGTTCCAGTATTTTGTCTTGGTCTGGAGATGGAACTTAAGAAGTTGGCGCCTTCCTCTGGGGTGAAGACAGGGATAACTTTGCCCTGGTAGCGGATTAGGAGCTTGAGGGGGAACCCCCAATTGTACGGGATTCCTTTATCCCTGAGGGCAGAGGTGACACCGGAGAAGGAGCGTCTAGCATCTAATGTGAATTTTGACAAGTCAGGAAAAACCTTCAGATCACTATACGGGTCCGGGAACGTTTTTTGGTCCTTTAGGTATTTTAGAATTTTTTCTTTCGTTTGGAAGAAGTGTACCCTCAGGATTGTGTCCCTTGGGACTTCGGCTGCTAATTTTGGGGGCCGCGGAAGTCTATGAGCCCTGTCTATCTCAAGGTCAGAAGAGGAGAGGTTTGGTATAGCTGTTTTGAAGATGTCTTTAATATGATCAGAGAGACGTTCTGGAGGAATGCTTTCCGGGATGCCTCGAATCTTTAAATTATTGCGGCGGCTTCTATCTTCCACATCTGAGATTTTAAGCTTGAGTTTGTATACCTCAGCAGAAAGTTCCTCTAAGTCAAAGGACGAGTTAGCTGATTTTCGTTCAAGTTTTTGTAGTCTCTCTTCATGGTTGATAATCTTTTCAGAGAGCTTTTCAAACATTGAATTTAATTTAAGGTCAATCTGTTTACTTTGTTCTTTGAAGTTTTTGTCCATATCCCTTCCCATTTTTTCCATTTTTTCAGATAGTTTGGCCAAATATGAAAGTACGTCTCCCTGTGGCGGTTCGAGACCTACTTTGGATCCCTTTAAAGATGGAAAATCTTCCACATAGTTATAGCTTGGGGGATTTTTCTTGGCCTTGGGTTTCACGGGGGAGGAATTTGGAGAGATATCCTCTGACTCCTCATCCGAGCCAGATTGTTCGTGTGAAGAGGTATAAACCTTTCCCCATGTTCCTGGAGCATTTCTTTTAAGGCTCTGAGAAGTGTCCATCTCCGCGAGGATCTGGTTGTTTTTACCAGTATTTACGGGTATGTGTTGGGGGTAGTAAGATTGCTTTGTGGGAGTGTTAACCCTGCGTGGTGAGCGGGATCTGCTTCTATTAGTAATAGTGGCTCTATCGCTGTTTACTTGGCGTTGTGGATGAGCTTTGTTGCTTTTTGGTAGGTTGGGGATTTTTGAGGTAGGAGAGGACCCTTTGTTTCTAGTGGTACTCATTCTGGAGATAAGGAGAGGTTTTGTAGGTGTATAAAGCGTTGTCCAGCTTACCCCCCTTGTTTGTTTTAATGTTTCCCCCTTTTTGCTTGAATAGTAGTGATTGATACATAATAAGAGGTGGCAGGCTTAGAAGATATAGTAACATAGTAACATAGTAACATAGTTAGTAAGGCCGAAAAAAGACATTTGTCCATCCAGTTCAGCCTATATTCCATCATAATAAATCCCCAGATCTACGTCCTTCTACAGAACCTAATAATTGTATGATACAATATTTTTCTGCTCCAGGAAGACATCCAGGCCTCTCTTGAACCCCTCGACTGAGTTCGCCATCACCACCTCCTCAGGCAAGCAATTCCAGATTCTCACTGCCCTAACAGTAAAGAATCCTCTTCTATGTTGGTGGAAAAACCTTCTCTCCTCCAGACGCAAAGAATGCCCCCTTGTGCCCGTCACCTTCCTTGGTATAAACAGATCCTCAGCGAGATATTTGTATTGTCCCCTTATATACTTATACATGGTTATTAGATCGCCCCTCAGTCGTCTTTTTTCTAGACTAAATAATCCTAATTTCGCTAATCTATCTGGGTATTGTAGTTCTCCCATCCCCTTTATTAATTTTGTTGCCCTCCTTTGTACTCTCTCTAGTTCCATTATATCCTTCCTGAGCACCGGTGCCCAAAACTGGACACAGTACTCCATGTGCGGTCTAACTAGGGATTTGTACAGAGGCAGTATAATGCTCTCATCATGTGTATCCAGACCTCTTTTAATGCACCCCATGATCCTGTTTGCCTTGGCAGCTGCTGCCTGGCACTGGCTGCTCCAGGTAAGTTTATCATTAACTAGGATCCCCAAGTCCTTCTCCCTGTCAGATTTACCCAGTGGTTTCCCATTCAGTGTGTAATGGTGATATTGATTCCTTCTTCCCATGTGTATAACCTTACATTTATCATTGTTAAACCTCATCTGCCACCTTTCAGCCCAAGTTTCCAACTTATCCAGATCCATCTGTAGCAGAATACTATCTTCTCTTGTATTAACTGCTTTACATAGTTTTGTATCATCTGCAAATATCGATATTTTACTGTGTAAACCTTCTACCAGATCATTAATGAATATGTTGAAGAGAAGAGGTCCCAATACCGACCCCTGCGGTACCCCACTGGTCACAGCGACCCAGTTAGAGACTATACCATTTATAACCACCCTCTGCTTTCTATCACTAAGCCAGTTACTAACCCATTTACACACATTTTCCCCCAGACCAAGCATTCTCATTTTGTGTACCAACCTCTTGTGCGGCACGGTATCAAACGCTTTGGAAAAATCGAGATATACCACGTCCAATGACTCACCGTGGTCCAGCCTATAGCTTACCTCTTCATAAAAACTGATTAGATTGGTTTGACAGGAGCGATTTCTCATAAACCCATGCTGATATGGAGTTAAACAGTTATTCTCATTGAGATAATCCAGAATAACATCCCTCAGAAACCCTTCAAATATTTTACCAACAATAGAGGTTAGACTTACTTACTATAGGTTTCACAGCGATGGGAAAAAGAGCTTCACCTTTAAGATATAAGCCAGTAGGTGGTGCTGTGGTGCTGAGAGTTCCCCAGACCAGACTCTCTAATAGGATTTGTGAGCTTTGAGCTTATTGTTGTGGCAGCTTAGCTCTCTGTCCCTTTAATCCTGAAGGGAATGAGATTAACCCTTAAGGTACCGTCACACTTAGCGACGCTGCAGCGATACCGACAACGATCCGGATCGCTGCAGCGTCGCTGTTTGGTCGCTGGAGAGCTGTCACACAGACAGCTCTCCAGCGACCAACGATCCCGAGGTCCCCGGTAACCAGGGTAAACATCGGGTAACTAAGCGCAGGGCCGCGCTTAGTAACCCGATGTTTACCCTGGTTACCAGCGTAAAAAAACAAACAGTACATACTTACATTCAGCTGTGTGTCCCTTGCCGTCTGGTTCCTGCACTGACTGCTGGCCATAAAGTGAAAGTGAAAGCACAGCACAGCAGTGAGTCACACAGCGGTGACTCACCGCTGTGGCTGTGCTCTGCTTTCACTTTACGGCCAGCAGTCAGTGCAGGAACCAGACGGCAAGGGACAGACAGCTGAATGTAAGTATGTACTGTTTGTTTTTTTACGCTGGTAACCAGGGTAAACATCGGGTTACTAAGCGCGGCCCTGCGCTTAGTTACCCGATGTTTACCCTGGTTACCAGTGAAGACATCGCTGAATCGGTGTCACACACGCCGATTCAGCGATGTCTACGGGGAGTCCAGCGACCAAATAAAGTTCTGGACTTTCTTCCCCGACCAGCGACAGCACAGCAGGGGCCTGATCGTTGCTGCCTGTCACACTGGACGATATCGCTAGCGAGGACGCTGCAACGTCACGGATCGCTAGCGATATCGTCTAGTGTGACGGTACCTTTACTTGTATATTAGCACAACCAGGCTGCTCTCACAGACAGTGTGACTGCCCCCTCCTCGGATTCAAGCACTTCTTGGGGCTACAGGAGTATGAGGGTCTATCAGTGACCTCAGTATATGCAACCACAGCGGCTCCCTGCTGGTAATGTTTATGGTAATTATATATTACTGTTCCTCTTCTTTAGCCCCCAACCATTTATTTAGGGAAGACCTCTCCCTGCCTTAAGCACTGATAATTCTACAGCACTGCTCCCTGTCTCGCTGTGGGCGGTGTAATATGGCAGCGTTGTCTGCCTGTTCTTACAGAGCAGCCTTGTAATTAGATCTCCTGGCGTCAGCAGCAGCTGCAGTGATGGAGCGTCTTCACTGCTCCTTTCCGCAGGGCAGGTGTCAGTGGCTGATTCTCACTGAACTGCAGCTGGAGAGGCGGGGGAGGGAGGGATCTCCGTCCTGCTTACTCTGTCTGCAGTGAGGCTCCTTAATCTCCCGGCCAGTGATGCGGGAGTATGCAGGGCTGTGGAGGCTAGGGTCAGGGGAGACCGGTAATACAGTGGCTGTGAATCTAAGGGCTTACCCCAACTGAAGTGCCGCTCCAAAGGGACTGGATCTTTGCCTTTACTTGCGGTGGTGCGGGAGTTCAGCCTTGTTCTTTGTACAAGGAGGGCTTCAGCGTCTCCTTTCTTCTCAGGGGAACCCCCTCAAAGTGCAGGAGGATCTGGAGAGGACCCCTGTTATCTTGAGTCTCCAGTAGTTGCAGGACTCTTAGGAGAGAAAGGAGGAGGATCCAGGCCACATGTAAAAATTAGACCAAAATGATCTTGAAAGATCCAATAGCTTTTTAGGATGGTAATAAGGTGGAATTTAAGCTTAGATGGTTCAAAACCGTCGCAGATTGAGTTAGATTTTGCGGGTTTCACTGGAGCACCCGGTTCCTAAGTCCTCATGGTACAAGGCATAGGCCACGCCCCCCATAATACAAATTCTAACAGTATATTCAGTTGTACTATCAGCTGTGAATCCACCAGACTTCTGCACAACACAACTGATGGTCTCAACCCTATTTATAAGGCAAGAAATCCCACTTATTAAACCTGACAGGGCACACCTGTGAAGTGAAAACCATTTCCGGTGACTAACTCTGGAAGCTCATCAAGAGAATGCCAAGAGTGTGCAAAGCAGTCATCAAAGCAAGAGGTGGCTACTTTGAGGAACCTAGAATATAAGACATATTTTCAGTTTTTTCTCACTTTTTTGTTAAGTATATAATTCCACATGTGTTAATTCACAGTTTTGATGCCTTCAGTGTGAATTTACAATTTTCATAGTCATGAAAATACAGAAAAATCTTTAAATGAGAAGGTGTGTCCAAACTTTTGGTCTGTACTGTATGTCACCCAAAATACTTAATAAGTGACATTTCCCACAAGTCTACTTTACATCAGAACAATTTTGGAAACATTTTTTTTTGTTAGGGAGTTATAAGGGTTAAAAGTTGCCCAGCAATTTCTCATTTTTACAACAAAATTTACAAAACCATATTTTTAGGGACCACCTCACATTTGAAGTCACATTTAGGGGTCTATATAGCTAAAATACACAAAAGTGACACCATTCTAAAAACTGCACCCCTCAAGCTGATCAAAACCACATTCAAGAAGTTTATTAACCCTTCAGGGGCTTCATGAGAGCTAAAGCAATGTTGAAGGAAAAAATGAAAATTTAACTTTTTAGTCATGAAAACGATCTTCTAGCAACAATTTTTTTATTTTCCCAAAGGTAACAGGAGGAACTTATCTAGATGTGTTATGAGCACTTTGAACCCCCAGGGGCTTCACAGACGTTTATAATGCCCGGGCGTGAAAATAAAAAAATCATATTTTTTCCACAAACATGATCGTTTAGTCCCCAATTTTTTATTTTCCCAAAGGTAACAGGAGAAATTGGACTGCAAATGTTGTTGTCCAATTTGTCCTGAGTACGCTGATACCCCATATGTGGGGGGGAACCACTGTTTGGGCGCATGGCAGGGCTCAGAAGAGAAGGAGCGCCATTTGACTTTTTCAAGCTAAAATTAGCTGGAATTGAGAACGGACGCCATGTCGCGTTTGGTGAGCCCCTGATGTGCCTAAACAGTGGAAACCCCCCCAAGTGACCCCATTTTGGAAACAAGTGCTGGGCCTGCACTAGTCTCTGGCCTGCAATCGGTGCCACTGCAGCAAGGCACGATCCAGGCCGATACAGCAGGGCACGATCCAGGCTGGTACAGCAGGGCACAGCACAGTAATACCGCCGCTGTGCCCTGCGATTGGCACGATCGTTACAATTGGCGATCGCGCAAATCCGGGGGGGTTTTGTCGGTGCCTGGCTTTGCCAGGCACCGGCCCTAGGATCGAGTACATCGGTGTTATGAACTGGTGGTTTAGGAGCAACATGGGACGAGCTCTGAAGGAGGTGGTACCTGTACTGACCGCAGTTCCTAAGCTCAACACAACACTAGAAGTAGCCGTGGGATGTTCCTGTCACTCCCTAGACACCTCGTCACAGCCTGAGAACTAACTACCCCTAAAGATAGAAACAGGAAAGCTATCTTGCCTCAGAGAAAATCCCCAAAGGATAGATAGCCCCCCACAAGTAATGACTGTGAGTGGAGAGGGAAAAAGACATACATAGAATGAAACCAGGATGTAGCAAAGGATGCCAGTCTAGCTAGATAGATAGGACAGGACTGAAAAAATCCATACTGACAAGCTGGACAAAACATAGAATGTACAGAACAATTAAGTCCACTACATGTGGGCAGAAAAGAGCAAAGCAAGGACTTATCTTTGCTGAACAGGTCAGGATATCAGGGAAATCCAAGCAGAGATGTGAATCCAACCATGAACCATTGACAAGTGGCACTGGCTGAAGGGAAGAGCCAGGCATAAAAGCCGAGCAGAAAGACAATCAGTGAAAGCAGCTGCAGACTGCTAAATCCAAGGAGCAGCCATTCCACTTAAAACCACCGGAGGGAGCCCAAGAGCAGAACTCACAAAAGTGCCACTTACAACCACCGGAGGGAGCCCAATAGCAGAATTCACAACAGTACCCCCCCCCCTTGAGGAGGGGTCACCGAACCCTCACCAGAGCCCCCAGGCCGATCAGGACGAGCCAAGTGAAAAGCACAAACCAAATCGGCGGCATGGACATCGGAGGAAACAACCCAAGAATTATCCTCTTGGCCATAACCCTTCCACTTGACAAGATACTGAAGCCTCCACCTCGAAAAACGAGAATCCAAAATTTTCTCAACCTCATATTCCAACTCTCCTTCAACCAACACCGCGGCAGGAGGATCAACCGAGGGAACAACGGGCACCACATATCTCCGCAACAAAGATCTATGGAAAACATTATGAATGGCAAAAGAGGCTGGAAGAGCCACACGAAAAGACACCGGATTGATAATTTCAGAAATCTTATAAGGACCAATAAACCGAGGCTTAAACTTAGGGGAAGAAACCTTCATAGGAACATGACGAGAAGACAACCAAACTAAATCCCCCACACGAAGCCGGGGACCAACACACCGACATCGGTTAGCAAAACGTTGAGCCTTTTCCTGAGACAACGTCAAATTGTCTACCACATGAGTCCAAATCTGCTGCAGCCTGTCCACCACAAAATCCACACCAGGACAATCAGAAGGCTCAACCTGCCCCGGAGAAAAACGAGGATGAAAACCAAAATTACAAAAGAAAGGTGAAACCAAAGTAGCCGAACTAGCCCTATTATTAAGGGCAAACTCGGCCAACGGCAAGAAAGCCACCCAATCATCCTGATCAGCAGACACAAAGCATCTCAAATAGGTTTCCAAGGTCTGATTAGTTCGCTCAGTTTGGCCATTTGTCTGAGGATGAAACGCCGAAGAAAAAGACAAATCAATGCCCATCCTAGCACAAAAGGCCCGCCAAAACCTAGAGACAAACTGAGAACCTCTGTCAGACACAATATTCTCCGGAATGCCATGCAAACGAACCACATGCTGAAAAAACAATGGAACCAAATCTGAGGAGGAAGGCAACTTAGGCAAAGGTACCAGATGGACCATTTTAGAGAACCGGTCACAAACCACCCAGATAACAGACATCTTCTGGGAAACAGGAAGATCCGAAATAAAATCCATGGAAATATGCGTCCAGGGCCTCTCAGGGACCGGCAAAGGCAAAAGCAACCCACTAGCGCGGGAACAGCAAGGCTTGGCCCGGGCGCAAGTCCCACAGGACAGCACAAAAGCACGCACATCACGCGACAAGGAAGGCCACCAAAAGGACCTAGCAACCAAATCTCTGGTACCAAAAATCCCAGGATGACCAGCCAACACTGAACAATGAACCTCAGAAATTACCCTACTTGTCCATCTATCAGGAACAAACAGCTTCCCCACTGGACAGCGGTCAGGCTTATCAGCCTGAAATTTCTGAAGCACCCGCCGCAAATCAGGGGAGATGGCAGAAAGAATCACCCTTCCTTAAGAATGCCAACCGGCTCAAGGACTCCAGGAGAATCAGGCAAAAAACTCCTAGAGAGGGCATCAGCCTTAACACTCTTAGATCCCGGAAGATACGAGACCACAAAATCAAAACGGGAGAAAAACATTGACCATCGAGCCTGTCTAGGGTTCAGCCGCTTGGCCGACTCGAGGTAAATCAGATTCTTATGATCAGTCAAGACCACAACGCGGTGCTTGGCTCCCTCAAGCCAATGTCGCCACTCCTAAAAAGGCCCACTTCATAGCCAACAACTCACGATTGCCGACGTCATAATTGCGCTCTGCAGGCGAAAACTTTCTGGAAAAAAATGCACACGGTTTCATAAAACGGCCCCTGCCCCAATCTCAGAAGCATCAACCTCCACCTGAAAAGGAAGAGAAACATCCGGCTGACGCAACACAGGGGCAGAAGTAAATCGGCGTTTAAGCTCCCGAAAGGCCTCAACAGCCGCAGAGGACCAATTCGTCACATCAGCGCCTTTCTTCGTCAAATCAGTAAGGGCCTTAACCACACTGGAAAAGTTGGCAATGAAACGGCGATATAAATTAGCAAAGCCCAAAAATTTCTGATGGCTCTTCACAGATGTGGGTTGAATCCAGTCATGAATGGCTTGGACCTTAACAGGATCCATTTCCATAGACGAGGGAGAAAAAATAAAACCCAAAAAAGAGACCTTCTGAACTCCGAATAGGCACTTAGACCCCTTCACAAATAAAGCATTATCACGAAGGATCTGGAATACCATCCTGACCTGCTTCACATGAGACTCCCAATCATCGGAAAAAATCAAAATATCATCCAAATATACAACCATGAATTTATCAAGATAATTGCGGAAAATATCATGCATGAAAGATTGGAACACAGATGGAGGATTAGAGAGCCCGAATGGCATCACAAGGTATTCAAAATGGCCTTCGGGCGTATTAAATGCAGTTTTCCATTCGTCACCCTGTTTAATACGAACAAGATTATATGCCCCTCGAAGGTCAATCTTAGTAAACCAACTAGCCCCCTTAACCGAGCAAACAAATCAGAAAGCAAAGGCAAGAGGTATTGGAATTTGACCGTGATCTTATTAAGAAGACAATAATCTATACAAGGTCTCAAGGAGCCATCCTTCTTAGCAACAAAAAAGAAACCCGCTCCCAATGGTGACGAAGACGGCAGAATATGCCCCTTCTCCAAAGACTCCTTAACATAACTCCGCATGGCGGCATGCTCTGGCACAGACAGATTGAAAAGTCGGCCCTTAGGGAACTTGCAGCCAGGAATCAAGTCAATAGCACAATCACAGTCCCTGTGCGGTGGAAGGGAACTGGACTTGGGCTCGTCAAATACATCCTGTAAATCGGACAAAAACTCAGGGACCTCAGAAGAGGGGGAAGAGGAAATTGACATCAAAGGAACGTCACTATGTACCCTGTTATGATCTGGTGGTTTAGGAGCTACATGGAATGAGCTATGAAGGAAGTGGTATCTGTACTGACCGCAGTCCCTAAGCTCAACACAACACTAAAAGTAGCCGTGGGATGCTCCTAACTCTTCCTAGGCAGCTCGTCACAGCCTAAGAGCTAACTACCCCTAAAGATAGAAGCAGGAAAACTATCTTGCCTTAGAGAAAATCCCCAAAGGATAGATTAGCCCCCCACAAATAATGACTGTGAGTGGAGAGGGAAAAGACATGCACAGAATGAAACCAGGATGAGCACAGGAGGCCAGTCTAGCTAGATAGAGAGGACAGGATGGAATACTGTGCGGTCAGTATAAAACACTACAAAAATCCACGCAGAGATTACAAAAATCTACACACCTGACTAAAGGTATGGAGGGTAAATCTGCTTCCCAGAGCTTCCAGCAAGACAGAATTAATTCATACTGATAAGCTGGACAAACATAGAAAGCACAGAACGGATGAGTCCACAATCTGTGGACAGAAAAGAGCAAGCAAGAACTTAGCTTTGCTGAACTGGTCAGGATAACAGGGAAATTCAAAGAGATGTGAATCCAACCAGGAACCATTTACAAGTGCCACTGGCTGAAGACTAGAGCCAGGTTAAATAGCAGAGCCAGGAGAGACGATTAGAGAAAGCAGCTGCTAAAGCTAAACCCAAGGAGCAGCAGTACCACTCAAAACCACCAGAGGGAGCCCAAGGGCAGAATTCACAAAAGTGCCATTTACAACCACCGGAGGGAGCACAAGAACGGAATTCACAAGAGTACCCCCCCCTTGAGGAGGGGTCACCGAACCCTCACCAGAGCGCCCAGGCCGATCAGGACGAGCCAAGTGAAAAGCATGAACCAAATCGGTGGCATGGACATCGGAGGCAACAATCCAAGAATTATCCTCCTGGCCATAACCCTTCCACTTGACAAGATACTGAAGCCTCTGCCTCGAAAAACGAGAATCCAAAATCTTCTCAACCTCATATTCCAACTCTCCCTCAACCAACACCGGGGCAGGAGGGTCAACCGAGGGAACAACGGGCACCACATATCTCCACAACAAAGATCTATGGAAAACATTATGAATGGCAAAAGAGGCTGGAAGAGCCAAACGAAAAGACACCGGATTAATAATTTAAGAAATTTTATAAGGACCAATAAATCGAGGCTTAAACTTAGGGGAAGAAACCTTCATAGGAACATGACAAGAAGACAACCAAACCAAATCCCCCACACGAAGCCGGGGGCCAACACACCGATGGCGGTTAGCAAAACGTTGAGCCCTTTCCTGAGAGAACGTCAAATTGTCCACCACATGAGTCCAAATCTGCTGCAGCCTGTCCACCACAGAATCAACACCAGGACAATCAGAAGGCTCAACCTGCCCAGAAGAAAAACGAGGATGAAAACCAAAATTACAAAAAAAGGGTGAAACCAAAGTAGCCGAACTAGCCCGATTATTAAGGGCAAACTCGGCCAACGGTAAAAAAGACACCCAATCATCCTGATCAGCAGACACAAAGCATCTCAAATAGGTCTCCAAGGTCTGATTAGTTTTCTCAGTTTGGCCATTAGTCTGAGGATGAAACGCCGAAGAAAAAGACAAATCAATGCCCATCCTAGCACAAAAGGCCCGCCAAAACCTAGAAACAAACTGAGAACCTCTGTCAGACACAATATTCTCCGGAATGCCATGCAAACGAACCACATGCTGAAAAAACAATGGAACCAGATCTGAGGAGGAAGGCAACTTAGGCAAAGGAACAAGATAGACCATTTTAGAGAACTGGTCACAAACAACCCAGATAACAGACATCTTCTGGGAAACAGGAAGATCAGAAATAAAATCCATGGAAATATGCGTCCAGGGCCTCTCAGGGACCAGCAAAGGCAAAAGCAACCCACTAGCGCGGGAACAGCAAGGCTTGGCTCGGGCGCAAGTCCCACAGGACTGCACAAAAGCACGGACATCGCGCGACAAGGAAGGCCACCAAAAGGACCTAGCAACCAAATCACTGGTACCAAAAATCCCAGGATGACCAGCCAACACTGAACAATGAACCTCAGAAATCACCTTACTTGTCCATCCATCAGGAACAAACAGCTTCCCCACAGGACAGCGGTCAGGCCTATCAGCCTGAAATTCCTGAAGCACCCGCCGTAAATCAGGGGAGATGGCAGAAAGAATCACCCCTTCCTTAAGAATGCCAACCGGCTCAAGGACTCCAGGAGAATCAGGCAAAAAACTCCTAGAGAGAGCATCAGCCTTAACATTCTTAGATCCCGGAAGATACGAGACCACAAAATCAAAACGGGAGAAAAACAGGGACCATTGAGCCTGTCTAGGATTCAGCCGCTTGGCCAACTCGAGGTAAATCAGATTCTTATGCTCAGTCAGGACCACAACGCGGTGCTTAGCTCCCTCAATCCAATGTCGCCACTCCTCAAACGCCCACTTCATAGCCAACAACTCCCGATTGACGACATCATAATTGCATTCCGCAGGCGAAAACTTTCTGGAAAAAAAAGCACACGGTTTCATCAAAGAACCATCAGATTCCCTCTGAAACAAAACGGCCCCTGCCCCAATCTCAGAAGCGTCGACCTCCACCTGAAAAGGAAGAGAAACATCCGGCTGACGCAACACAGGGGCAGAAGTAAATCAGCGTTTTAGCTCCTGAAAGGCCTCAACAGCCGCAGAGGACCAATTCGCCACATCAGCTCCTTTCTTCATCAAATCAGTAAGGGCCTTAACCACACTGGAAAAGTTGGCAATGAAACGGCGATAGAAATTAGCAAAGCCCAAAAATTTTTGAAGGCCCTTCACAGATGTGGGTTGAATCGAGTCATGAATAGCTTGGACCTTAACAGGATCCATTTCTATGGACGAGGGAGAAAAAATAAAACCCAAAAAAGAGACCTTCTGAACTCCGAATAGGCACTTAGACCCCTTCACAAACAAAGCATTATCACGAAGGATCTGGAACACCATCCTGACCTGCTTCACATGAGACTCCCAATCATCGGAAAAAATCAAAATATCATCCATATATACAACCATAAATTTATCAAGATAATTGCGGAAGATATCATGCATGAAGGACTGGAACACAGATGGAGCATTAGAGAGCCCAAATGGCATCACAAGGTATTCAAAATGGCCTTCGGGTGTATTAAATGCAGTTTTCCATTCGTCACCCTGTTTAATACGAACAAGATTATATGCCCCTCGGAGGTCAATCTTAGTAAACCAACTAGGCCCCTTAATCTGAGCAAACAAATCAGTAAGCAAAGGCAAGGGGTATTGGAATTTAACCGTGATCTTATTAAGAAGACGATAATCTATACAGGGTCTCAAGGAGCCATCCTTCTTAGCAACAAAAATGAAACCCGCTCCCAATGGTGACGAAGACGGCCGAATATGCCCCTTCTCCAAAGATTCTTTAACATAGCTCCACATGGCAGCATGCTCTGGCACAGACAGATTGAAAAGTCGGCCTTTAGGGAACTTACAACCTGGAATCAAGTTAATAGCACAATCACAGTCCCTATGTGGAGGAAGGGAACTGGACTTGGGCTCATCAAATACATCCTGGAAATCCGACAAAAACTCAGGGACCTCAGAAGAGGGGGAAGAGGAAATTGACATCAAAGGAACGTCACTATGTACCCCTTGACAACCCCAACTAGTCACAGACATAGTTTTCCAATCCAGCATCGGTTATCCTATCACATTGCATAGATTCAGGACTCTGCTAAGAGGACACTGCCACATGGTGCACAGCTTTGCGATCGCGCAAACGCCGATCAATCTGAATGGCTAGAGACATAGACTCGCTCAAACCAGTAGGCGTAGGAAAGCCCACCATAACATCTTTAAGGGCTTCAGAAAGACCCTTTCTGAAAATAGCAGCCATAGCATCCTCATTCCATTTAGTAAGCACAGACCATTTCCTAAATTTCTGGCAGTATAATTCTGCCGCTTCCTGACCTTGACACAAGGCCAACAGGGTTTTTTCTGCATGATCCACAGAGTTAGGTTCATCATACAATAATCCAAGCGCTTGAAAAAATGCATCTACATTCCGCAATGCTGGATCGCCTGATTCAAGAGAGAATGCCCAGTCCTGAGGGTCACCACGCAGCAAGGATATGATGATTTTTACTTGCTGAATGGGATCGCCAGAAGAACGGGGTTTCAAAGCAAAAATCAATTTGCAGTTATTTTTAAAGTTCAAAAACTTGGATCTGTCTCCAAAAAACAAATCAGGAGTAGGAATTTTAGGCTCCAAAGCCGGAGTCTGGACAACATAATCTTGGATACTCTGTACTCTTTAGAAGCACAAAATAAGGAAAGCAGGAAGCAGCACCGCTGCGATACACTCACCCCTCGTGCGTAGAGTTAGTCCAAAAAAGCCGAAATACCAGCCTTCCAAATAATCAGTCCTGAGAAGGTGCAGCATCCAAAGAATACCGATCACCACAATATGAGAGAAGAAGATGGAGCGCACACCTCAATCCGGACGAAACGAAGCCTTTATTGGAACATCTTACACATGGACGCGGGTGGAAGAAAACATGATGGGAGAAGACGGGACCATCTTCTTCTCTCATATTGTGGTACTCTGTACTCTTGCAGCAAGTTGATCCACACGAGAAAACAAACCCTGAACATCCATGCCAGAGCACAAATCCTGCACCACCCAAAGGTCAAGAGGAAAAAAAAAAAGACAAAAAGAGAGCACAGAAAAAAAATGGCTCAAAATTTTTTCCTTCTTTTTGAGATGCATTTAATTCATTTATGGCCACTTGTACTGTTATGATCTGGTGGTTTAGGAGCAACATGGAACGAGCTCTGAAGGAAGTGGTATCTGTACTGACCGCAGTCCCTAAGCTCAACACAACACTAGAAGTAGCCGTGGGATGCTCCTAACTCTCCCTAGGCACTTCATCACAGCCTAAGAGCTAACTACCCCTAAAGATAGAAGCAGGAAAACTATCTTGCCTCAGAGAAAATCCCCAAAGGATAGATTAGCCCCCCACAAATAATGACTGTGAGTGGATAGGGAAAAGACATGCACAGAATGAAACCAGGATGAGCACAGGAGGCCAGTCTAGCTAGATAGAGAGGACAGGATGGAATACTGTGCGGTCAGTATAAAACACTACAAAAATCCACGCAGAGATTACAAAAATCTACACACCTGACTAAAGGTGTGGAGGGTAAATCTGCTTCCCAGAGCTTCCAGCAAGACAGAATTAATTCATACTGATAAGCTGGACAAACATAGAAAGCACAGAACGGATAAGTCCACAATCTGTGGACAGAAAAGAGCAAGCAAGAACTTAGCTTTGCTGAACTGGTCAGGATAACAGGGAAATCCAAAGAGATGTGAATCCAACCAGGAACTATTTAAAAGTGGCACTGGCTGAAGACTAGAGCCAGGTTAAATAGCAGAGCCAGGATAGATGATTAGTGAAAACAGCTGCTAAAGCTAAACCCAAGGAGCAGCAGTACCACTCAAAACCACCAGAGGGAGCCCAAGGGCAGAATTCACAAAAGTGCCATTTACAACCACCGGAGGGAGCCCAAGAACGGAATTCACAACAGTATCCCTTGACAACCACAACTAGTCACAGACATAGTTTTCCAATCCAGCACCGGATTATGTTCCTGTAACCATGGAAAACCCAGTACAACAACATCATGCAGGTTATGCAACACCAGAAAACGGCAATCTTCCTGATGTGCTGGAGCCATGTACATGGTCATCTGCATCCAGTACTGAGGTTTATCCTTGGCCAATGGTGTAGCATCAATGCCCCTCAAAGGAATAGGGCTCTGCAAAGGCTGCAAGGAAAAACCACAGCACCTGGCGAATTCTAAGTCCATTAAGTTCAGGGCAGCGCCTGAATCCACAAATGCCATGACAGAAAAGGACGACAATGATCAAATCAGGGTCACAGATAAGAGAAATTTAGGCTGTACAGTACTGATGGTAACAGACCTAGCGACCCTCTTAGTACGCTTAGGGCAATCAGAAATAGCATGAGCAGAATCACCACAGTAAAAACACAGCCTATTCTGACGTCTGAATTCCTGCCGTTCTGTTCTAGTCAAAATCCTATCACACTGCATAGGCTCAGGACTCTGCTCAGAGGACACTGCCATATGATGCACAGCTTTGCGCTCGCGCAGACGCCGATCAATCTGAATGGCTAGAGACATAGATTCGCTCAAACCAGCAGGCGTAGGGAAGCCCACCATAACATCTTTAAGGGCTTCAGAAAGACCTTTTCTGAAAATTGCAGCCATAGCATCCTCATTCCATTTAGTGAGCACAGACCATTTTCTAAATTTCTGGCAGTATAATTCTGCCGCTTCCTGATCCTGACACAGGGCCAACAGGGTTCTTTCTGCATGATCCACAGAATTAGGTTCGTCATACAATAATCCGAGCGCTTGAAAAAATGCGTCTACATTCAGCAATGCCGGATCCCCTGATTCAAGGGAGAATGCCCAGTCCTGAGGGTCACCACGCAGTAAGGATATGATGATTTTAACTTGCTGAATTTGATCACCAGAAGAACGGGGTTTCAAAGCAAAAAACAATTTGCAGTTATTTTTAAAGTTCAAAAACTTGGATCTGTCCCTAATAAACAAATCAGGAGTAGGAATTTTAGGCTCTAAAGCTGGAGTCTGGACAACATAATCTTGGATACTCTGTACTCTTGCAGCAAGTTGATCCACACGAGAAAACAAACCCTGAACATCCATGCCAGAGCCAAAATCCTGAACCACCCAGAGATCAAGAGGAAAAAAAAGACAAAACAGAGCACAGAAAAAAAAATGGCTCAGAATTTTTTTTCCCTTCTTTTGAGATGCATTTAATTCATTTTTGGCCACTTGTACTGTTATGATCTGGTGGTTTAGGAGCAACATGGAACGAGCTCTGAAGGAAGTGGTATCTGTACTGACCGCAGTCCCTAAGCTCAACACAACACTAGAAGTAGCCGTGGGATGCTCCTAACTCTCCCTAGGCACCTCATCACAGCCTAAGAGCTAACTACCCCTAAAGATAGAAGCAGGAAAACTATCTTGCCTCAGAGAAAATCCCCAAAGGATAGATTAGCCCCCCACAAATAATGACTGTGAGTGGATAGGGAAAAGACATGCACAGAATGAAACCAGGATGAGCACAGGAGGCCAGTCTAGCTAGATAGAGAGGACAGGATGGAATACTGTGCGGTCAGTATAAAACACTACAAAAATCCACGCAGAGATTACAAAAATCTACACACCTGACTAAAGGTGTGGAGGGTAAATCTGCTTCCCAGAGCTTCCAGCAAGACAGAATTAATTCATACTGATAAGCTGGACAAACATAGAAAGCACAGAACGGATAAGTCCACAATCTGTGGACAGAAAAGAGCAAGCAAGAACTTAGCTTTGCTGAACTGGTCAGGATAACAGGGAAATCCAAAGAGATGTGAATCCAACCAGGAACTATTTAAAAGTGGCACTGGCTGAAGACTAGAGCCAGGTTAAATAGCAGAGCCAGGATAGATGATTAGTGAAAACAGCTGCTAAAGCTAAACCCAAGGAGCAGCAGTACCACTCAAAACCACCAGAGGGAGCCCAAGGGCAGAATTCACAAAAGTGCCATTTACAACCACCGGAGGGAGCCCAAGAACGGAATTCACAACAGTATCCCTTGACAACCACAACTAGTCACAGACATAGTTTTCCAATCCAGCACCGGATTATGTTCCTGTAACCATGGAAAACCCAGTACAACAACATCATGCAGGTTATGCAACACCAGAAAACGGCAATCTTCCTGATGTGCTGGAGCCATGTACATGGTCATCTGCGTCCAGTACTGAGGTTTATCCTTGGCCAATGGTGTAGCATCAATGCCCCTCAAAGGAATAGGGCTCTGCAAAGGCTGCAAGGAAAAACCACAGCACCTGGCGAATTCTAAGTCCATTAAGTTCAGGGCAGCGCCTGAATCCACAAATGCCATGACAGAAAAGGACGACAATGATCAAATCAGGGTCACAGATAAGAGAAATTTAGGCTGTACAGTACTGATGGTAACAGACCTAGCGACCCTCTTAGTACGCTTAGGGCAATCAGAAATAGCATGAGCAGAATCACCACAGTAAAAACACAGCCTATTCTGACGTCTGAATTCCTGCCGTTCTGTTCTAGTCAAAATCCTATCACACTGCATAGGCTCAGGACTCTGCTCAGAGGACACTGCCATATGATGCACAGCTTTGCGCTCGCGCAGACGCCGATCAATCTGAATGGCTAGAGACATAGATTCGCTCAAACCAGCAGGCGTAGGGAAGCCCACCATAACATCTTTAAGGGCTTCAGAAAGACCTTTTCTGAAAATTGCAGCCATAGCATCCTCATTCCATTTAGTGAGCACAGACCATTTTCTAAATTTCTGGCAGTATAATTCTGCCGCTTCCTGATCCTGACACAGGGCCAACAGGGTTCTTTCTGCATGATCCACAGAATTAGGTTCGTCATACAATAATCCGAGCGCTTGAAAAAATGCGTCTACATTCAGCAATGCCGGATCCCCTGATTCAAGGGAGAATGCCCAGTCCTGAGGGTCACCACGCAGTAAGGATATGATGATTTTAACTTGCTGAATTTGATCACCAGAAGAACGGGGTTTCAAAGCAAAAAACAATTTGCAGTTATTTTTAAAGTTCAAAAACTTGGATCTGTCCCTAATAAACAAATCAGGAGTAGGAATTTTAGGCTCTAAAGCTGGAGTCTGGACAACATAATCTTGGATACTCTGTACTCTTGCAGCAAGTTGATCCACACGAGAAAACAAACCCTGAACATCCATGCCAGAGCCAAAATCCTGAACCACCCAGAGATCAAGAGGAAAAAAAAGACAAAACAGAGCACAGAAAAAAAAATGGCTCAGAATTTTTTTTCCCTTCTTTTGAGATGCATTTAATTCATTTTTGGCCACTTGTACTGTTATGAACTGGTGGTTTAGGAGCAATATGGGATGAGCTCTGAAGGAGGTGGTACCTGTACTGACCGCAGTTCCTAAACTCAACACAACACTAGAAGTAGCCGTGGGATGTTCCTGTCACTCCCTAGACACCTCGTCACAGCCTGAGAACTAACTACCCCTAAAGATAGAAACAGGAAAGCTATCTTGCCTCAGAGAAAATCCCCAAAGGATAGATAGCCCCCCACAAGTAATGACTGTGAGTGAAGAGGGAAAAGACATACATAGAATGAAACCAGGATGTAGCAAAGGAGGCCAGTCTAGCTAGATAGATAGGACAGGACAGCATACTGTGCGGTCAGTATTAAAAACTAGAAAAATCCACACAGAGTTTACAAAAATCTCCACACCTGACTAAAGGTGTGGAGGGTAAATCTGCTTCCCAGAGCTTCCAGCTTAACTGAAAAAATCCATACTGACAAGCTGGACAAAACATAGAATGTACAGAACAATTAAGTCCACTACATGTGGACAGAAAAGAGCAAAGCAAGGACTTATCTTTGCTGAACAGGTCAGGATATCAGGGAAATCCAAGCAGAGATGTGAATCCAACCAGGAACCATTGACAAGTGGCACAGGCTGAAGGGAAGAGCCAGGCATAAAAGCCGAGCAGAAAGACAATCAGTGGAAGCAGCTGCAGACTGCTAAATCCAAGGAGCAGCCATTCCACTTAAAACCACCGGAGGGAGCCCAAGAGCAGAACTCACAAAAGTGCCACTTACAACCACCGGAGGGAGACCAAGAGCGGAATTCACAACACATCGGTACTCGATCCTAGCCTGGGACCTCATTGTTTGCAGCCGCTCCGATTGGCTGAAACAATGAGAAACGCTGTGATTGGCTGTTCAGAATTGAACAGCCTATCACAGCGATCGAGAGGCCTGGGGGGCGGAGCCAGGCCCTGGGATGCCGACGCCATCTTCCTTCAGGGAAGATGGCACCGGAAATTGAATGTGATCTCTGCGACTTAAGTCGCGATGTCCCATTAAACAGTATGACGTACTATCCCTTCACTGGAAATTAAGTCCCCGGTCACCTTGACGAAATAGTACGTCATATGGGATTAAGGGGTTAAAGGAAGCTCTATAGTGACAAACACAGAGGTCTTTAAGAAACCCCTGGCTGTGATGGCAACACATTGGCGACCCGAGATATCACTAGTGCACCAATGGTTGCATAGAATGACGCACCTCCCTTCCAGGGCATTGTTAATGGCGCTGTCAGAGTTTGACAGCAACATTTAACAGGTTAACAACCACGGGCGGCAGTTTGCACCACCTGCGTTTGTCAGAGGCACGTCTTGGCTGTAAAACATAGCCATTACCTGATGAGTATTGGGGGAAATCGCTCCATGAGCCTGCTCCATACACCCGATTACCGACGTGCGCTGTACATGTGTCATGTAGTGAAGAAGTTAATTAAAAAGTCTTTGCTATTCCCTAACTTCTCTAATTTCTTTCTTTAGTTATTTTTTACTACTTCCTCTTTGATGACGCTTTATTTGAGAATCCCAGTGCAGCCTGAGTAAGTCAAACGAGTCGTCATCATTGGGCAGAGGCTGCTGTCATTGAGTTGTCAATTCCGACATTTGCTCAGTAGATATGCACAGTGACAGTGCGCTCGCTCACCAGCTCTGATGAGAAGTGGCTAGCTGGCAAGAGAGTGGACTGTCAGTGCACATTGTAAGAAGATTACCTGTCATACAGGTAAAACATGGTGTTTAATCTTACAAGGCTCTCCAGATGGATCATTACTTCTGATCAGGGTCAGGGTGAGAGCGTACTGTCCATATTGTACAGCGACAATAATCTGCTGTGCATACGTCGGAATTGACAACCATTGCATGCTTAGTGGGGAATGGGACTAGCCTAGCTAGACCCTGAAACAGACTTCACTGATGCTACAGGGAGGGGGGCAGAGACTGCGGCAGTGACCTCAGCCGCTGCCCCTGATGACTACTCCCTTGACTATCCCAACATGCACTGGGATTCTCAAAAAAGAAGCATCATCAAAGAGCATTTAGAGTAGTGAGGGAATGGTAGGGACTTTTTAATTAAGGTATATTTAAAAAAAGAGATTAGATTATGACATTACACAGATAGGCATTTGGGAATAAAGTAAATTTTAGTTCTGGACCATCCCTTTAACGCAAAGTGGAATGAAAAAGTTAATAATTAAATTTTTTTAACTAAAATGCAAATTTTGCTTCACGTTTTTACATTTTCATGAAGTGAAATGAGAGAAAATACACAAAAATATTTGTTAAGCAATTCCTACTGAAAATATGTGGCACCTGTTAGGTGATCGGAATCTACTTTTTACTTTTGGATAATTTTTGCTGTGGACGCCATGTTGCATTTGCAAAGTCCCAAAAGTGCTAAAACAGTAGGCCCCTCCACCCACAAGTGACACCATTTTGGAAACAAAAGCCTTCAAGGGATTATTCTAGGCATGAAGTGATCTTTTTCAACCCAGGTGCATCTAAAAATTGTACGAATGAAAACATCAATGAGAAAGGTCCTCAAATAGCATCAGAAAATTGACAACTTGTCGGTGTGACTGCTGTCTCTGCAAAGCGCAGCAGATGAGGTCACTAGCTACTGTGCTCTGTACATTGAAGTTGAACGTGGAAAGCCCAGTAGCTAGTGACAAAGTCATCTCATCTGCTGCACTTTGCCGAAGCATTCAAACATTTGTGATGCATGGACTGACCCATGGATTTCCTAACCCAAGCTTTCCAGGTTCATAGACACATGTGAAGTTCCCAAGTTCAGGTCAGGAGACCGACGGCCAGTCTGTATATTATGGTCCGTACACAGACTGTGGTACACAGACATCTGAATGAGACTTTACAATGACAAAGCAGAGCTCAGTGTTGAGAGCACAGCAGCCTTGATGATTTGACTGCTGAGCTCTGAATGCTGTAGCAGTAACAGCAGAATGGGCACCAGGGCAGTTGTTTTCACAGCTGTGAACTTGGCATGAAGGGTGTATGCACACTTCCCAGCTGATGCTGCCACAACGTAGAAGATACGGTCAAAGAGGACCCTTATGAAAAAGCAAAATTTGGAGCTAAAAAAGATTTATCTGGGAAAAATTTGATTTTTTTTATTTTCACGGCTCTATGTTATAAACTTTTGTGAAGCACCTGTGGGTTCAAGGTGCTCAATATCCATCTAGATAAGTTCCCTAAGGGGTCTAGTTTCCAAACTGGTGTCACTTGTTTTGGGTTTCCACTGTTTAGGCACATCAGGAGCTCTCCAAACACGACATGGCATCCGCTAATGGTTTTGAGTATCTTGAGGGGTGCAACTTTTGAAATGGGTATTTTCTGTCATATAATCCCCTCAAGGTCACTTCAAATGTGAGGTGGTCCCTAAAAACTAGTTTTGCAAATTTTGTTGTAAAAATGAGAACTCGCTGGTCAACTTTTAACCCTCATAACTTCCTAACAAAAAAAATATTTAAAAAATTGTGCTGATATAAAGTAGACATGTGGGAAATGTTATTCATTAACTACTTTGTGTCATATGACTCTCTGATTTAAGGGCATAAAAGTTAAAAGTTTGAAAACTGCAAAATTTTCAAAATATTTGCAAAATTTCCATTTTTTCACAAAAATAAACGCAAGTCATATCAAATAAATTTTACTACTGTCATGAAGTACAATATGTCACAAGAAAACAGTCTCAGAATCCGTGGAATCCATTGAAGCATTTCAGAGTTATGACCTCATGAGTAGTCAGAATTGTATAATTTGGCTTGGTCAGAAAGGTGAAAACAGACTTCAGGCGAAGGTGTTAAAATAATGTACCGTATGTTGGTTTATTAAATATATATATAGAAACAAAATACTGTACTTACATTGATTCAGTGCAATTACCACCCACACATTAGTACTGGGGAAATCATTAAAAATGCAATTTGGTAGATCCAGAACAAAGCTTGTATCCGTTACGTTGCCGCTTATGTTTTGTGGAATCTTTGGAATATAGTCTGATACACCTGCAAAATAAAAATGTGCTCAATAATTTTGCTCCTCATGACTTTGCAATTTAATGGTACGGTAAATGGAATTTAGAAATTATGATCTGGTGTGTTTTAAAGGCTATGCACACCTTAGCACGGATTCATTTTACTGTTTCTAAATTTTTACAACTTTCTAAATCTTCTTCATAATTTCTTTTCTACCATTTTGCTGCTGCACAGTGTCTGTAAGTCCTTTACTTAGCTGCCTGCATTGACAAACATGTTACAAGTCCACTAGAGTGCCTGATCCTTGTTCTGATAGCTCTCTCTGCTCCTCTCTCCTTTCTCTCAGTTTTAGAGACTGCAGCATGAAATGGGATGGGATTGTATACAAATTTACACAGTATGGAGAAACGAGAAAGTATCTCAGGGAGGGCAGAGAAAACAGGCTATAGAAAAGGAGGAAAGTACATGAAGATAAATAAGTGAAGGATAGAAGCTGTGCTGATATATGAGCTAATGAAGCCAGCAGCACATTGGATACATACAGACCTCACATCCAGCCTGTGTAGCTAAGAGGGACATATCCACAAAAGAAAGATCTTAAACTTCAATTTAGCTGCAAAATGCAAATCATGGTGTTGTGAAAAGAAATGAAGGAATACAGATTGCAGATGGCAACTTAATTCAGTTTTATTAGTTAAAGGTAACCATTTATCATTTTTTTCATTCTAATGCTGATCATAACTTTTAGTCTAAGTTCCCAAAATGAGCTTTTGATTCTGAGTATTTTGCTGCGCAAAAAAACACAGCGTCTTACATTTATACAATACTTTATGTTTACATTCCTACAAATATCATGCTTCTTTTTAACCCCTTAACGAATGCCGATACACCTTTTAACGGCCCTAAGAAATAAGTGTATAGCGCCCCCCAGAGTCAGATAATCTCCTGGGGGAGGGGTAGCAGAGACCCCCAGAGAACATGATTCGGGTCGGTTTTTACCATCCCCAGTCTTGTGATCGCCGTTATTCACTGAAACACACAAGAAATTTTACTGCTAACATGAACTACAATATGTCACAGAAAAACAGCCTCAGAAACAGTGGGATACGTTTTAAGCGTTCCAGAGCTATAACTTCATAAAGTGACAGTGGTCAGAATTGTAAAAATTGGCTAAGGGGTTAAAGCTGCATAAACTCACCTGCAGTGCGTGTTTGAAATCCGCAATGTATCAATTTCTCTTGTGGATACGTTATTATTATTTATTATTATAGCGCCATTTATTCCATGGCGCTTTACATGTGAGGAGGGGTATACATAATAAAAAACAAATACAATAATCTTATGCATACAAGTCACAACTGGTACAGGAGGAGAGAGGACCCTGCCCGCGAAGGCTCACAATCTACAAGGGATGGGTGAGGATACAGTAGGCGAGGGTAGAGTTGGCTGTGCAGCAGTTTGGTTGACAGGTGGTTACTGTAGGGTGTAGGCTTGTTGGAAGAGGTAGGTCTTCAGGTTCCTTTTGAAGATTTCGATGGTAGGCGAGGTCTGATATGTTGGGGTAGAGAGTTCCAGAGTAGGGGGATGCATGAGAGAAATCTTGTATTCGATTGTAGGAAGAGGAGATAAGAGGGGAGTAGAGAAGTAGATCTTGTGAGGATTGGAGGAGTTGAGTTGAGAATTATGTGCCGATTTTCCCATATAATTGCATTAGATGCAGAAAATTACACGTAGTAAATGCATGTAATCCACACAGGAGTGTGTAAAGGGCAGAGCCAGGGCCGTAGTCATGGCTAAGCTTATCGGCGCTGGAGTGCCCTGGCCTCCCATCACATGAAAATAACGTCCCACTGTCAGCTTACTTGTCTCTTTGTCCTCTGCACCGTCAGATTCCACATTGCACTTGGCTTTATCTTTCCCTGCACTCCTCTGCTTGTCACACGGCACGTGCCCAGGTCAGACCATAGTATACGGTTCCTCAGCGTCCTCCCTGTCCCGACTCACTGTGCTAGGGGATTCCTTCAGCTGTTTCACCCTGGATCTGAGGGGAACAACACATGCAATGAACTTCCACATGGTGAGCGACCTGCCTGTCTGTACTGCTGTGACTTCTTCTGCTGCTAACACTTCTGTCACTGTGGCTTCTGTCTTTCCTGCAGCACAGATCTAAGGACCCAGGATGGCTGAGATTCTCCCTTAGAAAAAACGTTGCGGGTGTTGAGTAGCTCAGGCATTAAGCCCACCCGAGCACTTTGGGCTCCCTAGTCTCTTCTGCCTCTTCCCAGGAAATATTCCTCACTTACTATCCAGCTGACTCCTCCTAAAGTTAGCTGTGTAATAGATTGTGTCCTATCCTATCTATGTATACTAAAATGCCCCCATCTAGTGGCTGAACTTAGCACTGTGCTTTCCCTACGAGTTAACCAAAAACACAGTGCAGATAAAACATACAAGCCTACAGTAAAACCATATACATACAATAAACATAATAGAACGAGTGTGAGGGGGGAAAATATAAGTGTATCAATGAGGGTATGTTCTCACGGTCAGGAACTGGCAGCACTTTGGACACAGCACATGTCCACTCCGTCCAAAGCGCTGCCAGCTTTTGAACTCAGGTGATTCCGCATGTGTTCATTGAACCGTGTGGAATCACTGCACCTAATACATTGGATGGGAAATTTATCTTGCGGAGATGGAGTGCCTCCACAAGATAAATTGACATGCTGCGGTCTCAAAAGACGCGCCACATTTCCGTCTCCACAGGGTAGCTGGAGGCATCCCTGCACGCATAGTGGAGATGGGATTTCTTCAAATCCCATCCACTATGCTGTAACATCTGGCCACTGCGGATTGAACGCTGCAGATGTACACAGTGTCAAACCCGCAGCATTTACTGACTGTGGGAACATACCCTAAAGCTTTGTCAAAGCCAAATGCCAGTAAATATAAAAAAACAGCTTAATTTAAAACAGGTTAAACTAAAAAGGTACAAAAAGTACAGCGCCAAAAACGTGATAAAAATGCTTGCATAAAAATGCACTCACAAGCGCAATTAAAAAAACAAGTCAGCTAGTAGGTGCAGAATTGTTGCAGAAAATTTACAATATCAAAAACTCACCAAATACTCATCATGGGAATATTTCTTTAAGCAATCAGTGGTATGTGTATTTTTGAGAAACAAGAAGTCCCATCCATGCACATTACAATTGACACAGTCAATACTGAAAAAACTACAACCTGTTGCCTACATTTGGTTCAGGGTATAATGATACAAAAAGGGAGTGCCTGGTACCCTATCTTCTTTAATGGCCCATAGCTCAAGATCTAGTGAGGGGGATTGTGATGTTATCAAATACCTATTCGACCGCTTATCTTGGAAGTTGTTATCAACCACTGGGACTCCCATCGATCTAAAAAATGGAGATCTGCAGAGCCCTGTCGTAGTTGAGTATGTGTGTTAGAAATAATCCGAGCACTGTACTCATCTATACACAACAGTCGCACAGACAATAAATGAAGCAGTGCTGAAAATTTCAACCTCTGTTCATAAAGATTGCTACAGAGTCCATTCTTAGAATCAATGGGAGCCCAAATAAAGAGACCCTCAGAGATCAGTAAATCAACTATCCTATGGAAAGTGATAGGCTAAAAAATTGGGACATAGTGGAGAGAGAATTGATAACAACCAATGCCAGGTATCTGCTGCCAAGGAATTTATAAAGAGGAATGTCACAAGGAGGACCTAAATGCACATCATTACTATTATTCATCTAGCATCAACTTCAATTATTGCGAATTTTCTCATACCAGACCTTTGTTACACCTCAACTAGGATGGATGATTTTCCTCTTATGATCACATAGTTTGCACAACCTGAAAACCACCTCTGCTTGTTGCACATGCCCATAAAGGCCTACAAGACTTTTAATTTTGTATCTTTAGTTATTGATTTAATAAGCTGAAGTAAGAAACTTGTTTTCCATATTATGTTTTTCCATTAGGCTGGAATCACACATGCAGTTTTTCATTAAACCAAACATATGGAATTAGATGTGGAGTTTGCATGGTTTGCAGCTCACAGAATCAGAAAGAATAAGTCCATCTATCAAAACAGCAAGACCATCATCATTGAACGATTCTTCAAGTTGTCTTGTTTGTTGGTGTGTATTATAAACATCCAAAAACATGTGACATTATTACCAATGGCAGAGAATAGACAAATACATATCGTGGCTGTACATCTAAGATGTAAAGTAATGCAAGTCTTTAGAGAAAACTCAACAAAAAATTTAAAGACACATAAAACGTGCATACTGGATGAAATCCCAGACTCCATTCCCAAGCTGATGCTCATGACACATAACCCACATGAATGGGTTATTCGGGGGATACACATTAGGTCCTCATACCCACATGAATGGGGAATGGGTTGTTGGTGGAGGGATACACATCGAATCGTAATTCCTGCATAAATGAGGAATGGGTTGTTGGTGGACATACACATCGGGTCCTCATACCTACATGAATGGGGAATGGGTTGTTGGTGGAGAGATACACATCGAATCATAATGCCTGCATAAATGGGGAATGGGTTGTTGGTGGAGAGATACACATCGAATTGTAATGCCTGCATAAATGAGGAATGGGTTATTGGTGGAGATACACATCGGGTCCTCATACCCACATGAATGGGGAATGGGTTGTTGGAGGAGAGATACACATAGGGTCCTCATACCCACATAAATGGAGATAGGTTATTGGTGGAGATACACATCGGGACCTCATACCCACATAATTGGAGAATGGGTTAATGGTAGAGATACAAATTGAATCCTCATACTTGCATAAATAGGGAATGGGTTATTGGTAGAGATACACATCGGGTCTTCACATCCACATATAGTGATCTTTATGAGCCATTTACCATTTTTTCTTGTATTGATTATTTCCTGTGGCACAATGATACTGGTCTTGCTGCCTGCATATAGCAATAAACAGATACATTCCAAACTATTTCTGCCTTCTGCATTGGACATCTTGCCCTAACAGCCAGGTTTTTGTCCCATTTATGCACAGATGTTTGTGTAGTTTTTTATTGAGTTGGGTGATGTTTTTTTGGCATGGAAACATAATTTGGGCTTATTTTGACTTCAGTGTTATTTTGTCTGTGTACTTTCTGTGCATTCCGCAGACAGCACATGGACACATTATATTCTATAAACCAGTGGAATAATCTGATCCCGTTTGCAGATCTTGCTCTCCCATTCAAGTGAAGGGGTTTGAGAAAAAAATGGCAGCACACATAGGACATCCTTGTCCTGTCCATTTTTCATGGAACTATTTCTAGGTGATGGTTGTGAAACCCCCACTATGAGCATCCTTCCTTTCTTTTATTTTAGTGGACATGAAAAACATACGACACATGGATGATAAAGACAAGTACACAAAACACAAACCAATGAAAACTGGACAATAATACATGTTAAAAAAATGCAAATTGCAAATCAGACACTCATGTCAGTCACTGATCTTGTACTCATTATTTTTGAGCTTTCTTCCAATGCATTTACATATCTAGCATGCAGCATCTATACGGATGGCGTACTACCCTTTTTAAATTTTGCGCCATGTCATCTACGATTTTTGTACAGCCTGGCACTCCTCATACAAAATAAATGAGCAGCTTCCTACACTAATAATGTGAGTTTTTTTTTAATGTTTTTAAGAACGGCTACATCTGCAAAGCTACTGATGTCTTCTCTGTTGTGTATCAGGCATTTGACCTAAAGTTGTACAGTTTACAATTGTGAAGGCAGTGTGGGACTAGTGTGCCAAGGGCCCACCAGTAACATCAACTCCATGGCCCCACGTTTAAGCTATATTCAAATATGACATTATCCTCATTCACAAATTTCTATAGCAATAAAATGGGTTGATTGTTAAATAAAAAAAAAATATATGCTGACTCTGTATGTACATAGTGAACCAAGTGTATTGTGCCATCTGAGGCTGGAGTCACACTCAGCGTAAGATAAAACGGTCCGTATATTACGGCCGTAATACGCTGAAAAGTCCCCAAAATAGTGGTCTGTAGCTCCTCCGTAGGCAGGGTGTTTCAGCATTTTTTGCGCATGGCATCCGCCGTATGTAATCCGTATGGCATCCGTACTGCGTGTGTTTCTCGCAGGCTTGCCAAACCGACATACGGCTATACAAGGGATCCATGTGTAAAAAAAAAATATATATATATATATATATACTGTCTATATATATATATATATATATATGTCAGTAGACACATATATGTATATATATATTATTACTTCATACAGCGCTAGATAGCTTTAAAGCCGGTAATTCAATTACCGACTTTTGCTATCTCCTTCCTAAACCCGACATGATATGAGACATGGTTTACATACAGTAAACCATCTCATATCCCCATTTTTTTTGCATATTCCACACTACTAATGTTAGTAGTGTGTATATGCAAAATTTGGCCGTTCTAGCTATTAAATTAAGGGTTAAATGGCAGAAAAAATTGGCGTGGGCTCCCGCGCAATTTTCTCCGCCAGAGTAGTAAAGCCAGTGACTGAGGGCAGATATTAATAGCCTGGAGGGGGTCCATGGTTATTGGCCCCCCCTGGCTAAAAACACCTGCCCCCAGCCACCCCAGAAAAGGCACATCTGGAAGATGTGCCTATTCTGGCACTTGGCCACTCTCTTCCCATTCCCGTGTAGCGGTGGGATATGGGGTAATGAAGGGTTAATGTCACCTTGCTATTGTAAGGTGACATTAAGCCAAATTAATAATGGAGAGGCGTCAATTATGACACCTATCCATTATTAATCCAATAGTAGTAAAGGGTTAAAAAAAAACCACATTATTAAAAATTATTTTAATGAAAAAATCACAAAGGTTGTTGTAATATTTTATTCTACGCTCAATCCACTCACTGAAGACCCTCGATCTGTAACAAAAAAAAATAATAAACCAACAATATCCATACCTTCCGAAGATCTGTAACGTCCAACGATGTAAATCCATCTGAAGGGGTTAAAATATTTTGCAGCCACGAGCTCTGTTAATGCAGCGTTGTTCGTGGCTGCAAACTCCGGGGAATGAAGGTAAAGTAGGTCAATGACCTATATTTACCTTCATTTGCGGTGAGGCGCCCTCTGCTGGTTGTCCCTAGATCGTGGGAACTTTCCTAGAAAGCTCCCAGGCTCGAGTTCATAAGAGGGCGCCCTCTGCTGGTTGTCCTCATATGAACTCGAGCCTGGGAGCTTTCTAGGAAAGTTCCCACGATCTAAGGACAACCAGCAGAGGGCGCCTCACCGCAATTGAAGGTAAATATAGGTCATTGACCTACTTTACCTTCATTCCCCGGGGTTTTGCAGCCACGAACAATGCTGCATTAGCAGAGCTCGTGGCTGCAAAATATTTTAACCCCTTCAGATGGATTTACATCGTTGGACGTTACAGATCTTCGGAAGGTATGGATATTGTTGGTTTATTTTTTTTGTTTGTTACAGATCGAGGGTCTTCAGTGAGTGGATTGAGCGTAGAATAAAATATTACAACAACCTTTGTGATTTTTACATTAAAATAATTTTCATAATGTGTTTGTGTTTTTTTTAACCCTTTACTACTATTGGATTAATAATGGATAGGTGTCATAATTGACGCCTCTCCATTATTAATTTGGCTTAATGTCACCTTACAATAGCAAGGTGGCATTAACCCTTCATTACCCCATATCCCACCGCTACACGGGAATGGGAAGAGAGTGGCCAAGTGCCAGAATAGGCGCATCTTCCAGATGTGACTTTTCTGGGGTGGCTGGGGGCAGGTGTTTTTAGCCAGGGGGGGGGGGGGGGGGGGCAATAACCACGGACCCTCTCCAGGCTATTAATATCTGCCCTCAGTCACTGGCTTTACTACTCTGGCGGAGAAAATTGTGCGGGAGCCCACGCCAATTTTTTCCGCCATTTAACCCTTTAATTTAATAGCTAGAACGGCCAAATTTTGCATATACACACTACTAACATTAGTAGTGTGGAATATGCAAAAAAAAAATGGGGACATGAGATGGTTTACTGTATGTAAACCATGTCTCATATCATGTCGGGTTTAGGAAGGAGATAGCAAAAGCCGGCAATTGAATTACCGGCTTTAAAGCTATCTCGCGCTGGATGAAATATTAATATATATACATATATGTGTCTCACTGACATATATATATATACATATATATATATATATATATATATATATGTATATATATATATATATATATATACCTATTCTATGTGTACACATTTATTCTACCTATTCTATTGTCAGCTGTCAGTGTGATTTTACTGTACACCGTACTGAATTGCCGGCTTTTCTCTCTAACAGCGCTGCATATTTCTCGCAAGTCACACTGCTGGTCCGTGTGTAATCCGTATTTTTGGGGCTTCCATAGACTTTCATTGGCTTTTTTTGCGCAGTACGGTGACAATCGCAGCATGCTGCGATTTTCTACGGCCGTAGAAAGCCGTATAATACTGATCAGGAAAATACGGCAGATAGGAGCAGGGGCATAGAGAAGCATTGGGACGTTTGTTTTGCGAGTTTTACGGACGTATTTTCTGCGCTCTTACGTCCGTAAAACTCGCTAGTGTGACTCCAGCCTAAGAGGGTGGTGGCCCACTCGGAACAAAATATGGCACCTGACAGACTGACAAAGTCACTGGTTGGTCATAAGGATGTAAGTTATTTAACTTCTTCCCAACATTGGATGTACCGAGACCTCATGTATCATGCTGGCTCAGGAACTGAGCTTGCATACTACCCAGCTGATACTGGATGGGCAATACATCAGCCTTTAACAGCTTTGAGTAGTGCTGTTAACCCCTTGAATGCATCTGTCAATCTCTGACAGTGACATTTAAAGCCTGAGGTCTGGGGTTCTTCATTTCAAAATATAAAAATTCGAATAACGAAATATGAAATATTAGTACATAATCAGATTTGGTATCACTGTGTCCATAAAAGTCTTGTCTAACAAAATATAAAATTAATAAACCCTTTCGAAAAATTCAAAAAGAAATTGAAATGCCATAAATTTATATTTCCATTTGTGGTTTCTCGGCAAAAAAATGCAATAAGAAGTGATTAAAACATTGCATCTACCAAAAATCATATCATTAAAATCCATCTGAACGTGATGCAAAAAAATAAGCCAACACAGCTCCATTGATGTAAAAATCAAAACGTTCCAAATTGGGGACCACATTTATTCTTACCAATTTGTGAATTTTTTTCACTACTTACATAAAGAAATCTCTAGAAGTTTAGTACCGCTGTTATTGTACTGATGTGTAGAATCATATTGCTAAGTCATTTTTCCGCTCAATGAACAAAGTAGAAACAAACCCTAAAAAGAAATGGCGGAATTGCTATTTGTTTGGTTTTTTTTCACTGCAATTGAAATTGGATTTTTTTTTTCCAGTTTTTCAGTGCTTTGCATGGTAAAATGAATGGATTCATTCAAATCTTCAACTCATACAGCTATGTTGGCTGAAACATAAAAAGTTACGGATGAGGAAAAAAATTATAGTAAAAAAGCAAGCAACACCAGGTCAAAAAGGTGAAAGAACCTTAAAAAAAAACCCTGCGTTTATAACTGTTATTTCTTATGAGTGTGAATACATTTTTGTCCCAAATGCTTACAAAGCAATAGACTACATATGCATGTCATATTTTTTTTATGATTACAGGAAATATGATTTTGGTGCCCTCTATGTGTAGTGTGGGGTCAATCTCTCTCTGCCTGCCCTTTATGTGTAGTGTGCAGTATATTGCTCTCAGCCTGCCCTTCAAACATAATGTGGGGTTAATCATTCTCGTCCTGCCCTCTATATGTAGTGTGCTGTATATCGCTCTCTGCCTACCTTCTGTACCTTCTGTATGTAATGTGGGGTCTATCACTTCCTGCCTGTCCTCTATGTGTACTGTAGGGTCTACCGATCTCTGCCTGCCCTCCATGTGTAGTGTGGGGTCTATCGCTCTCTGACTGCCCTCCATGTGTAGTGTGGGGTCTATCGCTCTCTGACTGCCCTCCATGTGTAGTGTGGGATCTATCGCTCTCTGACTGCCCTCCATGTGTAGTGTGGGATCTATCGCTCTCTGACTGACCTCCATGTGTAGTGTGGGGTCTATCGCTCCCTGACTGACCTCCATGTGTATTCTCTTCCCTCTGCACTCCATGTCTGCAATCCCCACCCCACAAACTTTCACACCCTCACAGAAATCTTAAACACCTTGACCTACACTCATTCTCTGAATCCCTCCTCCCTCTCACAGATATAAGTTCCTTACACAATGCGGATGACGCTGCCGCTCTATATAACACCACAATAGCTGTAGCTTTGGAATCTGCTGCCCCACTTACACATACCAAAGCTTGCAAAATCAACAGACAGCCCTGGCACACCAGCCTGACTGTCATGCCGTTGCTCCCGCCGCCTCTCCCCACTGCAGCTCGCAGGGTGCGCGCGCGCGTCGCATTCAGCTCTGCGCATGCGCACATCTGATTCCTCTGTTGGCGCTCTTTCCTGTCCTCTCCGTCATCCTGGAGGACTGTAACCCAGAAATAGCTCCCATGCTGCTATGTAAACTGCTTCCTGCTGCTTCTCTGTGCCTGATGTTCATTTGTGTTTACAAGTGCTTCTGGCCACCTGTGGTCTCTGTGCGTTCCTAGCTCTCTGACTTTGGGTCTCCTCCGCCCTCTGCAGTGCCTGCCTGTTTCCTGTGTTCCTGCCTTGTTCCTTCAGTTCCTTTTCCTCTGCGGTACCTGCCCGGCTCCTATATCTTTTCCTTGCTCCCGTCAGCCTCGGTTTCTCCATATTGTCCTGCCAGCCTCCGTGCCTCCGTAGCGTTCCCATCTTCTCCCTTGTCTCAGTAGTTCCTTTCTGTTCCCTCTTTCCCTTTGTGCCTGCTGTGTTCCCATCTGTTCTCAGTCGACCCTCCAGCTTCCGTGGCGATAGTCCCTCACGGGCCTGCCCCTAACTCTCCCTGTATAGGGGGCGGTCCACCTGGTCAGCTCGTCCGAGAGGGGTTCGTCATCACGGTCCAGTGGGTCCACTCTCCGTTTTTCACTGTTTGAATCAACATGCTCTAATAGGACTGCACTCGGGTGACATCCGAGTGCAGCCAGATTCTTACAGCGTCACACTGACCAAAGAACTGAGGCGAGCTTCCAGGGCTGCTGAGCGCACATGGAAAAGATCCCACTCCAAAGAGCACTTCATCGCATTCAAACAGTCCCTCACTACTTTCAAGACCACACTCGCCACAGCTAAACAAACCTACTTCTCATCTCTCATATCCTCCCTGTCTCACAACCCTAAACAGTTATTCAACACCTTCAATTCTCTCCTCCTTCCCCCAGCACCTCCTCCCTCCCCACTCATCTCAGCTGTAGACTTTGCCTCATTTTTCAAGCAGAAGATTGATAACATCAGAGACAGTTTTGGTCAACAACCCCCAGAGCCCTTCCTCCCGACTTCCCAGCCCTCCACCTCCAAAACCAACTTCTCCACCATTACAGAAGATCGACTCTCCACTTTACTCTCAAGATCACATCTCACCACCTGCGCACTTGAACCGATCCCATCCCACTTCATCCCAAACCTCACCACAGTCTTCATCCCAACCCTAACCCATCTCTTCAACCTATCACTAACAACTGGTGTTTTCCCCTCAAGCTTTAAACATGCCTCCATCACACCTGTCCTCAAAAAGTCCTCTCTTGACCCATCCTCTGTGTCTAGCTATCGCCCTATATCACTTCTCCCCTATGCCTCCAAGCTACTGGAACAACACGTCTACCTTGAACTGTCCTCCCATCTCTCTTCTTGCTCCGTCTTTGACTGCTTACAATCTGGCTTCCGGTCACACCACTCCACTGAAACTGCCCTAACTAGGGTCACCAATGACCTCTTAACCGCCAAGAGCAAGCGATACTACTCTGTCCTCCTCCTCCTCGACCTGTCAGCTGCCTTTGACACAGTGGACCATTCCCTATTATTACAGACCCTCTCATCCCTTGGCATCACAGACTTGGCCCTATCCTGGATCTCATCATACCTAACAGACCAGACATTCAGCATCTCCCAATCACACACCACCTCCTCACCTCGCCCCCTATCTGTCGGAGTCCCACAAGGTTCAGTCCTAGGGCCCTGCTCTTCTCCATTTACACCATTGGCCTGGGACAGCTCATAGAATCTCATGGCTTTCAGTATCATCTCTATGCTGATGACACACAGATCTACATCTCTGGACCAGATACCACCTCCCTACTAACCAGAATCCCTCAATGTCGGTCCACTATTTCATCCTTCTTCTCCACTAGATTTCTGAAACTTAACATGGACAAAACAGAATTCATCATCTTTCCCCCATCTCACGTGACCCCCCCAACGAAAGTATCCATTACAGTAAATGGCTGCCCACTCTCCCCAGTCCCACAAGCTCGCAGCCTCGGGGTAATCATTGATGCTGATCTCTCCTTCAAACCACATATCCAAGCCCTTTCCACTTCCTGCCGACTTCAACTCAAAAATATTTCACAAATCCGTTCATTTCTCTACCAAGAATCTGCAAAAACCCTAGTCCATGCCCTCATCATCTCTTGCCTTGACTACTGCAACCTCCTGCTCTGTGGCCTCCTGTTGTGGCTGGTAATTCAGTACCACAATGGACATAGAAGTCAGAGCACATACAGTGATCTGACAATAACCCCAAAACATAGAACGAGCTCTGAGACGTGGGAACTCTGCTGACCGCAATCCCTAATCCTCTCCAACCACACTAGAGGCAGCCGTGGATTGCGCCTAACGCTCCCTATGCAACTCGGCACAGCCTGAGAAACTAGCTAGCCTGAAGATAGAAAATGAGCCTACCTTGCCTCAGAGAAATACCCCAAAGGAAAAGGCAGCCCCCCACATATAATGACTGTGAGTTAAGATGAAAAGACAAACGTAGAGATGAAACAGATTTAGCAAAGTGAGGCCCGACTTTCTGAACAGAGCGAGGATAGGAAAGGTAACTTTGCGGTCAACACAAAACCCTACAAACAACCACGCAAAGGGGGCAAAAAGACCCTCCGTACCGACTAACGGCACGGAGGTACACCCTCTGCGTCCCAGAGCTTCCAGCAAGCAAGAAAAACCAAATAAACAAGCTGGACAGAAAAAACAGCAAACAAAAAAAACACAAGAGCAACTTAGCTATGCAGAGTAGCAGGGCACAGGAACGATCCAGGAGGAAGCAAGTCAATACTAGAACATTGACTGGAGGCCAGGATCAAAGCACTAGGTGGAGTTAAATAGAGCAGCACCTAACGACTTCACCACACCACCTGAGGAAGGAAACTCAGAAGCCGCAGTACCACTCTCCTCCACCAACGGAAGATCATAGAGAGAATCAGCCGAAATACCACTTGTGACCACAGGAGGGAGCTCTGCCACAGAATTCACAACAGCCTCCCCTCTAACACTCTCGCATCCCTCCTGTTATGAAAGGCAATTCAGTACTACAATGGACATAGCGGTCAGAGCACATACAGTGATCTGACAATAACCCAAAATCATAGAACGAGCTCTGAGACGTGGGAACTCTGCAGACCGCAATACCTAATCCTCTCCAAAACAACAATAGAGGCAGCCATGGATTGCGCCTAACTCTGCCTATGCAACTCGGCACAGCCTAAGAAACTAACTAGCCTGAAGATAGAAAATAAGCCTACCTTGCCTCAGAGAAATACCCCAAAGGAAAAGGCAGCCCCCCACATATAATGACTGTGAGTTAAGATGAAAAGACAAACGTAGAGATGAAATAGATTCAGCAAAGTGAGGCCCGACTTTCTTAACAGATCGAGGATAGAAAAGGTAACTTTGCGGTCTACACAAAACCCTAATGAAAACCACGCAAAGGGGGCAAAAAGACCCTCCGTACCGAACTAACGGCACGGAGGTACACCCTTTGCGTCCCAGAGCTTCCAGCAACAAAATAGACAAGCTGGACAGAAAAAATAGCAAACAAATAGCAAAGAAGAACTTAGCTATGCAGAGCAGCAGGCCACAGGAATGATCCAGGGAAAAGCAAGTCCAACACTGGAACATTGACAGGAAGCCAGGATCAAAGCATTAGGTGGAGTTAAGTAGAGAAGCACCTAACGACCTCACCAGATCACCTGAGGGAGGAAACTCAGAAGCCGCAGTACCACTTCCCTCCACCAACAGAAGCTCACAGAGAGAATCAGCCGAAGTACCACTTGTGACCACAGGAGGGAGCTCTGCCACAGAATTCACAACAGTACCCCCCCTTTGAGGAGGGGTCACCGAACCCTCACCAGAGCCCCCAGGCCGACCAGGATGAGCCACATGAAAGGCACGAACAAGATCGGGAGCATGGACATCAGAGGCAAAAACCCAGGAATTATCTTCCTGAGCATAACCCTTCCATTTAACCAGATACTGGAGTTTCCGTCTAGAAACACGAGAATCCAAAATCTTCTCCACAATATACTCCAATTCCCCCTCCACCAAAACCGGGGCAGGAGGATCAACAGATGGAACCATAGGTGCCACGTATCTCCGCAACAATGACCTATGGAATACGTTATGTATGGAAAAAGAATCTGGAAGGGTCAGACGAAAAGACACAGGATTAAGAACCTCAGAAATCCTATATGGACCAATGAAACGAGGTTTAAACTTCAGAGAGGAAACCTTCATAGGAATATGACGAGAAGATAACCAAACCAGATCCCCAACACGAAGTTGGGGACCCACACGGAGTCTGCGATTAGCGAAATGTTGAGCCTTCTCCTGGGACAAGGTCAAATTGTCCACTACATGAGTCCAAATCTGCTGCAACCTGTCCACCACAGTATCCACACCAGGACAGTCCGAAGACTCAACCTGTCCTGAAGAGAAACGAGGATGGAACCCAGAATTGCAGAAAAATGGCGAAACCAAGGTAGCCGAGCTGGCCCGATTATTAAGGGCGAACTCAGCCAAAGGCAAAAAGGACACCCAGTCATCCTGATCGGCAGAAACAAAGCATCTCAGATATGTTTCCAAGGTCTAATTGGTTCGTTCGGTCTGGCCATTAGTCTGAGGATGGAAAGCCGAGGAAAAAGACAAGTCAATGCCCATCCTACCACAAAAGGCTCGCCAAAACCTTGAAACAAACTGGGAACCTCTGTCAGAAACGATATTCTCTGGAATGCCATGTAAACGAACCACATGCTGGAAGAACAATGGCACCAAATCAGAGGAGGAAGGCAATTTAGGCAAGGGTACCAGATGGACCATCTTAGAAAAGCGATCACAGACCACCCAAATGACTGACATCTTTTGAGAAACGGGAAGATCAGAAATAAAATCCATAGAGATATGTGTCCAAGGCCTCTTCGGGACCGGCAAGGGCAAAAGCAACCCACTGGCACGAGAACAGCAGGGCTTAGCCCGAGCACAAATCCCACAGGACTGCACAAAAACACGCACATCCTGCGACAGAGACGGCCACCAAAAGGATCTAGCCACCAACTCTCTGGTACCAAAGATTCCAGGATGACCAGCCAATACCGAACAATGAACCTCAGAGATAACTTTATTGGTCCACCTATCAGGGACAAACAGTCTCTCCGCTGGACAACGATCAGGTTTATTAGCCTGAAATTTTTGCAGCACCCGCCGCAAATCAGGGGAGATGGCAGACACAATTACTCCTTCCTTGAGGATACCCGCCGGCTCAGACAAACCCGGAGAGTTGGGCACAAAACTCCTAGACAGAGCATCCGCCTTCACATTTTTAGAGCCCGGAAGGTACGAAATCACAAAGTCAAAACGGGCAAAAAACAGCGACCAACGAGCCTGTCTAGGATTCAACCGCTTAGCAGACTCAAGATAAGTCAAGTTCTTATGATCAGTCAAAGCCACCACGCGATGCTTAGCTCCTTCAAGCCAATGACGCCACTCCTCGAATGCCCACTTCATGGCCAGCAACTCTCGGTTGCCCACATCATAATTTCGCTCAGCAGGCGAAAACTTCCTGGAAAAAAAAGCGCATGGTTTCATCACTGAGCAATCAGAACCTCTCTGCGACAAAACAGCCCCTGCTCCAATCTCAGAAGCATCAACCTCGACCTGGAACGGAAGAGAAACATCTGGTTGACACAACACAGGGGCAGAAGAAAAACGACGCTTCAAGTCTTGAAAAGCTTCCACAGCAGCAGAAGACCAATTGACCAAATCAGCACCCTTCTTGGTCAAATCGGTCAATGGTTTGGCAATACTAGAAAAATTGCAGATGAAGCGACGATAAAAATTAGCAAAGCCCAGGAATGTCGGCTGAGTCCAATCATGGATGGCTTGGACCTTAACAGGATCCATCTCGATAGTAGAAGGGGAAAAGATGAACCCCAAAAATGAAACCTTCTGCACACCAAAGAGACACTTTGATCCCTTCACAAACAAAGAATTAGCACGCAGGACCTGAAAAACTGTTCTGACCTGCTTCACATGAGACTCCCAATCATCCGAGAAGATCAAAATGTCATCCAAGTACACAATCAGGAATTTATCCAGGTACTCTCGGAAGATGTCATGCATAAAGGACTTAAACACTGATGGAGCATTGGCAAGTCCGAATGGCATCACTAGATACTCAAAATGACCCTCGGGCGTATTAAATGCAGTTTTCCATTCATCTCCTCGCCTGATTCGCACCAGATTATACGCACCACGAAGATCTATCTTGGTGAACCAACTAGCCCCCTTAATCCGAGCAAACAAATCAGATAACAATGGCAAGGGGTACTGAAATTTAACCATGATCTTATTTAAAAGGCGGTAATCTATACAAGGTCTCAGCGAACCATCCTTCTTGGCTACAAAAAAGAACCCTGCTCCTAATGGTGACGATGACGGGCGAATATGCCCCTTCTCCAGGGATTCCTTCACATAACTGCGCATAGCGGCGTGCTCAGGCACGGATAAATTAAACAGTCGACCTTTTGGGAAATGGAACATCACCATGTACCCCCTGACAACCCCAGCTGGACACCGACATGGATTTCCAATCTAATACTGGATTATGGGCTTTTTTTTGCAAAAAACGTATCAACCAAATACCCTGTTTTTTACATCTTTTACTAGCACTTGCGGATTACTGCAACATTTTTTCAAACTGAGTGTTTTTGGTTTTACTATTCTCTTTTGTGTCTTCAGGTTTCTTGGTGGTGTGTGAACATGATCATACAGACTTGTTCACTGTGCAAGTAGCCCATGTGTTCCTGTTTCCATAATTGTTCTCTTGTGTCTACAAGACTGGGGAGTTCCACCACTCCTCTTGGGCTATCTGCACAAAAGCTGTTCTACTCTGTATGCACACATGGATTTTTCCTCTCTGAACCCTGTTCACACAGGTTATATACAGATGATCAGGTTTTTAAATACATCAGATAGGGATTGCATACATTAGTTAGGACTGCTCTGATAAGGGTATACCGTGAAGATTGGTAGAGCAGCTTAGTATACATTTTTTGCAAAAAACGTATCAACCAAATACCCTGTTTTTTACATCTTTTACTAGCACTTGCGGATTACTGCAACATTTTTTCAAACTGAGTGTTTTTGGTTTTACTATTCTCTTTTGTGTCTTCTGGATTATGGGCTTGTAGCCATGGCAACCCCAACACGACCACATCATGCAGATTATGCAACACCAGAAAGCGAATAACCTCCTGATGTGCAGGAGCCATGCATATGGTCAGCTGGGTCCAGTATTGAGGCTTATTCTTGGCCAAAGGCGTGTCATCAATTCCTCTCAATGGAATAGGACACTGCAAGGGCTCCAAGAAAAACCCATAACGCTTAGCATACTCCAAGTCCATCAAATTCAGGGCAGCGCCTGAATCCACAAATGCCATGACAGAATACGATGACAAAGAGCAGATCAAGGTAACGTACAGAAGAAATTTTGATTGTACCGTACCAATGGTGGCAGACCTAGCGAACCGCTTAGTGCGCTTAGGACAATCAGAGATAGCATGAGTGGAATCACCACAGTAGAAACACAGCCCATTCAGACGTCTGTGTTTTTGCCGTTTAACTCTGGTCAAAGTCCTATCGCACTGCATAGGCTCAGGTTTAAGCTCAGGTAATACCGCCAAATGGTGCACAGATTTAAGCTCACGCAAGCGTCGACCGATCTGAATGGCCAAAGACATAGACTCATTCAAACCAGCAGGCATAGGAAATCCCACCATGACATCCTTAAGGGCTTCAGAGAGACCCTTTCTGAACATAGCTGCCAGCGCAGATTCATTCCATTGAGTGAGCACGGACCACTTTCTAAATTTCTGACAATATACCTCTATCTCATCCTGACCCTGACAAAGAGCCAGCAAATTTTTCTCTGCCTGATCCACTGAATTAGGTTCGTCGTACAGCAATCCGAGCGCCAGGAAAAACGCATCGATATTACTCAATGCAGGATCTCCTGGCGCAAGAGAAAATGCCCAGTCCTGAGGGTCGCCGCGCAAAAAAGAAATAACAATCAAAACCTGTTGAACTGGATCACCAGAGGAGCGAGGTTTCAAGGCCAGAAATAATTTACAATTATTTTTGAAACTCAGAAACTTAGTTCTATCTCCAAAAAACAAATCAGGAATAGGAATTCTTGGTTCCAACATAGCTTTCTGATCAATAGTGTCTTGAATCTTTTGCACATTTATATTATCCATCGAAGAGCACAGACCCTGAATGTCCATGTCCACACCTGTGTCCTGAACCACCCAAATGTCTAGGGGAAAAAAACGGCAAAACACAGTGCAAAGGAAAAAAAAATGGTCTCAGAACTTCTTTTTTCCCTCTATTGGGAATCATTAGTCCTTTTGGCTTCCTGTACTGTTATGAAAGGCAATTCAGTACTACAATGGACATAGCGGTCAGAGCACATACAGTGATCAGACAATAACCCAAAATCATAGAACGAGCTCTGAGACGTGGGAACTCTGCAGACCGCAATCCCTAATCCTCTCCAAAACAACACCAGAGGCAGCCGTGGATTGCGCCTAACTCTGCCTATGCAACTCGGCACAGCCTAAGAAACTAACTAGCCTGAAGATAGAAAATAAGCCTACCTTGCCTCAGAGAAATACCCCAAAGGAAAAGGCAGCCCCCCACATATAATGACTGTGAGTTAAGACGAAAAGACAAACGTAGAGATGAAATAGATATGATAGGATCAAAGCATTAGGTGGAGTTAAGTAGAGAAACACCTAACGACCTCACCAGATCACCTGAGGGAGGAAACTCAGAAGCCGCAGTACCACTTCCCTCCACCAACAGAAGCTCACAGAGAGAATCAGCCGAAGTACCACTTGTGACCACAGGAGGGAGCTCTGCCACAGAATTCACAACACCCTCCAATCTATTCTAAACTCTGCTGCCCGACTAATCCACCTGTCCCCCCGCTATTTCCCAGCTTCTCCCCTCTGTCAATCTCTTCACTAGCTCCCCATTGCCCAGAGGCTCCAGTACAAAACCCTAACCATGACGTACAAAGCCATCCACAACCTGTCTTCTCCATACATCTGTGACCTCGTCTCCCGGTACTTACCTACACGCAACCTCCGATCCTCACAAGACCTCCTTCTCTACTCCCCTCTTATCTCCTCTTCCCACAATCGTATACAAGATTTCTCTTGCGTATCACCCCTACTCTGGAACCCTCTACCCCAACATATCAGAATCTCACCTACCATCGAAACCTTCAAAAAGAACCTGAAGACCTACCTCTTCCAGCAAGCCTATAACCTGCAGTAACCACCGATCGACCAAGCCGCTGCATGACCAGCTCTACCCTCGCCTACTGTATTCTCACCCATCCCTTGTAGATTGTGAGCCTTCGCGGGCAGGGTCCTCTCTCCTCCTGTACCAGTTATGACTTGTATTGTTTAAGATTATTGTACTTGTTTTTATTATGTATACCCCTCCTAACATGTAAATCGCCATGGAATAAATGGCGCTATAACAATAAATAATAATAATAATAATGTGTAGTGTGGGGTCTATCACTCTCTGCCTGCCCTCAATGTGTAGTGTGCGGTCTATCACTCTCTGACTGACCTCCATGTGTAGTGTGGGGTCTATCGCTCTCTGACTGACCTCCATGTGTAGTGTGGGGTCTATCGCTCTCTGACTGACCTCCATGAGTAGTGCGGGGTCTATCGCTCTCTGACTGACCTCCATGTGTAGTGTGGGGGTCTATAGCTCTCTGACTGACCTCCATGTGTAGTGTGGGGTCTATCACTCTCTACCTGATCTCCATATGTAGTGTGGGGTCTATCACTCTCTGCCTGCCCTCTATTTGTAGTGTGGGGTCTATTACTCTCTTCCTGCCCTCCATGTGTAGTGTGGGGTCTATCATTCTCTACCTGTCCTCCATGTGTAGTGTGGGGTCTATCATTCCCTGCCTGCCCTCCATGTGTAGTGTGGGGTCTATCATTCTCTGCCTGTCCTCCATGTGTAGTGTGGAGTCTATTGCTTTTTGCCTGACCTCCATGTGTAGTGTGAGGTCTATTACTCTCTGCCTGACCTCCATGTGTATTGTGGGGTCTATCATTCTCTGCCTGTCCTCCATGTGTATTGTGGGGTCTATCTCTCTCTGCCTGCTCTCCATGTATAGTTTGGGGTCTGTCAATCTCTGCCTGACCTCCAAGCCAGCAAAAAAAGTTCTGCAGCTATGAAGGTTCATTGTGAGCACCCAGCACTGACCAGTATAATTATTATTTTTTAACAATGGGTCCTGCACCCTCCTCAATGAAAGAAGCTGGTTGCTACATTTTACAGGGTAACCAATTGGTGGAGGGTAAAAATAGGGCAACTTTCTCAAAAACTGGGTAAGTTGTCATGCCTCCATGAAAGGGATTATTCAATCATAAGGACTGATAGTATATTACCTATGTCTGCCATCACTGTCTGATCAGAGGAGCTGCTATTACCAAAATCTACAATGAAGGGGCTGATTTTTTTCTATTTTTAATTTTTAAATCTGTAAAATGTAATTGCCATTTTTTCTATTTACCATTTTAATCGCTATTTATTATCTGCACAAAGTTTACAATGTTAATTAGGCCGCTGTTAACAGAAATAATTGAGCAAAACTAGATTATTAATATCATGTTTTTGGAAGCAGACACTTCCTAAGTTATGAGGAATCTTAGTTATCAATTGTTTTGTATGGAACAGCAGGCAGGCTGCTGGAAAGAATCCCATACAGACGTGGTGAAGATATAAAGAATCTGAAGTCTTACCTGATGCATTTACAGCAATGGACACAACCAAAAGCAAGCCAAGTGTAACATGTAGATCCATTACTTCTTCGGGTTTTCATCTGAAGATCTGATGATAAAGTAGGTTTTCTATAAATACGTTCAACTCAAAAAATTTGCACTTGACACAAGATCACCGAGCACACTAAGACTTATGACATTTCCCACCAGCCCTGGTTCTCCCCTAGGGTAAACATCACTGATTTATGAAATGACATTCTTTACGTTTTGTATTGAGTCGCTTATTGCCGGAGTGACAAACATGTAAAACCTGTTTATATGCAAAGCAACAAGAGTGTAAGTTCTTCCATTATATGGTAATCGTAGTCACAAATTAGTATACAAAGCCTTATTTTACGTAGCTCTAGATTCTTCAAATGGTTTCAGTCATAAAGAAGTACAGTTATATATGAGCAGTATGGTAGTCATGGACAAAATATTTGTGCAGTTTTTTTTTCAACAAAATTTACAAAACCATTTTTTTAAAGTACCACCTCACATTTGAAGTCACTTTGACAGGTCTATATGATAGAAAATGCCCAAAAAGTGACACCATTCTAAAAACTACACCCCTCAAGGTGCTCAAACCACATTCAAGAAGTTTATTAACCTTTCAGGTGCTTCAGATTAATTTTTGGAATATGGAAAAAAAATGAACATTTAACTTTTTTCACAATTTTTTTTTACTTCAGATCCAATTTTTCTGTATTTTGACAAGGGTAACAGGAAAAAATGGACCCCAAAATTTGTTGAGTAATTTTTCCTGAGCGTGCCGATACCCCATATGAGGGAGAGGGAGAAAACCACTGTTGACTTTTTGAATGCAAAATTTGCTGGAACATTTGGCAGACATGTCGCGTTTGGAGAGCCTCTGTGTCATGATCCAGGCTGGGGTTTGTTTCATGTTATTCTATCCCCAGTCTGGTCATGCAGGGGTTTACCTTCTCTGCCTTGTTTTGGTTTCTGTGTGACTATTTCAATCTGCTGTACCCTGCAGACCAATGTCAGTGATAGTTCATGCTCCCAGGCTAGAGCAGCTGACTCCTTGATACCGTGTTTTGTCCTCTGTCTGTTTACTCTGTTCCCGTGACTGCCCTATCCTGCCACCCTGCTTGTCTTAATGTTGGTTCCCCGTGCTTGGACCTCTTGATATTTGACCCAACTTGTCTTCTCACCTGTTTGACTGTCTCTCATCTCTGTTATCTCTGCTCCCTTCTGGCTCTGACTTCTGGCTTGTATTTGACCACGTGCAATGCTGTGACCTCTGGTACTTCTTATCCTGATTGTTTCTGACACGGCTCGTCTGACCATTCTTTCGCCACCAGGTGGAGCTTGTGCTGCTGCTCAGTGGTGTTATGCTGTGTGTGCAACCTCTCTTCCCTCACAAGCATCCCCTGGTGGAGGTTGCTCTTTACTGCACTGCAGCAGCATTACACTCTGATGTGCCTAAATAGTGAAAATCCCACACAAGTGACACCATTTGGTAGACTAGACCCCTCAGGATACTGATCTACACGTGTGGTGAGCACATTGAACCCTCATGTGCTTCACAGAAGTTTATAAAGCTGATCCGTGAAAATTTTTTTAAAAAATCACATTTTCCCACAAATATATTTTATGCCCCAAATGTTGCATTTTCCTAAGGGTAACAGGAGAAATTGCACAATGCAATTTGTTGTGAAATTTCTCCTGAGTACGCTGATAATCAATATTAGAGAGAAAAATACTGTTTAGGCTCACGGCAGAGCTAGGAAGGGAAGTAGCATCATTTGACTTTTTGAATTTAAATTTGTCCGAAATCATTATCGGACGTCATGTCCTGTTTTGAGAGCCCCTGATGTGGATAAACAGTGAAAACCCCACACAAATGACCCCTTTTTGGAAATTAGACCCCTCAAGGAATGTATTTAGATGTATGGTGAGCACCTTGAACCCCCAGGTGCTTCACAGAAGTTTATAACGTTAAGCAGTGAAAATAAAAAAAAAACACATTTTCCCAACAAAAAATGTTATTTTTGCCCCAAATTTTGCATTTTTTTAAAGAATAAAAGGAGAAATTGCACCATACAATTTGTTGTACAATTTCTCCTGAATACGCTGATACCCAATATGTGGGAGAATACTACTTTTGAGGCACAGTGCAAAGCTCAGAAGGGAAGAGGTGCCATATTGGAGTTCAGATTTTGCTGGAATGGTTGAGAGTGCCATGTCACATTGGGAGAGCCCCTGAGGTGTCAGAACAACAGAAACTCCTTATATGTGAACTCATTTTACAAACAACACTCCCCAATGAATTAATCTAGGGGTGCAGTGATGATATTGACACCACATGTGCCTCACAGAATTTTATACCACTGAGCAGTGAAGAAAAAATACATTACATTTTAGCCCCAAGTTTTTAATTTTTCTAAGAGCTAATAGGATTTTTTTTTACCACAAACTGAGGTCCATTTTTTCCTGAGTGCGCCAGTGCCCTACATGTAATAGGGAAATGTTTTTCAGGCACCATGCAAAGCTCAGAAGGGAAGAAGTGCCAGATTTTACTGTTATGGTTTGCAGGTGCCATGACCCACTGGGAGAGCCCATGAGGTGCCAGAACTGCAGAACCCCCATAAGTGACCCCATTTTACAAACTATATCTCTTACTCAATTCATCTAGGGGTACATTGATCATATTGACACCACAGGTGTGTCACAGAATTTGATACCATTGGGCAGTGAAGAAAAAAATAGCTACATTTTTACCATCAAAATTTAGTTTTAGTCCCAGATTTTACATTTTCACACAAAAAGTGGGTAAAAATAGCATGATAATTTGTCCCACAATTTCAACTGATCGTGGCAATACCCCATATGTGGCTGTACAGTACTACTTAGCCATACGGAGAGACTCGGGAGGAACAGAGTGCTGTTTGCCTCATGGAGCGCAGATTTTCCCAGAACAGTTTGTGGACTCCTTTTACAGTGCCCCTAATTGTTAGAAGAGCAGAATCCCCCCTCAAGTGACCCCATTTTGGAAATGATATCCCTTGTGGAATTTATCTACATGTGTAGTGACGATTTTGACTTCATGAGTGTTTTCCATAAACAAGCAGCAATGAAAGTTGCAGAGTAAAAATTGCAAACTGCTGTTGTAGTGATCAGTACGCTCCAGTGACCAGTATGTTGCAGTCACCAGTAAGTTATGCCCAGCAGGTGCTTCTGGAGGCATGTACCTGTAAGTTAAGTGGGCTCTCATTGCTTCAGAAATGCCAAACATGTGATCGCGTTTTGTGGTTTAGGTACACTGTGGAGCTCAGAAGGGAGGAGGCATTTGTATTAGGGAGTGGAGAATTTGCTGAATTTCTTTTGGAGGGTGAGGAGCCATTTCGCTTTTCCAGAGCCTTTGTACTACCAGTAATGTGGAAGTCCTCTATATTTCCATTAATAGATGACAGACCTGAGTAGGGACTTGCTTTTTTTTAGATTGAGCTGAAGCTTTTGTTGGAACATTTTACATAATGTTTGGGATTACATATATCTGGTGGTGCTATATCTGGTGGTGCTCTACGCTGAGCACTTACTTTTAGGTCTCCATCTAAATCTCGGAGTGGCGTGATTCAGATGAACCTGCCTGGGGATCCATTCACTATAATGACGCAGCAGAGTTACTCTGGACTCTGTCTGGCCTCTTTTCAGCAGTGTCCTTCATTTCAGAAGTGTACAAAACTGTGGCTGATGGCACTTTTATGCAATTCTAAAAAGACGGACACTGCAGGATCACAGGTCAGATGGCGTCCACAGTGAATCATAGAAACATAGAATGGTAGAGTTGGAACGGACCTCCTGGGTTATCTGGTCCAACCCCTGCTCAAAGCAGGATTCACTAAATCATCCCAGACAGATGTCTGTCCAGCCTCTGTTTGAAGACTTCCATTGAAGGGGAACTCACCACCTCTCGAGGCAACCTGTTCCACTCATTGATCACCCTAACTGTCAGAAAGTTTTTCTAATATCTAATCTGTGTCTCCCCCATTCAGTTTCATCCCATTGCTTCTAGTCTTTCCTTGTGCAAATGAGAATAAAGTATATATTTGTAGACAGCTATTAAGTCTCCTCTCAGTCTTCTTTTTTGCAAGCTAAACATTCCCAAACCCTGTAAATGTTCCTCATAGGACATGGTTTGCAGACCAGTCACCATTGTGGTTGCTGTTGTGAATTCTGTGGCCAAGCTCCCTCCTGTGGTCGTGAGTGGTACTTCGGCTGGTTCTGTCTATGAGCTTCCTTTGGTGGATGAGAGTGGTACTGCGGCTTCTGAGTTTCCTTCCTCAGGTGATGAGGTTAAGTCGTTAGGGGCTGCTCTATTTAACTCCACCTGGTGCTTTGATCCTGGCCTCCAGTCAATGTTCTAGTATTGGTCTTGCTTCCTCATGGATCGTTCCTGTGGCCTGTTCATCCTGCATAAGCTAAGTTCTGCTTGTGTTACTTTTGTTTGCTATTTTTCCTGTCCAGCTTGCTATATTGGTTTTTCTTGCTTGCTGGAAGCTCTGAGACGCAGAGGGAGCACCTCCGTACCGTTAGTCGGTGCGGAGGGTCTTTTTGCCCCTCTGCGTGGTTGTTTGTAGGTTTTTGTGTTGACCGCAAAGCTATCTTTCCTATTCTCGGTCTATTCAGTAAGTCGGGCCTCACTTTGCTAAATCTATTTCATCTCTGTGTTTGTATTTCATCTTTACTCACAGTCATTATATGTGAAGGGCTGCCTTTTCCTTTGGGGATTTTCTCTGAGGCAAGGTAGGCTTATTTTTCTATCTTCAGGGCTAGTTAGTTTCTCAGGCTGTGCCGAGTTGCATAGGGAGCGTTAGGCGCAATCCACGGCTACCTCTAGTGTGGTGTGATAGGATTAGGGATTGCGGTCAGCAGAGTTCCCACGTCTCAGAGCTCGTCCTATGTTTTTGGTCAATGTCAGGTCACTTTGTGTGCTCTGAACTTCAATGTCCATTGTGGTTCTGAATTACCTGTTCATAACAGTACTGGAGGCCCAAAGTACTAATGCTTCTCAATAGAGGGAAAAGAGAAGTTCTGAGACCATTTTTTTTTCTTTGCACTGTGTTCTGTCTTTCTTTTCCCCTTTACATCAGGGTGGTTCAGAACACAGGTGTGGACATGGACATTCAGGGTCTGTCCTCTTTGATGGATAATCTCACTATAAGAGTACAGAACATTCAAGATTTAGTGGTTCAGAATCCTATGTTAGAACCTAAAATTCCTATTCTTGAGTTATTTTCTGGAGATAGAGCTAAGTTTTTGAATTTTAAAAATAATTGTAAACTATTTCTGGCTTTGAAACCCCGCTCCTCTGGTGACCCAGTTCAACAAGTTAAGATCATTATTTCTTTATTACGTGGCGACCCTCAAGACTGGGCATTTTCCCTTGCGCCAGGAGATCCTGCATTATGTAATATTGATGCGTTTTTTCTGGTGCTCGGATTGCTGTACGATGAACCTAATTCAGTGGATCAGGCAGAGAAAAATTTGCTGGCTCTGTGTCAGGGTCAGGATGAGATAGAGATTTATTGTCAGAAGTTTAGAAAGCCGTCCGTGCTCACTCAATGGAATGAATGTGCGCTGGCAGCTATTTTCAAAAAGGGTCTCTCTGAAGCCCTTAAGGATGTCATGGTGGGATTTCCTATGCCTGCTGGTCTAAATGAGTCTATGTCTTTGGCCATTCAGATCGGTCGACGCTTGCGTGAGCGTAAATCTGTGCACCATTTGGCGGTATTATCTGAGCATAAACCTGAGCCTATGCAGTGCGATAGGACTTTGACCAGAGCTGAAAGGCAAGAACACAGACATCAGAATGGGCTGTGTTTCTACTGTGGTGATTCCACTCATGCTATCTCCGATTGTCCTAAGCACACTAAGCGGTTCGCTAGGTCCGCCACCATTGGTACGGTACAGTCGAAATTTCTTTTGTCCGTTACTTTGATCTGCTCTTTGTCTTCCTATTCTGTCATGGCATTTGTGGATTCAGGCGCTGCCCTGAATTTGATGGACTTAGAGTTTGCTAGGCGCTGTGGGTTTGTCTTGGAGCCCTTGCAGTGTCTTATTCCATTGAGAGGAATTGATGCTACGCCTTTGGCCAAGAATAAGCCTCAGTATTGGACCCAGCTGACTATGTGCATGGCTCCTGCGCACCAGGAGGATATTCGCTTTCTGGTGTTGCATAATCTGCATGATGTGGTCGTGTTGGGGTTGCCATGGCTACAAGTCCATAACCCAGTATTAGATTGGAAATCAATGTCTGTGTCCAGCTGGGGTTGTCAGGGGGTACATGGTGATGTTCCATTTCTGTCTATCTCATCATCCACCCCTTCTGAGGTCCCAGAGTTCTTGGCTGATTACCGGGATGTATTTGATGAGCCCAAGTCCAATGCCCTACCTCCGCATAGGGATTGTGATTGTGCTATCGATTTGATTCCTGGTAGGAAGTTTCCTAAGGGTCGACTGTTTAATTTATCTGTACCTGAGCACGCCGCTATGCGGAGTTATGTGAAGGAGTCTTTGGAGAAGGGTCATATTCGCCCGTCATCGTCGCCATTGGGAGCGGGGTTCTTTTTTGTGGCCAAGAAGGATGGTTCGCTGAGACCTTGTATTGAATACCGCCTTCTAAATAAAATTACGATCAAATTTCAGTACCCCTTGCCGCTGCTGTCTGATTTGTTTGCTCGGATTAAGGGGGCTAGTTGGTTCACCAAGATAGATCTTCGTGGTGCGTATAATCTTGAGCGTATTAAACGGAGCGATGAATGGAAAACAGCATTTAATACGCCCGAAGGCCATTTTGAGTACCTGGTTATGCCATTCGGGCTTTCTAATGCTCCATCAGTGTTTCAGTCCTTTATGCATGACATCGTCCGAGAGTACCTGGATAAATTCCTGATTGTATACTTGGATGATATTTTGGTCTTCTCGGATGATTGGGAGTCTCATGTGAAGCAGGTCAGAATGGTGTTCCAGGTCCTGCGTGCTAATTCTTTGTTTGTGAAGGGGTCAAAGTGTCTCTTTGGTGTTCAGAAGGTTTCATTTTTGGGGTTCATTTTTTCTCCTTCTACTATCGAGATGGACCCTGTTAAAGTTCAGGCCATTTATGATTGGACTCAGCCAACATCCCTGAAGAGTCTGCAGAAGTTCCTGGGCTTTGCTAATTTTTGTGAGAAAACGGGGGTAGATCACCTGCGCTAAGTGTGGGTGCCTCTGCTGGCACTAGAAGCTATATACGGGAACAATACCCGGCAGATAGGAGCTAACAATAGTTAGAATGGTGCACTTACTTCATACTGGGAAGATGATGTGGGCGTAGAACTTCCTAGAGCTGAGTGCCTGGCTCCGTACTGCAAGATCAGGGGATAGTGGTAGCGCCTGGATCCGCGCGAGCCTGAACAGCAGGGTGAACGCTGGAACCAGGAAAGAACCGCCAACTTCTAGCGTGCCCCGGCCGGAAGCAACGCCGAAGCGGTGGCAGAGTGTGGGGGGGCGTGGCGAGTAGCGTGACGTCACAGCTAATGGGCGGGCGCGTATGAGGATTATCCAATCCAACGCGTTTCGAAGGAAGCGATCCTTCTTCGTCAGGGCTGGAGTTCCCCATGGAGCCCTCCCCTTATATAGCGAACTACCTACACGCCCCCTACAGAAAAAACTACCTGACAACCCTGATTAATGCAGCGTAATTGGTATATCAAATGGGCGCTATGCCTGAATATCTCAATAGATGATATATATAGTGTGTACTTGGTGGATTACAAGAAGACCCAGGTGAAGGTACATAGAGTGGAAGAACATAAAAGAAATGTTGGCGCAGAATAAACGCTGGGATAATGGATTGGTGCCCTAAATCCTGGGCTTTGGTACGACAGATATAAAAAAACTTTGCAAAAATAACTCTAAGTATATCCCACATAATCTCACTATCAGTGAAAAGAAATCCATCATTAACCTTCAGAAAAATCATGATATTGTCATTCGTCCAGCCGATAAAGGTGGCGGCATTGTGGTTCTCGATTGTACTATGTATCATAATGAGTCATTAAGACTTTTAAGTGACTCCGTCACTTACAAAAAACTGCACTTCAATCCTACTAATAATTACATAAAAAAACTTAATCTCTTAGCACTAAAGGGCAAGACCCTAGGGGTATTAAATAAAAAGGAGTTTCAATTTATCAATAACCGAACCCCAACAACAGCTATATTTTATCATATACCTAAAATCCACCAAGATACCTCTAACCCCCCAGGTCGCCCAATTATATCAGGCATCAATTGCTTGACCGCCAATTTGTCCAAATATGTAGATCTGCACTTACAAAAATGTATGCCCTTAATTCCAGCTTATTTAAAAGACACTGCTCATACCATACAAGTTTTGGAACCCATCATATGGCAAAGCAATTTCATTTTGGGCACCCTTGACATTAAATCCCTATACACGGTAATCAACCATGAAAAAGGATGTGAGTCGGCCAATTTCTTTCTAAACGCTTTGGAAATATACCCAAAACCCCAAATCGAATTTATTTTGGAAAGTATTGATTTTATTTTAAGACACAATTATTTCCAATACGAGCAACAGTATTACTTGCAAACGTGGGGCACCGCTATGGGCACACGTTTTGCGCCCAGTTACGCAAACTTATATGTAGGCTACTGGGAGCACCAATATATCTTTAAAGAAGGCATATTACATCCAGGATTAAAGCTTTGGCGTCGCTTCATTGACGACATCCTGTTTATTTGGGAGGGAACCACAACAGAACTGAGCTCCTTCATTTCGGGCCTAAACAACAATCAGTTTGGCCTTGAATTCACTCCCACTACTAATAATTTCCAGGTTAATTTCCTGGACCTTACCATTTATGCGGAAAATAACGTACTTAAAACAAAGTGTTTTCGCAAACCAGTAGATTCAAATAGTTTTATACATCTAACAAGTTGCCACCTTCCAATCTGGCTTACGAACATCCCCAGAGGCCAATACACCCGTATTAGACGCAATTGCACGTAATTTGGAGGATTATAATGAGGAGTCCACATACATCACCAAACAATTTGAAGCCAAAGGTTATCCAACTCAAACCCTTGATGTAGCTCGTCAGACAGTGGGTCATATTCCACGAGCGAACCTCGTTCACAAAACAAAAAAGACTAATTACCCCCAAGATATCCAATCACAAATTAAAGATTTACCCATTGTCACTCAATTCCATTCAGGGTACAAGAAATTCACGAACATAGTTAAAAAACATTGGCCCGTCCTACAATGCGACAAGTACATTGGGGACTTATTACCACACAATCCTAGATTTGTGTATACTAAGGCACAAAATTTGGGCCTCCTCTTAGCACCGACAACCAAACCAGTCCTCTCTAGACCAGGAGCGTCTGCAAAACCATCAGCCCCCCAAAAATGGGGTTTCAGGCCATGTGGTAGTTGTTCGTGTTGTAAGCGAACATCTCTTGGGAAGGTTGTCCAAACAACATTTACAAACTCTGGTGGCACTAAGCAATTTCAGATTAAAAACTCAATAACTTGCGAAACCACGGGGGTAATCTACATATTGCAGTGTCCTTGTAACAAAATGTATGTGGGTCGCACAAAAAGATCTTTAAAGGTCAGAATTAAGGAGCACCTAGATAATATTCAAAAAGGCTTCAAAGGTCACCCTTTATCTCGCCACTTTCTAGAAAAACACAACAAATCTTGTGGAGGGATCCGCTTTTGTGGAATCCAAAAAGTCCAGCAAAACCCTAGGGGCAGAGATTTCCTTAAAGCAATGTCTAGGGTTGAATCCAAATGGATTTACCTATTAGACAGCATGGCCCCAAGAGGCCTTAATTATGAAATCGAGTTATACGCTTTTTAATGCGCATTTTTCATGTTCAGCCATCCCTGTCTATACGTATGAGGTTCAGGACCAAATTGTGTTCCTGTGAACAACCCCGTCTTGGCACATTTATTACACAACCCGTATTTTACTATTATGTGTTACAATGTGCTTAATTTTTTACATCCCTGTTTTTAAATACCTCCACATATTTTTGTTTTAAACTTTTTAAATTTTATTATTGTTCTAGGTTGATAAAACTTTATAATGTAGTATCCTTTTATTTTTAAGGTTTTTATTCATTTTTTGTATTAAAGTTAAACTGTTTTTATCGAGGTCGACTATATGTCATCTCCTCCTTCCCCCCCCCCCCGTTTTTTCGCTATTGTGTTAAAGCCCAGGATTTAGGGCACCAATCCATTATCCCAGCGTTTATTCTGCACCAACATTTCTTTTATGTTCTTCCACTCTATGTACCTTCACCTGGGTCTTCTTGTAATCCACCAAGTACACACTATATATATCATCTATTGAGATATTCAGGCATAGCGCCCATTTGATATACCAATTACGCTGCATTAATCAGGGTTGTCAGGTAGTTTTTTCTGTAGGGGGCGTGTAGGTAGTTCACTATATAAGGGGAGGGCTCCATGGGGAACTCCAGCCCTGACGAAGAAGGATCGCTTCCTTCGAAACGCGTTGGATTGGATAATCCTCATACGCGCCAGCCCATTTGCTGTGACGTCACGCTACTCGCCACGCCCCCCCCACACTCCGACACCGCTTCGGCGTTGCTTCCGGCCGGGGCACGCTAGAAGTTGGCGGTTCTTTCCTGGTTCCAGCGTTCACCCTGCTGTTCAGGCTCGCGCGGATCCAGGCGCTACCACTATCCCCTGATCTTGCAGTACGGAGCCAGGCACTTAGCTCTAGGAAGTTCTACGCCCACATCATCTTCCCAGTATGAAGTAAGTGCACCATTCTAACTATTGTTAGCTCCTATCTGCCGGGTATTGTTCCCGTGTATAGCTTCTAGTGCCAGCAGAGGCACCCACACTAGCGCAGGTGATCTACCCCCGTTTTCTCACTCTTGTTATCTATTTACAGGGTGATACACAGACCCTGTTTTTGATCACCAGCAGCTTCCATTCCCTCCTATTCTTCACTCTCCGAGTGCCAGTGTATTTTATTATTTTTTTCCATACTATTCTAGCTTCTGTGTATTCCACACGTAGGCAGCTCGGACATGGCCATAGATGCCCTCATACACGATAGGGACTTCCGCCGTAGGTTCATACAAACACAGTTTTCCCACCAGAAACTTTCAATCAATGAGCATGACCAGGTTAAAATCTTATTAAGATCACTGGAAAAACAATTAATTAATGAAATGAGGAACCTATGGGAAATCGCGTCATTAGAAAAATATGCCGAGGCAGGCATTGTCCCAAAAGGTCTCATTATTCAGAAAGCCCTCGCAGGCGATTTTGGGGATCCCGACATCCAAAGGGAGTGGGAATCTCTGTTTAAGGAATTTTCTAATCAAGCTTTGAACTTTATCATAGAGAAACGTCGTATTAATCTTAAGGGAATCAGCCAATCTATTACACATGTATTTGAGCAATTAAAAACATATAATCATATTGAAGAACTGCATGATCTTACTTCAAACATTATGTACAGGCTAAAAGAAAAAGAGAAAGAAATTATCACCAAAAAAATGAGAAAGTTCGCAAGAGATAATTTACCTTTTGAGAACATTACACCCAACGAACCCACGCTTAGTCCAAATGAACAATTTGTTACTTTGGACGAATATAATTCCACCCCAACTAATCATTTGGAAGATATTTCTTTAGTATTCTCCACATATACTAATACCAATTCCACCCAGTACACACCCATGTCGGTTCGTACTAGGACTGATCATGAAATGGGGTCGACTAACTCTCCAAACAAAGAAATGATTTCAAATATATCCATGAATGAGGTCAATTCTCCAGTAAGAGAATCTAATCCTGTAATTAATACTCAAATTCCTACTTCAAATAGGTTTTCTCAATTGTCCATAATGGCGGAAGAACCAACAACAACCGCTGAATGGGAACAACCCACTACAAGTACCAATAACAATAGGCTTCATCAAAACCCAATCAGCAAAACCAATACTAAATATCATAACAAAACCTATTCCAGGCACAGACAAGTATCAGTCCCAATTTCCAGACAATTACCCAATCGAATGCTTAACAGCACATATAGGGGTACAGATACTAGACCAAACAAAACCGTACAATCCACCATCAAGCGGGATTTTTTCCACCCACGAAACTCAAAACCAAAAGAGGCAAGAGGGGTGGGAAACTCGCCAAAAAGAAAAATATAAAAAAACTTCTACAAAATCATACGCAAAAAATCTTTAATCTCAGCTCTTACCAATTAACCCATAGTGAAACTAACCTCTTACAAAAAGGTTTAAAATTTGCCCCTACTGCTACAGCTAATCCCTTTAACCTATTCATTAGTATTAAAAAGTTCATGCGTAATTTAGCTCTAAAAAAATACTTTCTGAAAAAGGTACCCATTACTAATTCCACCACTTATTCAACTATAACCAACACTCAGGACTATATCCATACTAACTTAGCACCCCAATCCTCATTCAATCCCATCAATGAATATTCCAGTGCCTTCCAGTTTTTTGACACCCTGGTTACGACAGATATAAAAAAAACTCTGCAAAAATAACTCTAAGTATATCCCACATAATCTCACTATCAGTGAAAGGAAATCCATCATTAACCTTCAGAAAAATCATGATATTGTCATTCGTCCAGCCGATAAAGGTGGCGGCATTGTGGTTCTCGATTGTACTATGTATCATAATGAGTCATTAAGACTTTTAAGTGACTCCGTCACTTACAAAAAAATGCACTTCAATCCTACTATTAATTACATCAAAAAACTTAATCTCTTAGCACTAAAGGGCAAGACCCTAGGGGTATTAAATAAAAAGGAGTTTCAATTTATCAATAACCGAACCCCAACAACAGCTATATTTTATCATATACCTAAAATCCACAAAGATACCTCTAACCCCCCAGGTCGCCCAATTATATCAGGCATCAATTGCTTGACCGCCAATTTGTCCAAATATGTAGATCTGCACTTACAAAAATGTATGCCCTTAATTCCAGCTTATTTAAAAGACACTGCTCATACCATACAAGTTTTGGAACCCATCATATGGCAAAGCAATTTCATTTTGGGCACCCTTGACATTAAATCCCTATACACGGTAATCAACCATGAAAAAGGATGTGAGTCGGCCAATTTCTTTCTAAACGCTTTGGAAATATACCCAAAACCCCAAATCGAATTTATTTTGGAAAGTATTGATTTTATTTTAAGACACAATTATTTCCAATACGAGCAACAGTATTACTTGCAAACGTGGGGCACCGCTATGGGCACACGTTTTGCGCCCAGTTACGCAAACTTATATGTAGGCTACTGGGAGCACCAATATATCTTTAAAGAAGGCATATTACATCCAGGATTAAAGCTTTGGCGTCGCTTCATTGACGACATCCTGTTTATTTGGGAGGGAACCACAACAGAACTGAGCTCCTTCATTTCGGGCCTAAACAACAATCAGTTTGGCCTTGAATTCACTCCCACTACTAATAATTTCCAGGTTAATTTCCTGGACCTTACCATTTATGCGGAAAATAACGTACTTAAAACAAAGTGTTTTCGCAAACCAGTAGATTCAAATAGTTTTATACATCTAACAAGTTGCCACCTTCCAATCTGGCTTACGAACATCCCCAGAGGCCAATACACCCGTATTAGACGCAATTGCACGAATTTGGAGGATTATAATGAGGAGTCCACATACATCACCAAACAATTTTGAAGCCAAAGGTTATCCAACTCAAACCCTTGATGTAGCTCGTCAGACAGTGGGTCATATTCCACGAGCGAACCTCGTTCACAAAACAAAAAAGACTAATTACCCCCAAGATATCCAATCACAAATTAAAGATTTACCCATTGTCACTCAATTCTGTTGTGAATTCTGTGGCTGAATTCACTCCTGTGGTCACAAGTGGTACTGCAGCTTCTGAGCTTCCTCCCTCAGGTGTTCTGGTGAGCTCGTTAACTGCTTCATTACTTAACTCCGCCTGATGCTGCTATCCTTGCTCCTTGTCAATGTTTCAGTGTTGGATCTGAGCTTCTCCTGATTGTTCCTGTGACCTGCTGCTCTGTATAGCTAAGTGCTTTTTGCTTTTTTGTTGCTTTTTTTCTGTCCAGCTTGTCTTTTGTTTTGCTGGAAGCTCTGAGACGCAAAGGGTGTACCGCCGTGCCGTTAGTTCGGCACGGTGGGTTTTTTTTGCCCCCTTTGCGTGGTTTTGCTTTAGGGTTTTTTGTAGACTGCAAAGTTCGCTTTACTGTCCTCGCTCTGTCCTAGAATATCGGGCCCCACTTTGCTGAATCTATTTCATCCCTACGTTTTGTCTTTTCATCTTACTCACAGTCATTATATGTGGGGGGCTGCCTTTTCCTTTGGGGAATTTCTCTGGGGCAAGTCAGGCCTATTTTTCTATCTTCAGGCTAGCTAGTTTCTTAGGCTGTGCCGAGTTGCCTAGGTAGTTGTTAGGCGCAATACACAGCCGCTTTTAGTTGTGTTTAGGATAGGATCAGGTGTGCAGTCTACAGAGTTTCCACGTCTCAGAGCTCGTTCTTGTATTTTTGGGTATTTGTCAGATCACTGTGTGCGCTCTGATCGCTAAGCACACTGTGTTTCTGGATTGCCTTCATAACACCTGTCATTAGCAAACATAACACAATTCCATTCAGGGTACAAGAAATTCACGAACATAGTTAAAAAACATTGGCCCGTCCTACAATGCGACAAGTACATTGGGGACTTATTACCACACAATCCTAGATTTGTGTATACTAAGGCACAAAATTTGGGCCTCCTCTTAGCACCAACAACCAAACCAGTCCTCTCTAGACCAGGAGCGTCTGCAAAACCATCAGCCCCCCAAAAATGGGGTTTCAGGCCATGTGGTAGTTGTTCGTGTTGTAAACGAACATCTCTTGGGAAGGTTGTCCAAACAACATTTACAAACTCTGGTGGCACTAAGCAATTTCAGATTAAAAACTCAATAACTTGCGAAACCACGGGGGTAATCTAAATATTGCAGTGTCCTTGTAACAAAATGTATGTGGGTCGCACAAAAAGATCTTTAAAGGTCAGAATTAAGGAGCACCTAGATAATATTCAAAAAGGCTTCAAAGGTCATCCTTTATCTCGCCACTTTCTAGAAAAACACAACAAATCTTGTGGAGGGATCCGTTTTTGTGGAATCCAAAAAGTCCAGCAAAACCCTAGGGGCGGAGATTTCCTTAAAGCAATGTCTAGGGTTGAATCCAAATGGATTTACCTATTAGACAGCATGGCCCCAAGAGGCCTTAATTATGAGATCGAGTTATACGCTTTTTAATGCGCATTTTTCATGTTCAGCCATCCCTGTCTATACGTATGAGGTTCAGGACCAAATTGTGTTCCTGTGAACAACCCCGTCTTGGCACATTTATTACACAACCCGTATTTTACTATTATGTGTTACAATGTGCTTAATTTTTTACATCCCTGTTTTTAAATACCTCCATATATTTTTGTTTTAAACTTTTTAAATTTTATTATTGTTCTAGGTTGATAAAACTTTATAATGTAGTATCCTTTTATTTTTAAGGTTTTTATTCATTTTTTGTATTAAAGTTAAACTGTTTTTATCGAGGTCGACTATATGTCATCTCCCCCTTTCCCCCCCCCCCCCCGTTTTTTCGCTATTGTGTTAAAGCCCAGGATTTAGGGCACCAATCCATTATCCCAGCGTTTATTCTGCGCCAACATTTCTTTTATGTTCTTCCACTCTATGTACCTTCACCTGGGTCTTCTTGTAATCCACCAAGTACACACTATATATATCATCTATTGAGATATTCAGGCATAGCGCCCATTTGATATACCAATTATGCTGCATTAATCAGGGTTGTCAGGTAGTTTTTTCTGTAGGGGGCGTGTAGGTAGTTCGCTATATAAGGGGAGGGCTCCATGGGGAACTCCAGCCCTGACGAAGAAGGATCGCTTCCTTCGAAACGCGTTGGATTGGATAATCCTCATACGCGCCCGCCCATTAGCTGTGACGTCACGCTACTCGCCACGCCCCCCCACACTCTGCCACCGCTTCGGCGTTGCTTCCGGCCGGGGCACGCTAGAAGTTGGCGGTTCTTTCCTGGTTCCAGCATTCACCCTGCTGTTCAGGCTCGCGCGGATCCAGGCGCTACCACTATCCCCTGATCTTGCAGTACGGAGCCAGGCACTCAGCTCTAGGAAGTTCTACGCCCACATCATCTTCCCAGTATGAAGTAAGTGCACCATTCTAACTATTGTTAGCTCCTATCTGCCGGGTATTGTTCCCGTGTATAGCTTCTAGTGCCAGCAGAGGCACCCACACTAGCGCAGGTGATCTACCCCCGTTTTCTCACTCTTGTTATCTATTTACAGGGTGATACACAGACCCTGTTTTTTATCACCAGCAGCTTCCATTCCCTCCTATTCTTCACTCTCCGAGCGCCAGTGTATTTTATTATTTTTTTCTATACTATTCTTTGCTAATTTTTATCGTCGCTTCATCAATAATTTTTCTAGTATTGCTAAACCGTTGACTGATTTAACCAAGAAGGGTGCTGATGTGGTCAATTGGTCTTCTGCTGCTGTGGAAGCTTTTCAGGAGTTGAAGCGTCGTTTTTCTTCTGCCCCTGTGTTGTGCCAACCAGATGTTTCGCTTCCGTTCCAGGTCGAGGTTGATGCTTCTGAAATTGGAGCAGGGACTGTTTTGTCGCAGAGAAGTTCTGATTGCTCGGTGATGAAACCATGCGCCTTCTTTTCCAGGAAATTTTCGCCTGCTGAGCGAAATTATGATGTTGGCAATCGAGAGTTGCTAGCCATGAAGTGGGCATTCGAGGAGTGGCGTCATTGGCTTGAAGGAGCTAAGCATCGCGTGGTGGTCTTGACTGATCACAAAAACTTGACTTATCTCGAGTCTGCCAAACGGTTGAATCCTAGACAGGCTCGTTGGTCGCTGTTTTTCTCCCGTTTTGACTTTGTGGTTTCGTACCTTCCGGGCTCTAAAAATGTGAAGGCGGATGCCCTGTCTAGGAGTTTTGTGCCCGATTCTCCGGGTTTGCCTGAGCCGGCGGGTATTCTCAAAGAGGGGGTAATTTTGTCTGCCATTTCCCCTGATTGGCGGCGGGTGCTGCAAAAATTTCAGGCTAATAGACCTGACCGTTGCCCAGCGGAGAAACTGTTTGTCCCTGATAGGTGGACGAATAAAGTTATCTCTGAGGTTCATTGTTCGGTGTTGGCTGGTCATCCTGGAATCTTTGGTACCAGAGATTTGGTGGCTAGATCCTTTTGGTGGCCTTCTCTGTCGCGGCATGTGCGTTCTTTTGTGCAGTCCTGTGGGATTTGTGCTCGGGCTAAGCCCTGCTGTTCTCGTGCCAGTGGGTTGCATTTGCCCTTGCCGGTCCCGAAGAGGCCTTGGACACATATCTCTATGGATTTTATCTCGGATCTCCCCGTCTCTCAAAGAATGTCGGTCATTTGGGTGGTTTGTGATCGCTTCTCTAAGATGGTCCATTTGGTGCCCTTGTCTAAATTGCCTTCCTCCTCTGATTTGGTGCCATTGTTTTTCCAGCATGTGGTTCATTTACATGGCATTCCAGAGAACATCGTTTCTGACAGAGGTTCCCAGTTTGTTTCGAGGTTTTGGCGAGCCTTTTGTGCTAGGATGGGCATTGATTTGTCTTTTTCCTCGGCTTTCCATCCTCAGACAAATAGCCAGACTGAACGAACCAATCAGACCTTGGAAACATATCTGAGATGTTTTGTTTCTGCTGATCAGGATGATTGGGTGTCCTTTTTGCCTTTGGCCGAGTTCGCCCTTAATAATCGGGCCAGCTCGGCTACTTTGGTTTCGCCGTTTTTCTGCAATTCTGGGTTCCACCCTCGTTTCTCTTCAGGGCAGGTTGAGTCTTCGGACTGTCCTAGTGTGGATACTGTGGTGGATAGGTTGCAGCAGATTTGGACTCATGTAGTGGACAATTTGACTTTGTCCCAGGAGAAGGCTCAACGTTTCGCTAACCGCAGGCGCTGTGTGGGTCCCCGACTTCGTGTTGGGGATTTGGTTTGGTTGTCATCTCGTTATATTCCTATGAAGGTTTCCTCTCCTAAATTTAAGCCTCGTTTCATTGGTCCATATAGGATTTCTGAGGTTCTTAATCCTGTGTCTTTTCGTTTGACTCTTCCGGCTTCTTTTTCCATCCATAACGTGTTCCATAGGTCATTGTTGCGGAGATACGTGGCACCTGTGGTTCCATCTATTGATCCTCCTGCTCCGGTTTTGGTTGAAGGGGAATTGGAGTATATAGTAGAGAAGATTTTGGATTCTCGTGTTTCGAGACGGAAACTCCAGTATCTGGTTAAGTGGAAAGGTTATGGTCAGGAAGATAATTCCTGGGTCTTTGCCTCTGATGTCCATGCTGCCGACCTGGTTCGTGCCTTTCATGTGGCTCATCCTGGTCGTCCTGGGGGCTCTGGTGAGGGTTCGGTGACCCCTCCTCAAGGGGGGTACTGTTGTGAATTCTGTGGCCAAGCTCCCTCCTGTGGTCGTGAGTGGTACTTTGGCTGGTTCTGTCTATGAGCTTTCTTTGGTGGATGAGAGTGGTACTGCGGCTTCTGAGTTTCCTTCCTCAGGTGATGAGGTTAAGTCGTTAGGGGCTGCTCTATTTAACTCCACCTGGTGCTTTGATCCTGGCCTCCAGTCAATGTTCTAGTATTGGTCTTGCTTCCTCCTGGATCGTTCCTGTGGCCTGTTCATCCTGCATAAGCTAAGTTCTGCTTGTGTTACTTTTGTTTGCTATTTTTTCTGTCCAGCTTACTATATTGGTTTTTCTTGCTTGCTGGAAGCTCTGAGACGCAGAGGGAGCACCTCCGTACCGTTAGTCGGTGCAGAGGGTCTTTTTGCCCCTCTGCATGGTTGTTTGTAGGTTTTTGTTTTGACCGCAAAGCTATCTTTCCTATCCTCGGTCTATTCAGTAAGTCGGGCCTCACTTTGCTAAATCTATTTCATCTCTGTGTTTGTATTTCATCTTTACTCACAGTCATTATATGTGGGGGGCTGCCTTTTCCTTTGGGGATTTTCTCTGAGGCAAGGTAGGCTTATTTTTCTATCTTCAGGGCTAGTTAGTTTGTCAGGCTGTGCCAAGTTGCATAGGGAGCGTTAGGCGCAATCCACGGCTACCTCTAGTGTGGTGTGATAGGATTAGGGATTGCGGTCAGCAGAGTTCCCACGTCTCAGAGCTCGTCCTATGTTTTTGGTAAATGTCAGGTCACTTTGTGTGCTCTGAACTTCAATGTCTATTGTGGTTCTGAATTACCTGTTCATAACAGGTTGCTCTTCTCTGAACTTGCTCCAGTTTGTTGAAGTTTTTTTTTAATGTGGTGCCCAAAACTGGACACAGTATTCCAGGTGAGGTCTGACCAAAGAGAAGTAAAGGGCAATAATGACTTCACGTGATCTAGACTGTATGCTTCTGTTAATACATCCAAGAATTGTATTTGCCCTTTTTTGCTGCTGCATCACACTGTTGACTCATGTTCAGTCTGTGATCTATTAGTATACCCAAGTCTTTTTCACATGTGCTGTTGCTTAACCCTATTCCTCCCATTCTGTACATGCTTTTTACCTTTTTATTGCCCATATGTAGTACTTTGCATTTTTCCCTGTTAAAAACCATTCTGTTAGTTGCTGCCCACTGCTCCAGTTTATTTATATATTTTTGAATCCTCTCTCTCTTCTCTAGTGTTAGCTATCCGTTCTAGCTTTGTGTCATCAGCAAATTTAATCAGTTTATCCTCAATTCCTTAATCAAAATCATTGATCAAGATGTTGAACAATACAGGGCCCAGGACTGATCCCTGTGGTCCCCCACTTTAGACATTCTTCCAACTGAATGTGGAGCCATTTACGACCACTCTTTGGGTTCAATCACTAAGCTAGTTTTGAATCCACCTAACGGTTGCCTTGTCCATTCCATGCTTAGTCATTTTTTCAATAAGGATTGTGTGAGATACTTTGTCAAATGCTTTGCTGAAGTCAAGATATACTATATCTACAGCATTTCCCTGATCCATCCAGTCAGTGATTCTGGCACAGAAGAAAATTAAGTTACTCTGACATGACCTATTAATTAGTTACAAACCCATGCTGACTCTGTTTAATCACTTCATTCTTATCCAAGTACTTACATACATGTTGTTTAATAATTTGTTCAAAGATCTTTCCTGGTATAGACGTCAGTGCCTCCATCTGCCTCATTATATGGAGTTTTCCGTCAAGGGTTCCGTGTGAAATGCGTATTTCAGAGATTTAAACGAAAACCCCTGTGTAAGCTCTCAGCACAACGTGCAGGATGAATGTGCGCCAAGCCTTACTGTGATCTTTGGGAGGCAGAATAAAAAAATCAACAGCGGGTGAAGAATTGTTTTTATTTATTTTTTTTCCATTCCTTGTGCGGTATAAATGATTAAGCGACTTTATTCTTCGGGTCAGTGCGATTACAGGGATACCAGATTTTTATCGGGTTTTTATCTTTGGCTGCTGTCACACACTAAATGATGCTTTTTGTTGTAAAAACTAGTTTTTTGCATCACCATATTTTGACAGATATAATGTTTCATATTTGGCTCACAGAGTTTGTGCAGAACAAACTGACGGTTTTATTGGTACCATTTTCAGACACGTGACATTTTTGGATCGCTTTCTATTCTGATTTTTGGGAGGCAGAATGAACAAAAACCAGCAATTCAGGAATATTTTTTTGGGTGGGGTTTTATATCATTCCGCATGTGGCAAAATTGATAAGGCAGTTTTATTCTTTGGGTCAGTAATATTACAGCGATACCCAGGCTCGGACTTTCCCACAGGGTAACAGGGGAATCCCCCTGTGTGCCCCCCGTGCAGAATTGGGCCCCCATCCTCACTGTATGGGCAGTATTTGGCATAATTCACTTGGCTCTGGCGATACCTCATTTATATCTTTTTTTATGCTTTGGTACTTGTACACAATAAAAACTATTTTATAGAAAAAAATATTATTTTTGCATCTCTTTATTCTGAGAGTTTTAACTTTTTTATTTTTCTGCTGATGTAGCTGTATGGTGGACTATTTTTTGTGGGACAAAATGACGGTTTTAAGGGGACTATATTCATTTACAGTACAGACCAAAAGTTTGGACACACCTTCTCATTTAAAGATTTTTCTGTATTTTCCTACATATGAAAATTGTACATTCACACTGAAAACATCAAAACTATGAATTAACACATGTGGAATTATATACTTAACAAAAAAAGTGTGAAACAACTGAAATTATGTCTTATATTCTACGTTTTTCAAAGTAGCCACCTTTTGCTTTGATGACTGTTTTACACACTCTTGACATTCTCTTGATGAGCTTCAAGAGGTAGTCAACGGGATGGTCCTCCAACAATCTTGAAGGAGTTCCCAGAGATGCTTAGCACTTGTTGGCCCTTTTGCCTTCATTCTGCGGTCCAGCTCACCCCAAAGCATCTCGATTGGGTTCAGGTCTGGTGACTGTTGAGGCCAGGTCATCTGGTGTAGCACACCATCACTCTCCTTCTTGGTCAAATAGCCCTTACACAGCCTGGAGGTGATGAATGCTTTGCACACTCTTGGCATTCTCTTGATGAGCTTCAAGAGGTAGTCACCGGGAATGGTTTTCACTTCACAGGTGTGCCCTGTTTGGTGTTTAATAAGTGGGATTTCTTGCCTTATAAATGGGGTTGGGACCATCAGTTGTGTTGTGCAGAAGTCTGGTGGATACACAGCTGATAGTCCTGCTGAACAGACTGTTAGAATTTGTATTCTGGCAAGAAAAAAGCAGCTAAGTAAAGAAAAATGAGTGGCCATCATTACTTTAAGAAATGAAGGTCAGTCAGTCCAAAAAATTGGGAAAACTTTGAAAGTGTCCCCAAGTGCAGTGGCAAAAACCATCAAGCACTACAAAGAAACTAGCTCACATGAGGAGCACCCCAGGAAAGGAAGACCAAGAGTCAACTCTGCTTCTAAGGATAAGTTTATCCGAATCACCAGCCTCAGAAATCACAGGTTAACAGCAGCTCAGATTAGAGACCAGGTCAATAATAATAATAATAATTTTTATTTATATAGCGCCAACATATTCCGCAGCGCTTTACAAGTTATAAATGCCACACAGAGTTCTAGCAGCAGACACATCTCTACAACTGTTAAGAGGAGACTTTTTGCAACAGGCCTTCATGGTAAAATAGCTGCTAGGAAACCACTGCTAAGGACAGGCAACAAGCAGAAGAAACTTGTTTGGGCTAAATAACACAAGGAATGGACATTAGACCAGTGGAAATCTGTGCTTTGGTCTGATGAGTCCAAACTTGAGATTTTTGGTTCCAACCACCATGTCTTTGTGCGACGAAGAAAAGGTGAACGGATGGACTCTACATGCCTGGTTCCCACTGTGAAGCATGGAGGAGGAGGAGTGATGGTGTGGGGGGTGCTTTGCTGGTGACACTGTTGGGGATTTATTCAAAATTGAAGGCATACTGAACCAGCATGGCTACCACAGCATCTTGCAGCGGCATGCTATTCCATCCGATTTGCGTTTAGTTGGACCATCATTTATTTTTCAACAGGACAATGATCCCAAACACACCTCCAGGCTGTGTAAGGGCTATTTGACCAAGAAGGAGAGTGATGGGGTGCTACGCCAGATGACCTGGCCTCCACAGTCACCAGACCTGAACCCAATCGAGAAGGTTTGGGGTGAGCTGGACCGCAGAGTGAAGGCAAAAGGGCCAACAAGTGCTAAGCAACTCTGGGAACTCCTTCAAGATTATTGGAAGACCATTCCCGGTGACTACCTCTTGAAGCTCATCAAGAGAATGCCAAGAGTGTGTAAAACAGTCATCAAAGCAAAAGGTAGATACTTTGAAGAACCTAGAATATAAGACATAATTTCAGTTGTTTCACACTTTTTGTTAAGTATATAATTCCACATGTGTTAATTCATAGTTTTGATGCATTCAGTGTGAATGTACAATTTTCATAGTCATGTAAATACAGAAAACTCTTTAAATGAGAAGGTGTGTCCCAACTTTTGGTCTGTACTGTAAATCGATGATTTCGTTGTATTCCACTTTTTGTTCAGCTTTATGGTTAAGGGTTACTTCTGAAGGTGAAGATGCCGAGGCCACGTACCTTGCCTTATCTCCTGTATCCACCCTCCTTCTGTACTCTTCCCAGACCCAGGAAGGAGGGGAGTAGTTATGCACTGCAGTACATCAACCAGACAAACAAGGCAACACGAACAAGGGGAACTGAAAATACCAGGCATACAAATATTCACTCACAAATAACAGAGAAATGCATCGGGGAGTTGAGGATGGGTAAAAACCAAAGTAGGAAAAGGAAAGGAATTATCATACTTACAAACCCAAGCAACAGTCACTGATAAACCCACCATTCACCTTCTCATATAACCACTAACTCCTATCCTCTCAGCCATGCAGCATAAGCTTGCGCTGATGATGTGTCAGTCAGGAACCAGATTAAATAGGGGCTAGGAGTGGCTGACCGTGCTCAGCTGAGAGCCCAGACTCCCAGAGCTCTCAACATGGTGGATTAACTCCTGTACTGCCAAAACAAATTTACACCATTTAAAAAGAAGGTGAAGTGCTTCTTTTCAGTGCAGGAGTAGGAGCCATCAGATACTGCGGTCTCCTGTCTCCTCTCTGTCGCGGTAAACCTGTGACACTCAGAAGCTGATATCCAATTTGCCAGGGCGAATTGCAGACGTCTTGAAAAATAAAAATCAACACAGTAAATATTGAATCCTTGCATAAGCTTGATGTAGTAAAGGTATAAAAAGTATGAAATTCTTATAATTGTACTTCAGTAATCATAGAAACATTTGATGAGAAGATCTAAAAAAAATAAAACTTTGTGAAAACCAAAATTTTGGTTTTGAGAGTGAGTCTCAAAAGTTTTGGCCAATGCTGTAAAATACTGGTTTTATAACTAAGTTTATATGCTACATCTATAGTATTTGAGTTTAAGGCATAGCAGTTTTTTTTTCTTTAAGATACTTTTAAATCTGCTTCTGTCTTCTTTTCTGTGTGTCCTGACAACCAGGTATTTGCACACATTGTAGCTAGAAAATGTCAGGGCTGAGGAGAGCGGCTACGCCTTGTGACGATGTTTGTGCTGCATGAAGTGACAGTTTCTCTACGCCCAAGGAAGTCAAGTGACCTTTTAGTTATGATTAAGAACTTTAAAATTTCTTTCACAAAATATGCATATTTTTGTAGCAAATGTTAACATATATAATATAGGAAAAATATATATCTTTGTAAAGTGTTAGCCAGTAGATAGAAAAATATTAAAATTTTAGAGTCTTCAAGTGGTTGATACCTTTTTATGGCTAACTGAAAAGACAGTAACAAATTGCAAGCTTTCCAGACTACTCAGGTTGAGACTTGAACAGTCTTGAAAGCTTACAATTTTTTTATCATCTTTTCTGATAGTGAATAAAAGGTATCAATCATTGAAGGCTTTAAAATCTTAAAATGTAATATATGTAATACAAATTATATGACCGATAAAAAAAAATTGGAGGAAGGGAAAAAATTCCAAAAGGCAGAGTCTGGAAGGAAAACAAGACAGCATTTCCAGTGTAGTGTGGCAAGTAAGTGAGGAGCAAAGGTACATGTACACGTTGAGTATTTGGTATTTTACCTCAGTATTTGAAAGCCCAAACCAGGAGAGAAACAATCAGAGGAAAAGTATAATAGAAATAAGTCACCACTTCTGTATTTATCACCTACTCCTGGTTTCGGCTTAAGGTACTGTCACACTGACCAACTTCACAACGATATCGTTAGCGATCCGTGACGTTGCAGCGTCCTGGATAGCGATATCGTTGTGTTTGACATGCAGCAGCGATCTGGATCCTGCTGTGACATCGTTGGTCGGAGCAGAAAGTCCAGAACTTTATTTCGTCGCTGGATCTCCCGCAGACATCGCTGAATCTGCGTGTGTGACGTCGATTCAGCGATGTCTTCACTGGTAACCAGGGTAAACATCGGGTTACTAAGCGCAGGGCCGCGCTTAGTAACCCGATGTTTACCCTGGTTACCAGTGTAAATGTAAAAAAAAACAAACACTACATACTTACATTCCGGTGTCTGTCGCATCCCTCGGCGTTCTGCTTCCCTGCACTGTCAGCGCCAGCCAGCCGTAAAGCAGATTACAGCGGTGACGTCACTGCTGTGCTTTACGGCCAGCTGACACAGTCAGTGCAGGAAAGCACAGCGCCGGGGGACAGACACCGGAATGTAAGTATGTAGTGTTTTTTTTTTTTTACATTAGCACTGGTAACCAGGGTAAACATCGGGTTACTAAGCGTGGCCCTGCGCTTAGTAACCCGATGTTTACCCTGGTTACCAGGGGACTTAGCATAGTTGGTCGCTGGAGAGCTGTCTGTGTGACAGCTCTCCAGCGACCACACAGCGACGCTGCAGCGATCGGCATCGTTGTCTAGATCGCTGCAGCGTCGCTAAATGTGACGGTACCTTTACAAATACTAAGACAAAAACTCTCCCAATACTCAATGTGTGCATGTGGCCTAATAGGACAGGAGGTTTGGCAACCAGTCAGTGGGCTTCAGAAGCCTATTGAAAACGTGAAAGAGAGTGAGACGGGGAGAAAGAAATAGTAAACGCATTACAAAAAGACTCCAACAAAGATATGCGGTTACTCTACTAAACAGAAGAGACAGTAGAAGTGGGCAGTCCGGCAACGCCAGAGAGTAAAGTGCACAGTTGTGGGACACTCCACACCTCTACCATTCACAGTAGCTTTTAATTATTACTATAACCTGTTGTAATCAGCGTGGGTGTGGTAGGTGTCCTACACTGTATGCAAATCCAGGCCTGCCATGTGTGGATACACAAGTAAGGGTACCCTCACATGAATGTATTTCCACTCCGAGAGCTGTCCATGTGGAAAGTAAATCGTTCTCAGAGCACAGGAACCAATACTAGAGATTGGGTGCATTCATATGAATGATTTTCTACATGGACTAAAATTCCTAGGGAAGAAAAATCACAGAATACGCTAGTTTTATACAGTTTTTATGAGACTTGGCTATTTATGGTATTTCCATGGGTGTGCAAAAAAAACCCTCAGGTCCTATACTGACCCCATCCGTATAATATATATTTTTAATTATGAACATTGAAAACTGTTTGGCCTTGTATATTTTTTTTATTATTGATGTAAAAAACAAATGTCGTACTGATACCATTCAGATGTCAAAGGTGGATATACGAAGGGCATACAGATGGCATATAGATGAAACGCTGTTTTTTTTCTGGATAAAAAATGGACAATTTTTCATATACTTGTGTGAACTAAGCCTGACAGTGATCAGTTCCTCCATCTGTGGAAGAGACTTGTGGAGAAAATAAACATTAGCAGCAATCCTGTCCAAACGACAGTAGCCAGGCAGTCAATCATCCAAACAGTACACCAAACCTACAGCTTAAACCTATAAGCCCTGAACTCATGTACAGAAAAAGGTCTATCACAGCATTCCAGTTGGTGGTTAAATAAATAATTTATTCCATTTAAAGAAACTGACAGCAACGTTTCGACTCTAAATGAGTCTTTCTCACTGACATACGCAGTGAGATAACATAGATATATAGTACCACATAATGTCTCATGACCAATCAATTATATAAATATACTGAGATACAAAATACTAAAATAGACTATATAATTTATGCATATAATCTACATGATTAATTATATAATTTCTTTTACTATCTTGCATCTCAGTATACTTATATAACTGATCATGTGACACTATGTGGTACTATATATCTTCTATGTAATTTCACTATGTCTGTTTTTTTTGTGATGGAATAAAGGAGACTTGTGGAAGCATTATTTTAAGTTGTTGGTTCTGGTTCTTCCTCTACCTCTTTACAGATTTTTTTGTAGTCTAAACCCAACCCCAACCCTAATGCCAATCGTAACCTTAACCCTAACTTTAGCCCCGACCCTAACCCCAACTTTAGCCCCAACCCTAACCCTAACTTTAGCCCAAACCCTAACTTTAGCTCCAACCCTAACCCCAGCCCCAACCCTAACCACAACCCTAACCCTAATGGGAAAATGGTAATATATACCATTTTTTATGTTATTATTTTTCCCTAACTAAGGGGTGATAGAGGGGGGTATGGTTTACTATTTATAACAGGTTTTTATAGCAGGTTATTATGCTTGGCAGCTGTCACAGACTAAAAGATGCTTTTTATTGCAAAAAATAGTTTTTGCATCACCATATTTTGAGAGCTATAAATTTTCCATATTTTGGCCCACAGAGTCATGTGAGGTCTTGTTTTTTGCGGGATGAGTTGACATTTTTATTGGTACAATATTTGGGCACATGATTTTTTTCTCGCTTTTTATTCCAATTTTTGGGAGGCAGAATGAACAAAAACCAGCAATTCATGAATTTCTTTTGGGGGGAACGTTTACATCGTTCCGCGTGCGGCTAAATTGCTAAAGCACTTTTATTATTCGGGTCAGTACAATGACAGCGATACCGCATTTATATCTTTTATATATTATTTTTTGGGTGATGGAGCTATAAGGCAGCTTGTTTTTTTGTGGGATAAGATGACATTTTCAGCGGTACCGCGTTTATTTACATCTATATTTTTGATCGCATGTTATTCCACTTTTTGTTTGGCGGTATGATGATAAAGCATTGTTTTTGGCTTGTTTTTTTAATGGTGTTCACTAAGGGGGTAAACTAGTGGGGCAGTTTTATAGGTCGGGTCATTACGGACGCAGTGATACCAAATATGTGTACTTTTATTGTTTAGATTTTTTTTTATTCAAATATTTATTGATGGAATAAATATTGATTTTTTAAATTAATTTTTTTATATTTTTACAATGATTTAATTTTTTTTTAAATGTCATTCTAAGTTTTATACTGTGTCCCACTATGGGACAATCATTTTGCGCAGGCTGATCGCTTCTATAGCATGCAGATTTGCATACTATAGAAGCTGTCAGGGCTGCACTCTGTGCACACTGACCTCAAAGACTTCCTGACATGCACTGCGCATGACAGGAAATCTCTCAACTCTGGAGACCCAGATGTCATCATAATGACATCGGGTCTTCATGACAGCGATTGGGACCCCGTGGCATGCCGCGGGATCTCCGATCCAAAGGCAGAGGGGTTGTCAGCCCCTGTGCCGGCTCCGGAACGCTGCGATCATGTTTGATCGCAGTGTTCTGGGGGTGTAATTTGCCGGGAGCGGTCTGTGACCGATCCTGGCACTTAGTGCCTGGTGTCAGCTGTGACAATCAGCTGACAACCAGCCCTGATCGGCCGCACACCACCCGTGTGCGTGGCTGATCCGCGATGACGTACTATCCCGTCCATGGTCAGACGGGCCCAGGTCACATGGACAGGATAGTATATCTACTGTCAGAAAGGGGTTAAAAGCTATGAAACTTTACAAATCACTTTATTAACTCCTTACCATCCAAATCCACCCTCAACCATTAAAGGGAATCTTTCAGGTCATTTTTGTCTACCCTACTAATAGTATCCTGAAATAGGCCCTGGGAAACCCTTTCAGGATATGTAACTTGTTGTCTTGCTACAACCCCTTGAAAATGTATTGTCTTGCATCAATCAAACTTATGTTAATGCCAAATGGATATTCACCTCTTCCCCGCCCATAATCCCGCTCACCACTCTGCCGGCCTCACTGACTCAGTCAAACTGCCGTATTACTAGCCCAAGGATCGCATGGCTGTCTCCACCTGGTTTTCAGGATGCACAGCCATACTCTGCAGGAATTTAACACTACTGTGTCCTGCAGAGTTTTGCTTTCCTGGCCTACACCTTGCCAGTAGAGGATATATTAGGCAGCTTTTCCCTACACCCCTTGCCTGAGCTTAGGTTCTAGTTTGCTAGTTACCTTTCTAGGTGTTTTCTGTCACCGACCCTACTAGCTCAATCTTTCTGTCTGATCTCTCCACTCCTGACCCCAGATTCATGCTCTGACACTGAACTGCCTGCCCCAACCCGTACTGATGAGACAAAAGGACACCAAAACTGAAAATGTTCCCATGAATAAATACCACCTTAAACAAATAAATATAACAACAAAACTCTTTTCTTTAATGGAGGGAGGTCGGTCACAGCATAAAAGATGCATGTTTACAATAAGGCACCTTTTGCGCGATATAACATTTTGGTACAAAGCGTTATGCGAACAGCCAGACTCCCGGCGCAAGTCAGCCTTCGTATGGAAAAACTATCAAAATTTTATATTAACCTCTGTTGTGACTTAATAAAACATCAACCACACTGAATGATAACATATCCAATAACAAGAGGGAGGGGCGACAAAAGCCTTTGGGTCCCACACAGTGAGGAGAGACCGGAAGAGGCAGAGATCAGCTTAGAGGGAATCTGTCACACCCAGGGATGTTTTAACCTATTAACATGGGCATACAAGTGATATAATGGTAAAAGCAGTTATAACCGAATACTGCAGTATTCGTGTGGAGAAATACTCTTTTATTCTGTTACGGTAATGCGTTCTTCCAGGCTCTGGGGCGTGCGATGCGTTGAAGAAAACTCTGTCTTCGGTCTTCATTATCATACAAGCCCTTTCTCATCAGCATCACACTGCCCTGTGTAGTAGTGGTCCCGGAATCCTGCAATAGCACGATTACACATCACTATTCCACCCTTCAATGGACATTGGCTTCTTTTGTGTATGCACGGGGAGTGGTGAGAGCACCTTATCACTGCACAACCCAGCGGTCACTGAGGCAGAAGTAGTGATGACTCGCTGGCGCCTGCGCAGAAGAACAAAACAGCCAATGCCCATAGAAGGGCGGAAAAGTGATGTGTAATCGTGTTATTGCAGAATGACGCTTCGGACAGAGCAAAAACTCTCAATCAGATACAGTAATTAAAAATTTTTTTTCAGGGAGATGGAAAAGCATAGCTATTGAATCGATTTTGATACCTAAATAGGGCAAAGTAGTCACTGGGCCAAAAGTTTTTTTGCCTGGACAGGGGGGACTCTAAAATGTGACATGAAAAAAACAAGAAGTATCCAACAAAAATTGGCAAGAATAGAGCTCTGTGGGCCTACAAAAAGAAAATTGTCGAGATAGTGAATAATGGAAAGGGAGCCCGTCTCATACTTAATGACCTATTCGATGAAAGAGCTAAAGAGGTGGCGTAATAATATTGTGACAGTCTGGATGAACAGGCAAAAGCCGAAACGCTGACTCAGTGTTGGATTTTGCCAGTAAGGCCTTCCGACCGGCTTTTCTAATTAGAGTAACAACCCTGAAACATAAGTGACTGACACATTTCTTTCAGAAATGCTGTCGTTCACTGATAAAACCCATGGGGTGATTAAGATGATGAATTAAACGGAACTTGCTGACTTCTTTCTTTGGGACAATTCCTAACAGAGAAACCCAAAAGTTAAAAAGGGGGGAAGAGGTTTAAAATGGAATTTTGCCCAAGGATATTTATTTTTGTAACTGCTCCACCCGCGATTGTTAGCAGCAGGTCCTGGCTGTAAGGGCTCTTTCACACCTCCGTGTCTCCGGTATGTGTGGTGACAGTTTTCATAAGTACTGCAGACACTGACACACGTAGACCCATTCAAGTAAATGGGTCTGTGCACATGTCAGTCTGTTTCCATGGACTGTGTGTCCATGGGCAAAACACACTGACATGTCTGTTTTTTACCATCAGCACGGGCTGCATAACGTCCCACACACGGAGAACATCTGTGTGACACACATCGGCGCTAGGGAAGAAGCGCTACAGTAAGTGCTGTTCCTCCGGCGCCTGCTGCTGAAGATGCTCTCATCATTCTCCCCTGCTCTGCTGGCAATCAGCATGAGGAGGTGTTAGGTGTTGAGTTCCCGCTGCTGCACAGGGGGAATTTCGAACCATGTCCGCTGCTGTCTCCCTTTTTCCTCCAGCCACAGTGGAACCTGCTCAGCAGAGACGGCGATCTCAGCATCTGGCTCAAGCTGATACTGTGCGCTTGGTTACTGCTGCCTTTCCAGGCTCAGCCCTTGTAGCCAGCACTGATCAGTGGCAAGCAGACATTCCAGAGACTATGTACTGCTTTTCCCCTACTGAGCATGCCCACGGGTCGACCTCTCATTGGAGGTCGGGGGTCACATGCTCAGGTCCTGTAGTGGCTCCTATTGAATCACTAGGAAGGTCCTGGAGAGCTACAGCTATAAAAGGTTTGCATGGCCATGCGCTAGTATAAATCAATTATTGTGTGTGTGGATGTATGCCTGTTCTGGTGAAAGCTCCGAATCATTCCCATCCCTAGTGTTGATGAATGCTCGCGAATGTTGAAGCTGACTAGCACCAGTTAGTGCCATCCAGCACCAGGCACAATCTATAGCATCAATCAGCAGCGTTAGCTAGTGCGTCACCGAGCGCAACCAGTGCGCTTACCTGTCCCTAGTTATTGTGGTTAGTGGTGTTCGCCAGAGCGGCGCTTCGTGCACCCAGTGTGCTAAATCTATTTTTAGTTTAATCCTGACACCACTGTAGCGGTGTCGAGCGCAAGAGGTCTCGAGGGACTCTGACTCTTGGGGCAGAGTTCTGTGACTCCTTGCTTACGCTCTCTGTGCAGTATCGCGGCCCTGTGAGGCAACAGGGTTCACTTCCTTCATACCGGTTGAAGCTAACCCGTGTGTGTCTTCTCTTAATACCACCATATAGTCCGCCATTACCGAGCAGCAGGTGTCTTCTCTGCACAGTGGACCCCGAACTGCAAATGCATCTTATATCGCCTCTTATTTATATTTGGTGCGTTCCGCCAGTCCTAACAGCAGGGGAGAATGATGAGAGTCGTATTCAAGAGATAACAATGACAGCAGGACTATTACTCCCATCAGCCTATGCCTGCTGCCTCTAATAACAGTGAAGTGACAGCAGGAGCAACTGATGGGAGTATTCATCGCCTGGTGTGGGTTCCCCTCTATTTTCTATAACCAGTAAGGCAGAAGTGGCAGCTGGGGGCTGCAATCCTCAGCTGTCAGCTTCAGCAAGGTTAGTTATCAAAAATAGAGGGGTCCTCACATTTAATAAATGGTGTGGGGTCCCTCCATTTTTGACAACCATCCTTGATAAAGCTGACAGCTGGGGTCAGTGAGGCTGTGTTCCCTGCCGGGCTGAACTGCGGTGACCTCAACACTATGTGATCACTTAAATAGAACTCTCCTCATTCTTCCCTGCTCACGCTGATTGTTAGCAAAGCATCGGAGAATGATGAGTGGTCTTCAGCACCCGGCGCCGGGAAACAGTGCTTACTGTAGCGCTTCTTCCCTGGGGCCCGTCCATGTGGTAGTGATGCAGCACACGCATTACACACATGGACACACAGACATTGTCATCTCCGGTATCGTTTTTTCCGGTACCGGAAAAAAACGGACGTGTGAAAACCGGCCTAATGCTAGGTTCACATTGCGTTAGTGCAGTCCGTTCAATGCATATGTTAAACGGACTGCGCTAACGCAAGTGCTGACTTTGCACAGTGCTAGCGCAGATGGAGCATCTGCTAGCTCCATCTGCGCTAGCAGTGACGGACCCGGAAATGCTGCAGCCGCGTCTCGGCTCCGTCACTCAGGCTGCCGTCACACTAGCAGTATGTTGTGAATTCCGCTCTTGGGCTCCCTCCGGTGGTTGTAAGTGGCACTTTTGTGAGTTCTGCTCTTGGGCTCCCTCTTGTGGTTTATAGTGGTATGGCTGCTCCTTGGAGTTAGCTGTCATCAGCTGCCTCCACTTATCATCTCTTCTGCTCCGCTATTTAAGTCTGGCTCTTTCTTCAGCCTGTGCCACTTGTCAATGTTTCCTGGCTGGATTCACATCTCTGCTTGGATTCTCCTGGTTTCCTGACCAGTTCTGCAAAGATAAGTTCTGGCTTTGCTCATTTCAGTCCACATGTTGTGGACTTATTGTTCTGTGCATTCTATATTTGTCCAGCTTGTCATTATGGATTATTTCTGTTAGCTGGAAGCTCTTGGAAGCAGATTTACCCTCCACACCTTTAGTCAGGTGTGGAGATTTTGTAAACTTTTGACCGCACAGTATCCTTTCCTGTCCTGTCTATCAAGCTAGACTGGCCTCCTATGCTAAAATCTGATTTCATTTCTGCGTATGTTATTTTCCCCTCTTCTCACCGTCAATATTTGTGGGGGGCTATCTTTCCTTTGGGGATTTTCTCTGAGGCAAGATAGGTTTCCTGTTTCCTTCTTTAGGGGAAGTTAGATCTTAGGCTGTGCCGAGGTGTCTAGGGAGCGTCAGGTACCCCCCACGGCTATTTCTAGTTGCGCTGCTAGGTTCAGGGTCTGCGGTCAGTACAGATACCACCTCCTTCAGAGCTTGTCTCATGTTGTTCCTAAACCACCAGATCATAACACAGTATTTGGTCAGTATTTTACATCAGTATTTGTAAGCCAAAACCAGGAGTGGGTGATAAATACAGAAGTGGTGTATATGTTTCTATCATACTTTTCCTCTGATTTTTCCAGTCCTGGTTTTGGCTGAAAAATACTGATGTAAAATACTGGTTTTGGCTGAAAAATACTGATGTAAAATACTGACCAAATACTGCTAGTGTGACGGCAGCCTCAAATGACGGCACATTTCTAGCGCACGCCCATTTTGACACAGCAACAGACGTTAGCGTGCACATGAAATTAAATGGAGTAATGTCCTTATTGTATGTAAGATATGAATGCATATAACATAGGCAATTTAGAAAAATTAAAGCATTTGGAACTTTTGTTATTTGTCTGCTATGATGCTGTCCTTTCCATCTTTCACATGGACACGGCAAGTACAGCATGTGCCCGCTGAGGCTGGTAATCGGGGGTATTGGTGTATGAATTATGGTTGAGAAATAACCACTGCAAAACTGATGGGGGGAAGAAGTATTTATTTCTTTAGCATTGCCTACTGTTTGGCAACGTTTAAAAAAAAAAAAGAAAACCCTTTAAGTTGTACAGTATACAAAACTAATCTAAAGCCAGCAATACATATATTCAGTGTCGGACTGGGGTGCAATGGGTCCCGCTGTTTAGCCCATTCAAATGTTATTTTACCCTCTTTCACAAATTTACATTGAGTAGTTTGAGTAGTATGAGAATTTGTTCTGTTTCTACAAAGTGTATTGTACCAACTAAAGGTCATATAAGGGGGCATGTGGCCCAATGCTGTATAGAGGCCCACTGGAATCACCTGTTCCTCTGTGGGCAAGTGCGGGCCTGTGTATATTAAATTATTGTTCCCCAATCTGCCAATATCAGTGGCATTTGGTGACCATCTGCTGTATATTGGGCTATCCCAACTTTCCCCAGATGGCAGAAGGCAGTAAGATTAGGCTGTTGGATTCAACATGTCAATCTTGTTGTTCTCTTCAACAAGGGTACAATAATTACAGTATGTATAGTTAGTGAGTGGTACCTACAAGCCGTTTTTTATATTACTGTGTGAAACCACATCTGCTGACAGATTCTCTTTAAAGTTACAACCATGCAATAATCACATAATACTCACACCCTAACCCCATACCCTACTCTATACAGTGGATGCATAAGAATCTAGAATCAGGGAAGCATAAGCAAGTATATATTTTATTATATTTACTGTAATTATTGAATTATTTTATGTACAAGCATAGCTAAAAAATATTGCAATGAATATGAATAAAAAATTATCTATTCACTTAAACACTGTGTACACTGTGCTTCTGTTTTGTTGAGACTGGAGCCATTTTGAGTGAGTCATATAGATACTGTGTGGACGGTACGGAGGGATATTGTAGTCATCCAAATCAAGTTCTTCTTTCACCAGGAATCCTTCATTATCAAGAGTGCGACACCAGCAAATGTCTTTGCTGTAAATAAAAATGTAAAGAAAACATGTCAGAATGAAATCTGGAAAAAAGTTTTAGCAGTAATTAGAAAATACGTATATGGCTAAATGTGCATTAATGATCATTTATAAAATCCAGTATGGTTACTATATGCTTGCACCACCAAATCTACCTCCCAGATCTTGCCAATCACAGCTTGGCAACTTCTGTGACTGCAAAATAAGTTGCAGAACTGTGATTGGCAGTAACTGTCAGGGAGGGGAAAAAGCGCATGCCCCCAGAGAAGACTCTGAGGAAGCGTCCAGTTGAACCTCAAGCAGAGATTTCTCATGCTGCGCTTCAAAAGCTACAAATGTGAATTATATTTGCAGAGCGATGTTATGTAAAATGGAAAAAAAACAGTAGAATCATGAGAGCTGAGGGATTATTTCCTAGGTGTTTAACTAATTTAAATTAAGTTGGCCATACGTGAGTTAGGTGTTGGTCGAACATACAGTATGTTCAGCAGACAGCTATCTCTCCCAACTCCCCCATACACATGAGCGCTTAGCTTTAGCCCCTTTATGACCATGAGATTTTTGTTTTCTATGCTTTCTATTTTTCCTCTCCTTCCAAGAGCCCCATCGTTTTTATTGTTCCTTTAATATAGGCACACAAGAGCTAGGTTTTGTCTCGGATGAGTTGTAGTTTTAAATGACACTATTCATTTTACCAGACAAAGTACTGAAAAGAGGGAAAAAAAATCAAACAGGTTGAAACGATGAAAAAAGAAACCGTACGATTCTGTCACTGTTTTTTGGATTTTATCTTTACAGCATTTGAGGTAAAAATGACCTGGCAGTATGAGTCTTCAAGTCATCAAGACCTGTTTTGTCTCGCTAATTGCATTTTTTCATTGCATTTTTTAATGTGATTTTTTACATGCATTTGTATAACACTTTTTTCTGCTGCATTTTTTTTTCCTCTTTTTGTTGTGTCATGTTTTAAATAAAACTAACTTGTTTTGGAAAACTACTGTTACTTAGTTTTGATAAAACTGTATTGATAACATTATTTGAAGATTACATACACTTTTATTGCATTTCTGCTAAGGGAAAAACTATAAATATACATATGCATTTTTTATCTGCCAATTCTTCTCATCTCAGTTAACTCTATAGGAAAATCCACAAATAAAATGCTTATATACTGCAAGAGAGGTTAACTTGTCTCAGATTTCAAAATAGCACCATATGTCAGTTTCCGCAATGTAAAAGAAAGCACAGTAAGATTTACATAAATACCCTATACTTTTCAGGAACTGGAATATGCTGCGTTTTTTGTGTAGTGAAAATATGCAGCATAAAAAATGTATCTAAATAATCATCCTAAGAACTTAGCCTAAGCGAATCCCACCTCCGGTAGGATCTAATACACTCACTAAAGGTATCTTCACACATAACGATATCGTTGCTTTTTGTGACGTAGCAACGATATCGTTAAGGAAATCGTTATGTGTGACAGCGACCAACGATCAGGCCCCTGCTGGGAGATCGTTGGTCGCTGAACAAAGTCCAGAACTTTATTTCGTCGCTGGATCTCCCGTGGACATCGCTGGATCGGCGTGTGTGACACCGATCCAGCGATGTCTTCACTGGTAACCAGGGTAAACATCGGGTAACTAAGCGCAGGGCCGCGCTTAATAACCCGATGTTTACCCTGGTTACCAGCATAAAAGTAAAAAAAAACAAACACTACATACTTACCTACCGCTGTCTGTCCCCGGCGCTGTGCTCTGCACTCCTCCTGTACTGGCTGTGAGCGTCGGTCAGCCGGAAAGCAGAGCGGTGACGTCACCGCTCTGCTTTCCGGCCGCTGTGCTCACAGCCAGTGCAGGAGGAGTGCAGAGAAGCAGAGCGCTGGGGACAGACAGCTGTAGGTAAGTATGTAGTGTTTGTTTTTTTTTACCTTTACGCTGGTAACCAGGGTAAACATTGGGTTACTAAGCGCGGCCCTGCGCTTAGTAACCCGATGTTTACCCTGGTTACCCGGGGACTTCGGGATCGTTGGTCGCTGGAGAGCTGTCTGTGTGACAGCTCTCCAGCGACCAAACAGCGACGCTGCAGCGATCCGGATCGTTGTCAGTATCGCTGCAGCGTCGCTTAATGTGAAGGGGCCTTAAGGTACATGTCAGACATGGAGGCAATTGTTAGGCAATACCAATCAATGGGCACCATATGACCATGCTGTGGAGTAGGCAACAGGCTGACAGGAGGAGAGTTTTCCCTCTGTCAAACTCCTCAGGTGCCAAGGTTGCTACTGACCACAGCATCTGAGGAGTTAACTTGCTGGGACTGAACCGTAGCTCTTGTCTCAACAGTGACAGCAGGAGTTTTTATATTTATTTCCACTGGCCCGCTGTGTTAGATGTTTAGTTCCCGCCGCTGCACAGGGGGAATCTCGAACCATGTCTCCCATTGTCCTCCAGCCGCAGTGGAACCTGCTCAGCAGAGACGTTGATCCCAGCATCTGACTCAAGCTGATACTGTGCGCTTGTGTGCTGCTAGCTTTCCAGGCTCTGCCTTTGTAGCCAGCACTGTTCAGCAGCGAGCAGGTGTTTCAGGGACTAAGTCCTGCTTTACCCACACTAAGCATGCCCACGGGGCACATGCTCAGGTCCTGTTGCGGCCCAAATTGGACCATCAGGAAGGTCCCGGAGCGCTACTGCTATAAAAGCTAGTGTAAAATTATTAACTTGTGTGTGTAGATGAATGTCTGTCGATGGATGAAAGCTCTGAATCATTCCCATCCCTAGTGTTGTTGCCTGCTCACGAATGGTAGAGCTACCTAGCGCCCGACAGTGCTATCCTGCACAATTGCACAAGTTGCTGTGGCCAGTTAGCAGTGACTGCCTGACGGAGGCAATGTCACTATATATCCAGGAGAATCTGGCAAGAGGATTCATTAGGAAGCCAGTGTCACCTGTGGGGGCGGGGTTCTTCTTTGTGCAAAAGAAGAACAGAGAATTGCGTCCATGTATTGACTACCGGGGTCTTAACGCCATCACTGTTAAGAATAAGTACCCTCTGCCTTTGATATCTGAGCTCTCCGATAGACTACGAGGGGTGAGGGTATTTACTAAGTTAGATCTGCGGGGTACTTACAACCTGATTCTCATCCGTGAGGGGGATGAATGAAAGACGGCCTTTAATACCAGGGATGGGCACTATGAGTATCTGGTGATGCCCTTTGGGCTCTGTAATGCCCCAGCCGTCTTCCAAGACTTTGTGAATGACATCTTCCGGGATTTGCTCTCCACTTCAGTGGTAGTCTATCTGGATGATATTCTCATCTACTCTCCAGATATAGATTCCCACTGGAGAGATGATTGCAGAGTCTTCGACCTCCTATGGGCAAACTCCCTCTATGCCAATTTGGAGAAGTGTCTGAGCAGGAGTCCTTGCCTTTCCTGGGCTATCTCAGCCCAGGGATTAGCTATGGATCCTGCCAAGCTACAAGCAGTAATGGACTGGCAGGAACCTCATTCTCTCAAAGCGGTGCAGCGCTTTATGGGGTTCATTAATAATTATCGCCAGTTCATTCCCCACTTCTCCACTTTGGTAGTTCCCTTGGTAACCCTCACCAAGAAGGGTACAAATCCCAAATTGTGGTCAGAGGAGGTCTCCAAGGCCTTCTTATCTGTTAAGTCCCATTTTGCTAGCGCTCCCATCCTGCATTGTCCCGATGTAGATAAGCCCTTCATTATTGAGGTGGATGCCTCATCCGTCGGTGCTGGAGCGGTCCTCTTCCAAAAGGATGCTCAAAGTTGGAAGCATCCTTGCTTCTTCTACTGCAAGACCTTCACTCCGGCGGAGAGGAATTATTCCATTGGGGACAGGGAGTTGCTAGCAATGAAGTTGGCCTTTTCAGAGTGGAGATACCTCCTGGAGGGGGCTCGCTTTCCCTTCCAAGTTTACACTGACCACAAGAATTTGGTGTATTTGCAAACACCCCAGCGGCTAAATTCTCACCAGGCTAGATGGTCCCTGTTCTTCTCTCGATTCCACTTCACCCTTTATTTCCTATCCGGGGAGAGGAACATTCGCGCCGATGCTCTCCCATTCCGTGGTGTCATCAGAGGAGGAGGAGGAGGAGCCTTGGCTAATTGTGCCCTCCGAGAGTCTGGGAACTATGGCTCCGGTGTTGCTAGAGTCTGTGCACCCGGGCAAGACTTTCGTGCCATCTAATTTGTGACCGGAGGTTCTCTCTTGGGCTCACTCGTCCAGTGTGGGTGGACATTTCGGGATCAAGAGGATATCAGAGCTTCTGGCGAGGATGTACTGGTGGCCGTATATGGCCCGTGATGTCGAAGACTATATTTGAACTTGTGTCTCCTGTGCCAAGAATAGGTCTTCTCGACAACAGCCTGCTGGGCTACTTTACCCCCTACAGGTGGCTGATAGGCCCTGGTAGATGGTCGAGATGGACTTTGTGGTTGGCTTACCCAAGTCCCGTAGCTGCACTGTTATTTGGGTAGTTACCAATCATTTCTCTAAAATAGTGCATTTGGTGCCTCTCCCACGGTTACCTTCTGCACGGGCCTTGGCGGCGTTGTTTGTCAAACATGTCTTCCGCTTACACAGTATGCCTGATAAGATTGTCAGTGACCGGGGTCCCCAGTTTGTGTCTCGGTTCTGGAGAGAGCTTTGCCGCCTACTTAGTGTTGAGCTGAATCTCTCTTCAGCATACCATCCCGAGACAAATGGGTTGGTAGAGAGGGCCAACCATACCCTGGTCACATACCTACGACATTTTGTCTCAGCCAGGCAGGATGACTGGGCATCCCTGCTACCGTGGGCGGAGTTTGCCTTGAACAACACCGTAGCCGACTCCACTGGGCAGACTCCATTCCTCCTTAATTACGACCAGCATCCACGGGTTCCTGTGCCCATGCCTTCCGGCGACTCTAGGGTGGTAGACTGGGCAGTGGAAGAACGGGACATCTGGGACCGCACACAGGATGCCATCCGGACCTCCAAGGAGAGAATGAGGGTCTCTGCCAATGCACATCGGCGCCCCGCTCCGACCTTTTCTCCTGGCGACTTAGTGTGACTCTCCGCCCGCAATATCGGGCTGCGAGTTGAGTCCACTAAGTTTGCGCCTCGCTACTTAGGTCCCTTCAAGGTTCTGGAACAGGTTAATCCTGTGGCTTACCGTCTGGCTCTTCCTCCACGCCTGGGTATCACCGACACCTTTCATACTCCCGACTCCAAGACTTCTCTCATGCTGTGCCAATCCTCTGGAATGCTCTACCCCAAGATATTAGGACCATCCACAATTTGCATAGTTTTAGGCGCTCGCTCAAAACACATTTGTTCAGAGCGGCCTATCACGTTCACTAATCAAAGTCATTTTATGTTTGTGTGTGTGTGTAGCCCATTCACTATCCCTATCTATTCCCCAACCCCTGAAGATGGCTGGACCATCATTGTAACTACATCATTGTAAATACACACCTGTACTTTGTATCTCCCCCTCCTCATTGTAGATTGTAAGCTCTCATGAGCAGGGTCGTCTTATTTCGCTTTAATTATTGTATTGTTAACGTTGTTACTTATGACTTTTGTGTTTGAAACTGTTAAACGGTAAAGCGCTGCGGAATATGTTGGCGCTATATAAATAAAGATTATTATTATTATGTGTGCCTCTTAAAGCCCGTTTACATGTCCCGGTTTTCCGAATCATCTGCCGGGACATCGGGTTCGTCCACGGATGAGTACAAGGTGAATTCTATCTTGGGGTGCAAGGTGGTATGTGGCAAAACATACTATCTGGTGGACTGGAAGGGTCACGGCCCAGAGGACAGAACCTGTGGAGCACATTCGGGCTCCACTGCTCATTGCAGCCTTTGAACGTAGCGAGGCCCATGTTAGGTGTCGAGTCCCGCCACTGCGCAGTGAAAATCTCGAACCATGTCCACTTCGGTCTCCTATTCTCCTCCAGCCACACAGTGGAACCTACTCAGCAGAGACGTCAATCCCAGCATCTGGCTCAAGCTGATACTGTGCACTTGGGTACTGCTAGCTTTCCAGGCTCTGCCTTTGTAGCCAGCACTGTTCAGCAGCGAGCAGGTGTTTCAGGGACTAAGTCCTGCTTTTCCCACACTGAGCATGCCCACGAGGCGACCTTCCATTGGAGGTCAGGGGTCACATGCCCAGGTCCTGTTGCGGCTCGAATTGGACCATCAGGAAGGTCCCGGAGCGCTACTGCTATAGAAGGTTCGCATGGCCGCTCGGCCATGCGCTAGTGTAAAATTATTAACTTGTGTGTGTGTGTGTGGATGAATGCCCGTCGATGGATGAAAGCTCTGAATCATTCTCATTCCTAGTTTTGTTGCCTGCTCGCGAATGGTAGAGCTACCTAGCGCCCAACAGTGCTATCCTGCACAATTGCACAAGTTGCTGTATCCAGTTAGCAGCCACCGCAAGAGCGGCACCATGCGCAGATAGTGCGCTTTCCTGGCCCTAGTTAGGGTGGTTAGTGGCGTCCGCCAGAGAGGCGCTGCACGCACTCCTATGCGGTAAATATTTACTTTAGTTGTTCCCCCAGCACCGCAGTAGCGGTGTCGAGCGCATGAGATCTAGAAGGACTCTTACCCTGAGTCTTGGGGCAGAGTTCTGTGTCGCCTTGCTTGCGCTCTCTGTGCAGTTAACCCGTGTGTGTACTCACATTATACCACCATATAGTCTGTCATTACCAAGCTGCAGGTGTCTTAGCTGCACGGTGGACCCCGGACTGTGAATGCACCTTATATCATCTCTAATACCCTGTGCCTGCATCATCTATGGGATGTACTTGTATGTTATGATGAATGAACGTACTCTCCTTCAGAACTAGAATATACATAATTTTCTGCTTTAGCGGAATGAAAAATGTTGACACAAATGGCAACCATTTAAATGAATGGCCATTTATGAAATATGTGAATGTGCCAGGTATTAACCACTTTTACATTGATGCCAGGGTCACACGACTGTAGATTCTCTCATCTAAGAGAATTGACATGAATATGCTAATGAATCTCTCATTAGAGTGACAGCATAGTGTGATCTGATTCTCTCGGATGAGAGAATCAAGCAATGACTATGGCATGACAATACATCACCAGCTTTGACATCTCAAGTAATTTATAGTGAAGAAAGCGGCTGTGAAATGATATCTATTACATCAGCTAACCTAGTGTTAGGTGTTAAGTTCCCGCCACTGCAAAGGGGGAATCTCAAACCACCTCCGCTGCGGTCTCCCATTCTTCTCCAGCCGCAGTGGAGTCTGCTCAGCGCTTGGTTGCTGCTGCTCTTCCAGGCTCAGCTATTGTAGCCAGTACTAGTCAGCGGCGAGCAGACGCCTCTGGGACCAAGTCCTGCTTTTCCCCTTCTGAGTATGCCCAAAGGAAAACTTCTCATTGGAGGTCGGGGGTCACATGCTCAGGTCCTGTAGCAACTGCCATTGGTCCTCTAGGAAGGTCCTGAAGATGCTGCAACTATAAAAGGTTTGCATGGCCGCACGGCCATGCGCTAGTATCATTTGTGTATGTGCTTGTTGCCAGTTGATACACTATCAATCTCTCTACATGTGGTGTGTGTTCGTCTAGCTTTGGGAATACTCTCAGGCAGGCAGTTAGCGTCAGTGGGGGCAATTAGCTGCTTGGCTTAGCATCTGGTTCCTTTCTGTGTGCGGTTAGCATGGAAGAGTTCCAGAGCAAGCACAACCCTAGTTAGGGTATTATTCCCACGTGGAATCTTACGACTCTGTGTAGCAACAGGGTTCATTCATATTCAGACCGAGTGACAGGACCCGTGTCTGTACCGCCATATAATTTTGACATCATTACATCAGAGGTGGATTTTGTTCAGGTAAACTACTGTGACCCTGCAACCATGTTTCCTTCAAATTTTCTACTGTAACATCACAAAATTGCTTTCATCAGCTGTACTGTTCCCACTGTAACTGCTTAAATGGAATCTGTCAGTAGGATCAACCCTCCTTAGCTTTTTTTCATAGAAATCCATATTTTTCTTATATGTAAATGAGCTGTTCGGGAGGATGAGCATGACACAGATCTGTATAAGAATTTACCTCCAGAGCTTTTAATAAAAAGGGAGTTACCAGTTTGAATCATGTAACTAACACACAACAGTAGAACTGAACTTTGTCTCCTTACAAACACATTTGCTGCAGCTCTCACAGTTCTGCTGTACTGTAACACTATTGAAGCCCTGTCTGCCTGTGAGATAGAAGCTGAGAGGAACCTGCAGATGTGTCAGGTATAATGACACACAGCTCTGCAGTGAGATCAGGACAGCAGGGATCGGCCATTACACATCACACTGGTATCTCCCCTTCATGTAACAAAAGCTCTGGAGGCAGATTCTCATACAGATCAGTGTCCGGCCCATAGTCCTGGACGAGCTCATTTACAGATAAGAAAAATGTGGATTTGCCTGGAATAAGAAATCAGATCGCAGATATCAAGATATAATTTTATTCAGGTTCCTATGTCCTGTGTGCCCATATAGACTGCTTAAGAGGGTCGATATTACTGACAGTGTCCTTTACTGCTTGTTTGGACAGCGGGACCCTATCTAAAGACAGAGAATGCCGGCGTTACACAAAAGAAACTTTCCAGAAGTGTTGTTTTTCCTCAAGGTTTTGGTAAGACTCCAGGGTCTTTTCAACTCCTACAGGGCTCCTGGTGAGAGTTGGCAAATATGGCATTTGGACAGAGGATGTTATTATAAAAAACTGAGGAACTTTACAAAAATTCAAATCACGGTAATAATGATAATATAAAATAATACATATTAATGTCATTACCTGCCAACAGCAATTGCAGCTATTAGGAATGCAAGCAAAATTGCCAGAAGAACGGAGAGAATGACAACAATTACGATCATTCCTGCACTACGTCTACCAGGCCCAGTATCAATAGTACTTTTGTTCATTCCTGTTAAAAGAGAGTACAATTTCACATACATAGTATACCTGGTATAAATGTATATGCTGGACTGCACTCACAAAGACATAGTAACTATGGATAGTCAAAATGTAAATCTTGTTGATAATAACTAATAATAAAAAAAAGTTTAAAATAACATCTGGCAATAGTTTTTTTTAAAACATAAGAGACACAAAAATATCATCAAAAAGTTTCAAAATGCCATGTGTAAACCCCCTTCAGGCAAGTTTTGCTGTAGGATCTGGGATACTGGGTCCCTTTTTATTTATTTACCAAGCAAGCGTTTTCTAGCTGTGAAGTAGCAGTCAATCATCATTTTAAAATATGGTACCTGTTATGAGGTTGAATTTTTCAGACCAGCGCGTCTCTCTGGTTAGTGTAGTATTATTCAGCAAAACAAATTTAACCCTAGAAACAAAAAACAACAGTTCGGTTTTTAAACCTTTACACTTGTGAAAAATAAATCTGAATGATAAGAATATAGTCATAAATTAAGTTAGTTTCAAAGTATGTAAAACACTACTTTTTAATTTATGTGACCTGTGCTGTAGCTTATGGTAAAATCACTTAAAGCAATATTGAGGTTTTTCTTATTAGCTTATATAATAAAACTAGCTATTGAACCCGTTCTACGCCCGGGTGGCGAGCATTTATATTGGTATATGGTCTCCATCCTGGTATGTGCTGCTCCATCCTGCGTCCCCATCCTGTCATGTGCTGCTCCATCCTGCTTCCCCATCCTGTCATGTGCTGCTCCATCCTGCGTCCCCATCCTGTCATGAGTTGCTCCATCCTGCGCCCCCATCCTGTCATGTGCTGTTCCATCCTGCGCCCCCATCCTGTCATGTGCTGCTCCATCCTGCATCCCCATTCTGTCATGTGCTGCTCCATCCAGCGTCCCCATCCTGTCATGTGCTGCTCCATCCTGGGTCCCCATCCTGTCATGTGCTGCTCCATCCTGCGTCCCTATCCTGTCATGTGCTGCTCCATCCTGCGTCCCCATCCTGCCATGAGCTGCTCCATCCTGCGCCCCCATCCTGTCATGTACTGCTCCATCCTGCGCCCCCATCCTGTCATGTGCTGCTCCATCCTGCGCCCCCATCCTGTCATGTGCTGCACCCATCCTGCGCCCCCATTCTGACATGTGCTGCTCCCATCCTGCGCCCCCATTCTGACATGTGCTGCACCCATCCTGCGCCTCCATTCTGACATGTGCTGCACCCATCCTGCGCCTCCATTCTGTCATTTGCTGCTCCCATCCTGGTCCCCCATCCTGTCATGTGCTGCTCCCATCCTGCACCCCCGTTCTGTCATGTGCTGCTTCCATCCTGCACCCTGGTTCTGTCATGTGCTGCTGCCATCCTGCACCCCCGTTCTGTCATGTGCTGCCCTATTCTGTCATGTGCTGCTCCCATGCTGCGCCCCGGTTCTGTCATGTGCTGCTCCCATCCAGCGCCACCGTTCTGTAATTTGCTGCTCCCATCCATATGCCCCATACGCTGCTCCATTATGGTTGATGGCCCCCGTAAGATGCTCCATAGTATATGCCTCAAATGCTGCTCCATTATGGTTGATGGCCCCCATAAGATGCTCCATAGTATATGCCCCGTATGCTGCTGCATTATGGTTGATGGCCCGCATAAGATGCTCCATAGTATATGCCTTATATGCTGCTGCATTATGGTTGATGGCCCCCATAAGATGCTCCATAGTATATACCCAGTATGCTTCTCCATAAAGGTTTATGGCCCCCATTAGATGCTCCATAGTATATGCCCCGTATACTGCTCCATAAAGGTTTATGGCCCCCATAAGATGCTCCATAGTATATGCCCCGTACACTGCTCCATAAAGGTTGATGGCCCCCATAAGATGCTCCATAGCATATGCCCCGTATACTGCTCCATAAAGGTTTATGGCCCCCATAAGATGCTCCATAGTATATGCCCCATATGCTGCTGCATTATGGTTGATGGCCCCGATAAGATGCTCCATAGTATATGCCCCGTACACTGCTCCATAAATGTTGATGGCCCCCATAAGATGCTCCAGAGTATATGCCCCGTACACTGCTCCATAAAAGTTTATGGCCCCCATAAGATGCTCCATAGTATATGCCCCATACACTGCTCCATAAATGTTGATGGCCCCATAAGATGCTCCATAGCATATGCCCCGTATACTGCTGCGATATATATAAAAAAAAAATACCATACTCACCTATCGTCGCTGGGCGCCGAGTGCTGGGGGGCCAGAGCAGGCGGGGACACCGGCGCGCTGTGGGGGTCAGGTGTCGGAGTCGCCGCTAGCTCAGGCCCCCGACACTTGCTATAGTCACCTGGCCCTGATCCAGCGCTGTGCGCCGCTCCATGTTCCAGGTCATCTGGCTGTGACTGTTCAGTCAGAGGGCGGCTCGCATTAAGCGCGTCATCGCGCCCTCTGAACTGTGAACGTCACAGGCAGAGGACCCGGAAGATGGAGCGGCGCGCAGCGCTGGAACGGGCCAGGTGACTATAGCTTATACTCACCCTCCTGCCACGTCCCTGCTTCTCCGTTGGAGATCGCGGTGTGCGTTCAGTGCTTACGCATACCGCAATCTCCTGGGCTGCGTCACTCTGTGGGGTCCAGACTGCGCCGGCGCTTGCGCAGTCTATAAAGGCTTCGGACAGAGTGACGCTCCCAGCCTTATATTATAGATATTATTCTTTTTTTCCCAATGTGTATTAACTTGGATTCATTTAATTAAGTTGACATACTTTTTTATTCACAAAAATGCAAAATTTTTTCACTGCAGCTTTCAATGTGGATTTTGTGGGTATTTTTATCTGCATCCAAATAATTCAGTGAGCAAATTTTATTCATTTTCCATACTGAAAATGCTACAAGAATGATATCTTGGTAAAACAGTTTAAGGGCTTGCTCACATGAGCGTATACCTCGGACAAGTGCTATTTGATTTGTTTTTCGGATAGCACTCTGACCAATATTATTCTATGGGGCAAGTGCTAATGCACATTTTTACACTGACAGAATCATGCTGTAATTTCACTTTGAAATCGGATGCCACTCACCCATACGTGGATGCGTGGAAAACATCAGACTGCATTTGTATGACATCTGAGTGCAGTCCGATTTCCATTGACTCACAGAATGGAGAATATGGAGAAATTTTGTTCTCCATCTTCTCTTCATAGTGGGATATGATTCTCAATCAGATCACACTATCCTGACATTCTGACCAAACTCTGATCACAGTTTGCTCAAAGTGTTACTTGTATAATCGGCCCAATTCTCTAGGATGAGAGAATGTCTCACCGTAATCTTACAAAAACAAACACCTTTTTTCTAGATGATGTCATGTTGTTAATAGAGTAAAAAGACAACACACACTCACTCATACACACACACAAATCGGAACAATTTTGGAAATGCCATACATCTTAGATAACTGTTTGGCTCACGACTATCTTTTTTGACTTCCCCCCACACATCGACACTTGGCTGTACACCTTACAGACATTGCTTATCTCTTATTAAAACAAAAGGACAGGGTGTTTGAATTCATACTGTACAATTTTTCTCTCCCCCTCACATCAGTTGGGGGAAAGTAAGGAGGCCCTTATACACATTGCATGGTTGTCCAGTTGAAGGCTTGAATTGTAGAGGACAATCTAGTGTGATGAAGTAGTGTGACACTAGTCACTACTACTCACAGACTAGGCATGGGGCAGAGTAGTCAAGAGGTCCAAGGTCAAATGCCAAAAGCCTGGAAGGTATGCCAAAGACAGAGGGATTATCACGGATCCACCCCTCAGGGTGTCTGGGATGCAGTTACTGACAGCTCGGCCGTCCAATCTGGTATAATAAGGTATAATTTGATTGACAGCTTGGCCATCCAATCTGGTACAGGGGCATGCTGAGTTGTCAATGTGTTGATTGACAGCTCAGCTATCCAAGCCATGCTTCTTAACTGAGCTGTTTCCCAGAACTCTGCCAGACGTACATTCAGTGTGTGAGGTTTGTGGTTTCCTGTGCCTTGAGTTCTGTATGCTTGATCTGTTGCCTGACCTTGGACTTTGTTCTGACCATCCGCCTGTTTAACCTCTTTTGCTCTGATCCATTATCCTCCCGGTACTCTGACCTTGGAACATTACCTGACTACGCTTTTGTCTCTTCCTTCTGTTTATGACGTACCCTCTTGGCTTCTGACCTTGAACTCCTTGACCACTCTGACTCACAGCTTGGCCGTGCGAAGTGACTAGCGTCACAGGGATAAGACAAACGATTAGTCTGTGTGGGACAAAGTGACTATTGGGGTGGCCTGTGGGCAAGCTTTTCCTTGGTTTCTCTGGCTTAGAGCAGAAGATAAGACTCTGCCTACAGTCAGGCCCTGGGGCACGGGCATATCATTAGCTGAAAACTTCTAGCACTGATTACACAAGAACCACAAGATGGATTTATTCACCCCAGATACTGTATCATTTTATTCAGTATAACAGCAGCAACATGACAGTGTCTGTAGTTTACTTAGCAAAATCCGCTGAGAGGTTCACTTTAACTCGTAAATGAAAACTCTTGTTAGATATTTGATAACAGTTTAAAGAGGTTTTCCACATTTAGAACAGTGTACCCCAAAATCTGATACCCCTACGCCCCTTGTCTTGCTCTGATTTTCTTATCTTCCATGACAGGCAACTTATGGGGTTCAGTTTTCTAACAGTAGAAAGCCCCTTTAATTGATGTCCAAAAGCAAAAGAAAAAAAAAAAGCCATTTACTGCAAATTACTCAGGCTTTTGCAAAGAAGGTACATATGGGTAATGCACATCAAAATCATGCTTCAACTGCATTGCACCAGTTTGGGCAAAACTCTGTGGCTACCTGTATGGTTACCTTTGGATCTATTCACTTAGTCCAGGTTATTGCAATGATTTTCAGATTTTGCAAAAGAGAAGTGTTTTGCAGTTAAAACTGAAATAAAATAAAATGTGTAGATTGGTTCTTATACTTTCACAGCACTGCAAATGGTGCAATTTTATTTTAATTCAAGTACAAAACCATAAAAGGTTTAGGTTTATTCTCCATACATTGTGTACTGTATTGCCAAAATTCATTTATATGGCAGCTGTTTAGGGCCCTTGTTTCACTGCTCTTCTGTTTTTATGATACTGTGGAGTAAATTCCTTCATGGACTCTTGTGCAAACAGCCATGGGATGAAAAAAGTTGTGTAATGGTGTCAAATGCCATCGTACAGCTACATGGGCTAAAAATTATGAGTTAATGGAAAGCTTTCTAGTAGTGCAAATATAGCATGAATTGAGTATTGCCAAAATTATAGAATAAGAATAAACATTTAATTTTTTTAACGCACTTTGAACGCTATAAAAAAGGAACCCAAATACACTGTTGGGGGTTGGGAGACCCTATTATTGATTCTTCTGATAAAAGTTGTCTCTTTAAATGAGACAACAAAATTAAAAAAATCATTAAATGGAATCCATCACCCTCAATGCATTTTAGATTGGCTATACAATGTTGTAGGAGACATAGTCCCTACAAAAAAAATCACACTACCATTTTACCTGTTACGCCGGCGTCACACAGCCAAAGAATACTGCCGAGTGCTATGCGAGAAAACATTGCATAGCACTCAGACCAGTGTTAATCTATGGGGCAGCTCCCATCACCTTTTATTTTCTCAAGCGTAATCGATGTGCGTGTAAAATTGCAGCATGCTGCAATTGTCACCGATGTTCAGCCAAGACTCACCAATGCAAGCGTATGGGTGCGAGAAAAAAAATCGCACCACACTCGGACCATGCGAGTGCTGTCCGATTTTTATGCACCGATGTCCTTTGAAAAGTCGGCAATTCATCTGCCGCATACAGTAAAATCACAGAGTGACACGTTAGAATAGATAGATAGAATAGATATATACACATAGAATACATAAATATACAGATGTCAGTGACACACACATATATATGTATTTATATTACACAGACTGATAGAAGAAAAGCCGGCAATTCAGCAGCCGCGTAGAGTAAACTCACAGTAGGAGCCAACAGGATAGAAGAGATCGATTACATACAGTAAAAACACATAGAATAGGTAGATATACAGATGTTTGTGACAAATACAATTGGTACATTGTGTTTGCAGCTTACTGTACATGTATTTAATTAACCCCTTAATCCCATATGACGTACTATCCCGTCGAGGTGGGGTGGGCTTTAATTCCCACCGACGGGATAGTACGTCATAGGAGATTGGCCGCGCTCACGGGGGAAGCGCGGCCGATCGCGGCCGGGTGTCAGCTGCCTATCACAGCTGACATCCGGCACTATGTGCCAGGAGCGGTCACGGACCGCCCCCGGCACATTAACCCCCAGCACACCGCAATCAAACATGATCGCGATGTGCCGGCGGTATAGGGAAGCATCGCGCAGGGAGGGGGCTCCCTGCGGGCTTCCCTGAGCCCCCCGCAGCAACGCGATGTGATCGCGTTGCTGCGAGGGTCTCCTACCTCCTTCCTCCTTGCTGGACCCGGATCCAAGATGGCCACGGATCTGGGTCCTGCAGGGAGGGAGGTGCCTTACCAAGTGCCTGCTCAGAGCAGGCACTTGGTAACGCTGCAGCGCTGTTTGACAGATCGGTGATCTGTCAGAGTGCTGTGCAAACTGGCAGATCATCGATCTGTATTGTCCCTTCCCCTGGGACAAAGTAAAAAAGTTAAAAAAAATTTTTCCAAATGTGTAAAAAAAAAAATAAAAAAAAATAGTCCTAAATAATGAAAAAAAAAAAAAATATTAATCCCATAAATACATTTCTTTATCTAAATAATAAAAAACAAACAATAAAAGTACACATATTTAGTATCGCCGCGTGCGTAACGACCCGACCTATAAAACTGGCCCACGAGTTAACCCCTTCAGTAAACACCGTAAGAAAAAAAAAAAAACGAGGCAAAAAACAACGCTTTATTATCATACCGCCGAACAAAAAGTGGAATAACACGCGATCAGAAAGACAGATATAAATAACCATGGTACCGCTGAAAGCAGCATCTTGTCCCGCAAAAAAACGAGCCATGATACAGCATCATCAGCGAAAAAATAAAAAAGTTATAGTCCTGAGAATAAAGCGATGCAAAAATAATTATTTTTTCTATAAAATAGTTTTTATCGTATAAAAGCGCCAAAACATAAGAAAATGATTTAAATGGGGTATCGCTGTAATTGTACTGACCCGAAGAATAAAACTGCTTTATCAATTGTACCAAACGCGGAACGGTATAAACGCCTCCCCCAAAAGAAATTCATGAATAGCTGGTTTTTGGTTATTCTGCCTCACAAAAATCGTAATAAAAAGCGATCTAAAAATGTCACATGCCCGAAAATGTTACCAATAAAAACGTCAACTCGTCCCGCAAAAAACAAGACCTCACATGACTCTGTGGACCAAAATATGGAAAAATTATAGCTCTCAAAATGTGGTAATGCAAAAAATATTTTTTTGCAATAAAAAGCGTCTTTCAGTGTGTGACGGCTGCCAATCATAAAAATCTGCTAAAAAACCCGCTATAAAAGTAAATCAAACCCCCCTTCATCACCCCCTTACTTAGGGAAAAATTAAAAAAATGTAGTTGGAGCGCCCCCAGGCACAAGGCCACGACGTTTCGGTACCGGGCCTCTCCGGTTCGGTTCTGAGGCTGTCACGGTGGCTAGACCCGGTCCGCGACCCTGCTAAGGGGCATCCAATGAAGGTGGTGGTATAGTCTGTCAGGAGTTCGTCACGCCACCTGTGTTGTTCGGTCAGGGTGACCGACGCTGCTGTAGGGTCCGCTGGGGTGATGGAATGGCAGCTGGATGGTATACCTTCCCACAGGTGAAGTATGTCCCCAGGGCTTCCCAGTAGGGTGGATGGTGATGGTGTGAGGTGCAGGCAATAACGAGGACACAGGGTTGCAGTCTCTTTACCTTTTACTGAAGGCTTCAGTTCACTCAGTCCAGAGCACGTTCAACCGGGCTATCAGAGAAAGTAGAAAAAGAACTATAGACAATAGGGATCACGGGTAAACAAAGGGACCCCTTTAAGAGTTAACCCTGGACAGGTTTAAAGCAGCAAACAGGAAACAGTTAAATAACTATGTACATACTCAGTTCTTCGAGGTTTAGTGCTGTAACTCAGAGGGTAGCACCGGTCGGAGTAGCCCAGCTGGATACTGACGGCTACCAGGTGCCACATAAAGGGCTCCCTCACTCCAGATGGGGGCCATATGGCTTTGCATATCTTTTTTCTCATCCGATACGGTATCAATGTCACTAATCGGTTGTTCAGGTATAATCTGGGTACGAATGTCACTTTTGGTAGTAGGTTCAGTAGCGGCAATAATGCCCACTGTGGTAGCAGTATTAGGAATTGTCAGTTCAGAGTTAGTCTTAGTCAGGGCAGCAGGTGGCGCTGCTACGGAGCTTATCAGTAGGTCTTCTGTTACTGGGGCAGGGTCGTTCTTCATACCTGTTTCAGATGTGGTCCCTCCGATGCCGGCCTGCTCCGTCTCCGCTGGGATCTGGAACGTTGACCACGGGGCCTTGCGCTGTGGCGTCGTCATCTCTGTTTGCAGTAGCGCGCTTTCCGGCAGGACCTTGCTTTCTGGCTTTGGAGCGCTAGAACTTCTTTCTCGCTCCGGACCACACGAGGCTGCCGACAGACGTCTGGTGAGGCCTCCGGTGATGATCTCCTTCCACCCGGCCTCAGCGCTCAGCTGCATCCGCCGGAGTCGATCGCCGAGCTCGTCCACTCCAGCCGGCAGGAAGTCGGGGCCAACAGGTGACGCCTGGCCGCGGTATCTCTCTGGGTAGCTGGGGGAGTCCTCTGCTCCGACCCCACGCTCTGATCCTGATCCCGGGCGGCTTGTCATGGAGTCTCCCACGTGGTTCTGTTCTTCTCCCTCCTTGTCCTTTTCCCGCTCTCTCCTTTGTGGGCGGTTTCGTTTTCTTTGTCTCCGCCCTCCACTGAGGATCAGGAGGCGGATCTCAGCAGCTGACGGACACGTCCTCAAGGTACAGAAATATTTAGACTGGGCGGCCATTACCTTTCGCACTCTTCAGCTTGCTCACGTCCACTTCCACGCCCTTCTTCTTCTCCTGCGCTACTCGTGGCGCGGCAATAACGGCGGTTTTGGCGGGAATCTTGCGGCAGATAGCGATACACAGTCTTTGCAATAAATCACAGTCAAACACGTTTCAATCACAGTTCCAAGGCACACATGACCCAATTCTTCAGGCTTAAGTACGATCCTGTTCGTGACGCCAAGTTGGAGCGCCCCCAGGCACAGGGCCACGACGTTTCAGTACCGGGCCTCTCTGGTTCGGTTCTGAGGCTGTCATGGTGGCTAGACCCGGTCCGCGACCCTGCTAAGGGGCGTCCAATGAAGGTGGTGGTATAGTCTGTCAGGAGTTCGTGACGCCACCTGTGGTGTTCGGTCAGGGTGACCGACGCTGCTGTAGGGTCCGCTGGGGTGATGGAATGCCAGCTGGATGGCATACCTTCCCACAGGTGAAGTATGTCCCCAGGGCTTCCCAGTAGGGTGGATGGTGATGGTGTGAGGTGCAGGCAATAACGAGGACACAGGGTTGCAGTCTCTTTACCTTTTACTGAAGGCTTCAGTTCACTCAGTCCAGAGCACGTTCAACCGGGCTATCAGAGACCGGCCGGTCCGATGGGCACATCCAGAGTTTCCCTCGCAGATGGAAATCGTTGCCTACCAATAGCGCCTGTGTGTTGTAGTCCTACCCTGCTAAGCATTCGGAATAGTCCTCACAACTGCTGTTCTCGTTCGTTCATTCTCTACAGCTTTCTCTCTCTCTCTTTCTTTGGTTCCAGATGTTGCTAGTTGCTAACGTCCCCGAGATATGTTATGGCTAGGATGCCACCCGTTTGACGGGAAGGCTTGGAGGTCTTCCGGGACCCTAGAGACGCCCCTCTCCCAATGTTGCCCCCTATGTCTTCGTAGGTGTAGAATGTAGACAGCCAACCTATAATTGACTGCCCAGCGGAATTTGAAGTAATGCGTGAAGTCAGTTACTCCTACGGTGATCCGGCCACCGACTACGCCCCTCAGTAAGATGTTGCCTTCCTCTCTCAGCACGACTCTTACTGGCTCTCCTTTGTGCTGATCTCGTTTACACTGTTCCACAATATTCTTCCCCTCTTGTCTCTTCCTTAGGATACCGCCGCAAGGTGTGCAGGCGCGGTTCCGTAACGTTCTGTTCTGTCGCTAGGCACCTGTCAGGTTCCCACGCCTGACAGGGACCCCCCTGTGTCTTCTCCCCGCAACACCCCCTGCCACGGGATGTTGCCTGGTTCCAACCCAGTCAGCTTCTGACTAACTTCCTCCCCAGCCCCTAGTTTTACCAGTGTGAGGAGTGGCCCAATAAATAAAGCCTTTTTCTCCCCCTAGTGGCCGGAGTGTGAAGTGTAATGTGTTCTGGTGATACCTGGTCAGGAGAACTCTTTAGTGCCATCGGACATACCGCTACTCGCCTTGGGGCCATACTGCAACGACCAGGTCTCTGGGGCGCTGCATATTTATTTCCATTTTCCCATTAGGGTTAGGGTTAGGGCTAGGGTTAGGGCTAGGGTTAGGGCTAGGGTTAGGGCTAGGGTTAGGGATAGGGCTAGGGTTAGGGATAGGGCTAGGGTTAGGTTTAGGGCTAGGGTTAGGGTTAGGGTTGGGGCCACAGTTAGGGTTGGGGCCACAGTTAGGATTGGGGCTAAAGTTTGGGTTAGGGTTGGGGCTAAAGTTACAGTTAGGGTTTAGATTACATTTACAGTTGAGAATAGGGTTGGGATTAGGGTTAGGGGTGTGTCAGGGTTAGAGGTGTGGTTAGGGTTACTGTTGGGATTAGGGTTAGGGGTGTGTTTGGATTAAGGTTTCAGTTATAATTGAGGGGTTTCCACTGTTTAGGCACATCAGGGGCTCTCCAAACGCGACATGGCGTCCGATCTCAATTCCAGCCAATTCTGCGTTGAAAAAGTAAAACAGTGCTCCTTCCCTTCCGAGCTCTCCCATGTGCCCAAACAGGGGTTTACCCCAACATATGGGGTATCAGCGTACTCAGGACAAATAGGACAACAACTTTTGGGGTCCAATTTCTCCTGTTACCCTTGGGACAATACAAAACTGGGGGCTAAAAAATATTTTTTGTGGGAAAAAAAAGATTTTTTATTTTCAAGGCTCTGCGTTATAAACTGTAGTGAAACACTTGGGGGTTCAAAGTTCTCACAACTCATCTAGATGAGTTCCCTGGGGGGTCTAGTTTCCAATATGGGGTCACTTGTGGGGGGTTTCTACTGTTTAGGTACATTAGGGGCTCTGCAAACGCAATGTGACACCTGCAGACCATTCCATCTAAGTCTGCATTCCAAATGGCGCTCCTTCCCTTCCGAGCCCTCCCATGCGGCCAAACAGTGGTTACCCGCATATATGGGGTATCAGCGCACTCAGGACAAATTGGACAACAACTTTTGGGCTAGAATTTCTCCTCTTACCCTTGGGAAAATACAAAACTGGGGGCTAAAAAATAATTTTGGGGGGAAATTTTTTTTTTATTTTCACGGCTCTGCGTTACAAACTGTAGTGAAGCACTTTGGGGTTCAAAGCTCTCACAACACATCTAGATGAGTTCCTTAGGGGGTCTACTTTCCAAAATGGTGTCACTTGTGGGGGTTTCTACTGTTTAGGTACATTAGGGGCTCTGCAAACGCAATGTGACACCTGCAGACCATTCCATCTAAGTCTGCATTCCAAATGGTGCTCCTTCCCTTCCGAGCCCTCCCATGTGGCCAAACAGTGGTTCCCCCCCCACATATGGGGTATCAGCGCACTCAGGACAAATTGGACAACAACTTTTGGGGTCCAATTTATCTTCTTACGCTTGGGAAAATACAAAACTGGGGGCTAAAAAATAATTTTTGTGGGAAAAAATTTTTGTTTTATTTTTACGGCTCTGCATTATAAACTTCTGTGAAGCCCTTGGTGGGTCAAAGTGTTCACCACACCTCTAGATAAGTTCCTTAGGGGGTCTACTTTCCAAAATGGTGTCACTTGTGGGGGGTTTCAATGTTTAGGCCCATCAGTGGCTCTCCAAATGCAACATGGTGTCCCATCTCAATTCCTGTCAATTTTGCATTGAAAAGTCAAACGGCGCTCCTTCCCTTCCGAGCTCTCCCATTCGCCCAAACAGTGGTTTACCCCCACATATAGGGTATCAGCGTACTCAGGACAAATTGTACAACAACTTTTGTGGTCCAATTTCTTCTCTTACCCTTGGGGAAATAAAAAATTGGGGGCGCAAAGATAATTTTTGTGAAAAAATATGATTTTTTATTTTTACGGTTCTGCATTATAAACTTCTGTGAAGCACTTGGTGGGTCAAAGGGCTCACCACACCTCTAGATAAGTTCCTTAGGGGGTCTACTTTCCAAAATGGTGTCACTTGTGGGGGGTTTCAATGTTTAGACACATCAGGGGCTCTCCAAACGCAACATGGCGTCTCATCTCGATTCCAGTCAATTTTGCATTGAAAAGTCAAATGGCGCTCCTTCGCTTCCGAGCTCTGTCATGCGCTCAAACAGTGGTTTACCCCCACATATGGGGTATCGGTGTACTCAGGACAAATTGTACAACAACTTTTGGGGTCCATTTTCTCCTGTTACCCTTGGTAAAATAAAACAAATTGGAGCTGAAGTAAATTTTTTGTGAAAAAAAGTTAAATGTTCATTTTTATTTAAACATTCCAAAAATTCCTGTGAAGCACCAGAAGGGTTAATAAACTTCTTGAATGTGGTTTTGAGCACCTTGAGGGGTGCAGTTTTTAGAATGTTGTCACACTTGGGTATTTTATATCATATAGACCCCTCAAAATGACTTCAAATGAGATGTGGTCCCTAAAAAAAAAATGGTGTTGTAAAAATCAGAAATTGCTGGTCAAATTTTAACCCTTGTAACTCCCTAATAAAAAAAAAATGTTGGTTCCAAAATTGTGCTGATGTAAAGTAAACATGTGGGAAATGTTACTTATTAAGTATTTTGTGTGACATATCTCTGTGATTTAATTGCATAGAAATTCAAAGTTGGAAAATTGCGAAATGTTCATAATTTTCGCCAAATTTTCATTTTTTTCACAAAGAAACGCAGGTACTATCAAAGAATTTTTACCACTATCATGAAGTACAATATGTCCTGAGAAAACAATGTCAGAATCACTGGGATCTGTTGAAGCGTTCCAGAGTTATAACCTCATAAAGGGACAGTGGTCAGAATTGTAAAAATTGGCCCGGTCATTAACGTGCAAACCACCCACGGGGCTTAAGGGGTTAATAAAAGATAATTTTTCCGAAAAAAATGGCGTGGGCTCCCGCGTAATTTTCATAACCAACAGAGGGAAAGCCAACTCCTGGGGGTCTATGTTTATAGCCTGGTAAGGGGGTAATATCCATGGAGCTTCCCAGGCTATTAATATCAGCTCACAACTGTATACTTTGCCTTTACTAGTTACTAAAATGGAGGACCCTAAAAAAAATTACGTAGGGTCTCCCTATTGATAACCAACAAAGGCTATGCAGACAGCTGCGGGCTGATATTAATAGCCTAGGAAGGCTGCCCCCCCACCCAGGCTAAAAACATCAGCTCTCAGCCACCTCAGAAAAGACGCATATCTAATATGTGCCAATTATGGCACTTTACCTCACTCTTCCCACTTGCCCTGTAGTGGTGACAAGTGGGGTGATAGTTGTAGGGCTGATATCACCTTTGTATTGTCAGGTGACATCAAGCCCCAAGGTTAGTAATGGAGAGGCGGCAATAAGACGTCCCCATTACTAACCCCATAGTCACATTGTATAAAAACACACACCCAGAATAAAGTCCTTTAATTGAAAGAATAACACAGACTCTTTTAATAAATTTTAATTAAACCATACTTACGACCTCGCGCATTCCACCGACACCCTTGTCATCTGCAAAATAGTTAAAAATAAAAAACAACAATATTCCTCACCTTTCCACAGAGATGCTGCTAATCCATTTGTCCCACTGTGGGTCTAGCTCTGCTACATCTAGATGGCAGGCTGCTTGGTTGCATAATGTGTCCATACATCCTGTCATCCAGCAGAAACTCGGAGCACAGTGTGCTCAGTGTCCCCCTGTGAACTCCTATTCCCTGTCTGATGGCACCACGAGCGTGAGAAACTACTCCTGCTCGCGATGCTGTGAGACAGGTCCTGTGAGCTCACAGCCAATGAACTCGCCTTGCCTTTCTGACATCAATGCGAGCGCCGTGGGAAATGGAAATATTTGTCAAAACACACACATTATATATATATATACTTACTACCTCAGTCAGTTCTCAGCTGCTGAGGTGCCAGGTCCTGTCTCTGACTCCTGTGTCTGCCACCCAGTGGGGTGTTGTACCCTGGCCTGTGTCCTTGTGTAGCCACCCAGTAGGGCTTCGTACCCTGGCCTGTGTCTGCCACCCAGTTGGGCGTCGTACCCTGGCTTGTGTCCGTGTCTCTGTGCCTTGTCCCTTTCCTGACTCTGTCTTAGTCTAGTCCTGTTCTGTGTTCCTTCATGCGACTTACGGTGGAGGCCGCGTCCCTTCAGACCACACACACAGGCTCCAGATTCTCCCTAAGGGCACCTTCCGGATACTTATACAAGCCCTGAGACACTGTCTGTGTCCACCATCCCCCATGAATCTACTGAGATCTCACAATCCTGGGGTCTGCCTGGTGTCAACCATATCTTATTACTGTGACTGAGGAAGGTCCGAATATTAGGACCGAAACGTTTCTGTTGTTTAACGTGGACACAATTAAACCACTGACTAAAAGCTAAGTTAGAGTGCTGGGTTTTTTTACTACAATTTATCATATTGGAATCTACCCAGGCACCTCACTATCAGGCTGTGCACGCGTTCACCTTTCTAATCTAGGGACAAGATCATAGACCTGCAAAAAGCTGGAATGGGCTACAAAACCATAAGTAAGACGCTGGGTGAGAAGGAGACAACTGTTGGTACAATAGTAAGAAAATGGAAGAAATTCAAAATGACTGTCAATCGACATCGATCTGGGGCACCAAGCAAAATCTCACCTTGAGAGGTATCCTTGATCATGAGGAAGGTGAGAGATAAGCCTAAAACTACACTAAAGACTTGTTATTGATATCAAGGCAGCTGGGACCACAGTCACCAAGAAAACTATTGGTAACACATTACGCAGTAAAGGTTTAAAATCCGAAAGTGCCCGCAAGGTCCCCCTGCTCAAGAAGGCACATGTGGAGGCCCATCTGAAGTTTGCCAATGAACACCTGGATGATTCTGTGAGTGATTGGGAGAAGGTGCTGTGGTCAGATGAGCCAAAAATTGAGCTTTTTGGCATTAACTCAACTCGCCGTGTTTGGAGGAAGAGAAATGCTGCATATGACCAAAAGAACACCATCCCCATTGTCAAGCATGTAGGTGGAAACATTATGTTTTGGGGGTGTTTATCTGGTAAGGGCACAGGACTACTTCACCGCATCAATGGGAGAATGGATGGAGCCATGTACCACATAATCCTGAGAGACAACCTCCTTCCTTCCGCCAGGACATTAAAAGTGAGTCTTAATTGTGTCAGCAAAACATACAGCCAAGGCAACAAAGGAGGCTCAAAAAGAAGCACACTAAGGTCATGGAGTGGCCTAGCCAGTCTCCAGACCTTAATCCCATAGAAAATGTATGGAGCTAGTTGAAGCTCCGAGTTGCCAAGCGACAGTCTCAAAATCTTAATGATTTAGAGATGATTGGCAAACAGAAGTGGCCCAAAATTCCTCCTGATATGTTCACAAACCTCATCATCAACTACAAAAATGTCTGACTGCTGTGCTTGTCAACAAGGGTTTTGTCACCAAGTTATTAAGTCTTGTTTGCCAGATGGCTTAAATGCTTATTTCTCACTGCAAAATGCAAATAAATTTATATAATTTATATAATCTGATTTTCTGGATTTTATTTTTGATATTCTATCTCCAACGTTAAAATTAACCTACCCTTAACCCCTTAAGCCCCGAGGGTGGTTTGCACATTAATGACCGGGCCAATTTTTACAATTCTGACCACTGTCCCTTTATGAGGTTATAACTCTGGAACGCTTCAACGGATCTTGGCGATTCTGACATTGTTTTCTCGTGACATATTGTCCTTCATGTTAGTGGTAAAATTTATTCGATATAACTTGCGTTTATTTGAGAAAAAATAGGAAATTTGGCGAAAATTTTGAAAATTTCGCAATTTTCCAACTTTGAACTTTTATACCCTTAAAGGGACTCTGTCACCTGAATTTGGAGGGAACAATCTTCAGCCACAGAGGCGGGGTTTTCGGGTGTTTGATTCACCCTTTCCTTACCCGCTGGCCGCATGCTGGCTGCAATATTGGATTGAAGTTCATTCTCTGTCCTCCATATTACACGCCTGCGCAAGGCAAGATTACCTTGTGCAGGCGTGTACTACGGAGGACAGAGAATGAACTTCAATCCAATATTGCAGCCAGCATGCGGCCAGCGGGTAAGGAAAGGGTGAATCAAAAACCCCCAAACCCCGCCTCCATGGCTGAAGATTGTTCCCTCCAAATTCAGGTGACAGTGTCCCTTTAAATCACAGAGACTTGTCATGCAAAATACTTAATAAGTAACATTTCCCACATGTCTACTTTACATCAGCACAATTTTGGAACCAAAATTTTTTTTTTGTTAGGGAGTTATAAGGGTTAAAAGTTGACCAGCAATTTCTGATTTTTACACCATTTTTTTTTTAGAGACCACATCTCATTTGAAGTCATTTTGAGGGGTCTATATGATAGAAAATACCCAAGTGTGACACCATTCTAAAAACTGCACCCCTTAAGGTGCTCAAAACCACATTCAAGAAGTTTATTAACCCTTCAGGTGTTTTACAGGAATTTTTGGAATGTTTAAATAAAAATGAACATTTAACTTTTTTTCACACAAAATTTATTTCAGCTCCAATTTGTTTTATTTTACCAAGGGTAAGAGAAGAAATTAGACCACAAAAGTTGTTGTGCAATTTGTCCTGAGTACACTGATACCCCATATGTGGGTGTAAACCATTGTTTGGGCGCATGGCAGAGCTCGGAAGGGAAGGAGCGCCATTTGACTTTTCAATGCAAAATTGACTGGAATTGAGATGGGACGCCATGTTGCGTTTGGAGAGCCCCTGATGTGCCTAAACATTGAAGCCCCCCACAAGTGACACCATTTTGGAAAGTAGACCCCTTGAGGAACTTGTCTAGATGTGTGGTGAACACTTTGACCCAACAAGTGCTTCATAGAAGTTTATAATGCAGAGCCGTAAAAATAAAAATTCTTTTTTTTTCACAAAAATGATTTTTTAGTCCCCAGTTTTGTATTTTTACAAGGGTAACAGGATAAATTGGACCCCAAAAGTTGTTGTCCAATTTGTCCTGAGTACGCTGATACCCCATATGTGGGGGGGAAGCACTGTTTGGTCGCATGGCAGAGCTCGGAAGGGAAGGAGCGCCATTTGGAATACAGACTTAGATGGATTGGTCTGCAGGCGTCACGTTGCATTTGCAGAGCCCCTGATGTACCCAAACAGTACAAACCCCCCACAAGTGACCCCATATTGGAAACTAGACCTCCCAAGGAACTTATCTAGATGTGTTGTGAGAACTTTGAACCCCCAAGTGTTTCACTGCAGTTTACAACGCAGAGCCGCGAAAATAAAAAAATCTTATTTTTCCCACAAAAATGATTTTTAGCCCCCCACATTTTTATTTTCCCAAGGATAACAAGAGAACTTGGACCCTAAAAGTTGTCCAATTTGTCCTGAGTACGCTGATACCCCATATGTTGGGGTAAACCCCTGTTTGGGCGCACCAGAGAGCTCAGAATGGAAGGAGCACTGTTTTACTTTTTCAACGCAGAATTGGCTGGAATTGAGATCGGATGCCATATTGCGTTTGGAGAGCCCCTGATGTGCCTGAACAGTGGAAACTCCCCAATTCTACCTGAAACCCTAATCTAACAACACCCCTAACCCTAATCCCAACGGTAACCCTAACCACACCCCTAACCCTGACACACCCCTAATTCTAATCCCAACCGTAAATATAATCCAAACCCTAACTCTAACTTTAGCCCCAACCCTAACCCTAGCCCCAGCCCCAACCCTAGCCCCAACCCTAGCCCCAACCCTAGCCCAACCCTAGCCCCAACCCTAGCCCTAGCCCTAACCCTAGCCCTAACCCTAGCCCTAACCCTAACCCTAGCCCTGATGGGAAAATGGAAATAAATACATTATTTTAATTTTATTATTTTTCCCTAACTAAGGGGGTGATGAAGGGGGTTTGATTTACTTTTATAGCGTTTTTTATATCGGATTTTTATGATTGGCAGCTGTCACACACTAAAAGACGCTTTTTTATAGCAAAAAAGTTTTTGCGTCTCCACATTTTGAGACCTATAATATTTCCATATTTTGGTCTACAGAGTCATCTGAGGTCTTGTTTTTTGCGGGACGAGATGACATTTTTATTGATAACATTTTTGGACACGTGACAGTTTTTGATCACTTTTTATTCCGATTTTTGTGAGGCAGAATGACCAAAAACCAGCTATTCATGAATTTCTTTTGGGGAAGGCGTTTATACCGTTCCACGTTTGGTAAAATTGATAAAGCAGTTTTATTCTTCGGGTCAGTACGATTACAGCGATATCTCATTTATATCTTTTTTTTATGTTTTGGCGCTTTTATACGATGAAAGCTATTTTATAGAAAAAATAATTATTTTGGCATCGCTTTATTCTCAGGACTATAACTTTTTTATTTTTGACTCATTTTTTTTTTTTTCTTACAGTGTTCACTGAAGGGGTTAACTAGTGGGATAGTTTTATAGGTTAGGTCGTTACGGACGCGGCGATACTAAATATGTGTACTTTTATTGTTTTTTTTTTTTAGATAAAGAAATGTATTTATGGGAATAATATATATATTTTTTTATTTATTTAGTAATTTTTTTTTTTTTTTTTTTTACACATGTGGAAATTTTTTTTTTAACTTTGTCCCAGGGGGGGACATCACAGATCGCCCATCTTACAGTTTGCATAGCACTCTGTAAGATCGGCGATCTCACTCACATCGCTGCAGGCTTACCAGCACCTGCAGTCGACCCGGAAGTACTCCCTGCAGGACCCGGATGCAGCCCCGTGGCCATTTTGGATCCGGGGCCTGCAGGGAGAAGACGCTCGGTACAAGGTGAGCAAATCACCTTGTACCGATCGTCTAAGGGAAGCACGCAGGGATGCTTCCCTATACCGCCGGCACACCGCGATCATGTTTGATCGTGGTGTGCCGGGGGTTAATGTGCCGGGAGCGGTCCGTGACTCGAGACTCGAAGCTGCGATTGTCCAAACGCTTGTGCTATACACAGTAGGAATGAATAGACCCGTGGAAGTTCCAGTTCTGGTACCCCATCTGAACTTTATTTATTTTCTACCAGAACGCTACCTGAACTTGAACCAGAACCCCATAGAAAACAATGAGGACCAGGATTTTTGAGCCAGAAAACTTCCGCTCTCTATCTCTGCAACGGAATTCCTTGGAACTCTCAATATTGCAGCAGATTTCCAGGAGAAGTACATATTTAACATTTAGCACCGAACACTAACTGTCCAGTGCGAACTCTGAACTTTTAACTTTGGGTTCGCTCATCTCTAATACACAGGAGTTCACAGGAGAATCGCAATGACATCAGTTTACGGGGGTCATCAGCAGACGGCTGTCCTGACAGCCCATCGACGCTCTGCCATCACATCACTGGCGCGCTAATGGGCAGGAGGAATGATGTCCTTCCCACCGGTGCGCGTTACATGCTGCTGACAGTGATTGACAGTGGCATTTAGCTGTTTAACAGTTGTGGGCGGAGCACTGCACCATCCACAGCGGTTAGAAGCACTTCATGGCTGATTTAATCAGAAATCAAGTGAGGGATGACAAACTCCCTTTAAGGCTGGAGTTACACCAGCATTATGGCATCTCATGCAAGAGCAACAGATGCGATATGCTAATGACCCTCGTCTCCTGCTGTGCTGCAAGCGGGAGCCGAGTGTCACGCTACTGTGCTGCGGTCATCTTGCACAGAGAGGATCGGAGTACATCTGCAGAGGAAGTGGAGAAATTAATTTCTCCATCTCCTCCGTTGCCGCCGTTGGCGTATATCGCACCGCACTCAGATGATATCCGAATGCTGTGAGTTGTGTCACTCACACCCATAGACTTATATGGGTGCGAGTAAGCCAAGACTCGTCAGAGTCTCGGTGCCAATCGCAGCATGCTGCAATTTCACATGCACGCCGAATACGCCGGAGAAAAAACACACTGATCTGGATTGCCCCGTAGAATAACACTGGGACGAGTGCTATGCGATGTTTTATCTCATAGAACACAGCCATATTGTATAGTAGTGTGACTCCAGGTTAAGGCCCAAAATAGGCTAGTCATTTTGTATTGTATATTTTACATATGTCATAATGTGCAGATCATTATTGTAAAAGCAGTAGACAGTTTTTGTTGCATTTTTCAACAAATGACAAGAGTGAATTATAAAGGAAATCGTAAAAGAGTTACTGGAATATTCCTCTATTTGTGAGGTTATGGGAAAAGACTGTTTCATCACATAACCCCTTCCTGACAAATGGCGTACCAGTAATTAATATTTTGAGGTACATTCCTGGAAATGGATGCACCGGTATGTCATGGTGATCGTGCGGGCACAAGAGCTGTGCTAACGTGATCGACATTAGGGGCTCGGCTTAAATGATAGCCGAGACCCGGCTGTCACAGCCAGGAGCGGTGCCTGCACTGCCCGGGCTGTTTAACCTTCTAAATGCTGCAATCAATCACAATCGCAGCATTTAGAAGGCTGTGAGAGGGAGAGCACTCCCTCTACCACCAATCGACATCCCCACGACATCATCGCTGGGGCATGAAGGTTGCCATTGACAGCATGAGGTCACATGATGACCTCCTCATCTGGCAGCCATACAGGCCTGTGCAGTTCAAGCCCGGAGTATGGTCTAAGAATCTACTATCAATGTAAGGGCCCTTCCCCACTTGCGATGAAATTGGACTAATGAAATCCGATAAAAAAGTGGTTTAAGGCGAAACCTGTAAATGTTTTGCAGTGGCCTAGTCAAAGCACAGTTCTTAATCCAATTGTGAATCTGTGGCCAGACTTGAAGATTGCTGTTAACCAGAGGACACCATCTACAGTAACTTGAAGAAACTGGAGTAGTTTTACCTTGAAGAATGGGCATAAATCCAAGTGGCAATACGTGGAAAGCTCGTAGAGACGTATCGAAAGCGATTTTCAGCTGTAATTATCACCAAAGGAGCCTCTTCAAAGTACTGACTTTATGAGGATGAATAGCTATGCACGCCAAAGTTTTAAGTTAATTTGTCCTATTTGTTGTTTGCTTCCCAATCAAAAGAAAACCAAATGTTCATGACTGTAGGTATGTTCTTTACGTGAACTGGTGCAAACCCTCAAAAAAACAGTAAAATTCCAGTTTTTAAGGTAGCAAAACACAAAGAATGCCAATGGAGAGGGGGTGAATACTTTCACAAGCTACTGTAAGATGTTAAAGTAATCAGAATAATGAAGTGATCTTACCTATAAGGTCCATTTTCAGTTAAAATCCCATTACAAAATGAAACATTTCCGCAAACCATTTCTATTCCAACCGGAATCAAAGCCTTAAATTCTGGGACAGTATCAGCACATGGGTATTTAGCAGCTGGCTGCTGGTAGATGTGATAGTAATGTTTAGTTGGGAATAACTTGTAATCATATGGAGTACTGAGATCATATTCTGTCAATTTTGGAACAACTGTGGATAAAACAAATTTAAAGTCAGTGAAGATAACAAATCCCTACATTAAATTAAAATGTTATGTTTGTTTATGACATGTTTCTGTTCTTTATTTTATTTTAATGTAACACTGGAAGGGAAAGAAGTAAAACTGAGTTTCTAACTGTAATTATTTGGATGTCTTTCTGATTGAAAAATGAAATACACTATGTGATCAGAAGTATTGTGACACCCACACCTTACATCTGTGAGTGTTTATGATAACCCATTCTAAATCCATAGGCATTAATCTGAAGTTTCCAATTTTCTGGAAAGGCTTTCTACAAGATTTTGGAGTGTCCAAATGAATTTGTGATTATACATCCAGAAGAGTATTTGTGAGGTCAGATAGTGATGTTGGACAAGAGTGTCTAGCTTGAAATCTTCTCTCTAGTTCACCCCAAAAGTGTTCAACATTCAATAGAGTTGAGTCAGGACTCTGTGCAGGACAGTTTTCCACACCAAACTCACTCAATCACGCCATTATTGACCTTTGTGTACTGAGGCTCATTTATGCTGGAACAAAAAAGTGCCTTGGCCAAACTGTTACCACTAAGTTGGAAGAATACAGTTGTCCAAAATATCTTTGTTTGCCAAAGCATTAAGGCTTCCCTTCAGCTTCAACTTGGGGGCCGAAAAAACAACTCTGCAGAACAGGACAGAGAGTGGAGGGACCCATGTCTTTTATGCACCTAGCACTTTAATAACCTTATGCCTGAATGCAAGTTAGTCCCCGAAAGAGTCGCTTGGACGAAACGCATCGGGACATCCAAGAAGGAAGAGTGCAGGGCCTCCATAACAGGGATAGTTGTGGACTGCCCTTGTCAGGCCGGGAGTATTTGGGGTTAGATCCAAATTGAGCCTTTATAGTGACCTATAGGACTAATCTACATTCCATTAATTTGTTGCCTGGAGTACCAAACCAGGCACAACGTTTATCCCGAACTGAAAAGAGGACCTCAGAATGGGTGAGAGATTTCCATTATAGCATTTTTTTCCATTCAGTGAGGCACTACTTACGCTATTTATGAATAGTATGCATGATACATATTTGATGTGCATATCCTTTTCTTAATAAGGTGGCCTCAATTTGACCACTGTCAGCACACAATCATAGATAGACCACCTACAAAATAATATTGTCCCATGAACTCATCACAAAGAAATATTTTTTTTTGTGTCCATTGATTTTGATTCTCACACTGTATGAATAATCAAATCAGCTACACTTGATCCTTTTATTAATAGGGAGGACAGACCTTCAGACCCTGAGAAAAGAGACTATGTCCCGGACTGAACGTTTTGTATTTTTTAGTGGTGGCATTAAATGTTATTGTAGAATCATTGAGGTTTTGTTTGTTATCTCTCACATTTGCTATATTCTGGATGAAAAACAACTCCATAACGTTATACCTCCTCCCTCATATTTTACAGTTAGCATTATAGATCAACTGATCAATTCGCAGAAAATCGAGTTTGAGTCAAATTTCCTGAAACTCAAAGTTCCACACAAATTCAAATACTTTGGCATTTTATTTGTGATTTGCAAAAAAAAACCCTACTAAACATAATTTCCCACAATGCTGATGCATCAGTGAGAATTGTAATGTCTGGAGTCCCTATAATGCCCTGCAGCTGTGACATACCTTCTACATTGGTGGTATAATGAACAGGAAGTGAGAGCTGTGGCTGCAATCTCATGTAATTTAGAAAACTTTGATTGCTGGCAGAGCTCACGTGATCCCAGGGAATGCGAGTACCGACAGGGCTGCAACGACCCTGGCAACAGAGGTGAGTATAACTATTTTTATTTTAACAGGGACAAACATGGGGAATAAAAAGGGGTTGTCCTAATAGTGGACAACCCCTTTAATATGTAAAAATATAGTATACACACAGATATGTGCCGATAATGTTAGCTGTACCAGTAATACTATGTTACTGAGAGGATTTAATGTGACTGGATTTTTGATCTGGGTTTTTTGAGTAACCAAAAGAATGTGGCTAGGAAAAATCAATTCTATGATCCAGTCTGGCGTTTATATGCCTTTTACTGGAAACTGGATTAGCTCAGTAATGTGGAGTGTGTGAAGACTGGAAATAGGCAGAGCTGCTGGTCAGTGTGCTCTGCAAAAAGAGATATGCTGGAGCCATAGAGGTGTTTGTTTTGTGAACACATTTGATACGAGTGTGAGTTGCTGCTGGGAATACCTAGGTTGGTAGGTTAGTGAGGTTGCAACATTTATGTTCAGTATCCATTGATACTGATGGAAGACTGTTTTCATTTTGGACCTGTAAAGTTTATCATGGACAATTACGTATATACTCGAGTATAAGCCGACCCGAGTATAAGCCGACCCCCCTAATTTTGCCACAAAAAACTGGGAAAACTTATTGACTCGAGTATAAGCCTAGGGTGGAAATGCAGCATTTACCGGTGAATTTCAAAAATAAAAACATCATTATTTCCCCATAGCTGTGCCATATAGTGCTCTGCACCGTTCATTATTTCCCCATAGCTGTGCCATATAGTGCTCTGCGCCGTTCATATTTCCCCATTGCTGTGCCATATAGTGCTCTGCACCGTTCATATTTCCCCATAGCTGCCATATAGTGCTCTGCACCGTTCATATTTCCCCATACTGTGCCATATAGTGCTCTGCACCGTTCATATTTCCCCATAGCTGTGTCATATAGTGCTCTGCACCGTTCATACTGCCCCATAGCTGTGCCATATAGTGCTCTGAACCGTTCATATTGCCCCATAGCTGTGCCATATAGGGCTCTGCACCGTTCATACTGCCCCATAGCTGTGCCATATAGTGCTCTGCACCGTTCATACTGCCCCATAGCTGTGCCATATAGTGCTCTGCACCGTTCATATTTCCCCATAGATGTGCCCCATATAGTGCTCTGCACAGTTCATCATTCCCGATAGATGCTCCACATAAATCTGTGCCATTGCTGCAGTAAAAAAAAAACAAAAAAAACGCCATACTCACCTTTCTTGCTTGCAGCTCCCGGCATCCGGTCTCTCCGCACTGACTGATCAGGCAGAGGGCGCCGCGCACACTATATGCGTCATCGCGCCCTCTGACCTGAACAGTCAGAGCGCAGAGACGCCGGGAAGATGGAGCGGCGCCCGGAGGCTGGAACGTGGACAGGTAAATATGCGATACTTACCTGGTCCCGGTGTCCAGCTACTTCTCCCGCACAGCTGGTCTTCGGTGCCGCTGCTTCTTCCTCTATCAGCGGTGACCGGCACCGCTGATTAGAGAAATTAATAGGCGGCTCCACCCCTATGGGAGGTGGAGCCGCTTATTCATTTCTCTAATGAGCGGTCCCACGTGACCGCTGAACAGTGGAAGAACTGCAGCACCGAAGACCGTGGGACGGCAGGGGGAGCGCCAGGATCGCTGGAAGCAGGTAAGTATGCCTCAGTGCCCTCACCCCCTCACCCGCCGACCCTGCCACCCACCTTGACTCGAGTATAAGCCGAGGGGGGCACTTTCAGCCCCCAAAAAAATTTGGACTGAAAATCTCGGCTTATACTCGAGTATATACGGTAACTACATGCTGTTTTGACCCCATGCCACGTGTATCCAAGTGGCTACCCGAAAGCATAAAACCCTACAATATGTATGTATATATACAGTGGATACGGAATGTATTCATACCCCTTTAAATTTTTCACTCTTTGTTTCATTGCAGCCATTTGGTAAATTCATAAAAGTTCATTTTCTTTCTCATTAGTGTGCACTCTGCACACCATCTTGACTAAAAAAAACAGAAATGTAGTAATTTTTGCAAATTTATAAAAAAAAAGAAAAACTGAAATATCACATGGTCATAAGTATTCAGACACTTTGCTCAGTATTGAGTAGAAGCACCCTTTTGAGCTAGTACAGCCATGAGTCTTCTTGGGAATGATGCAACAAGTTTTTCACACTTGGATTTGGGGATCCTCTGCAGTTCCGTCAGGTTGGATGGTGAACATTGGTGGACAGCCATTTTCAATTGGGTTTAGGTCAGGGCTCTGGCTGGGTCCATCAAGAATGGTCACAGAGTTGTTCTGAAGCCACTCCTTTGTTATTTTAGCAGTGTGCTTAGGGTCATTGTCTTGTTGGAAGGTGAACCTGAGGTCCAGATCACTCTGGAAGAGGTTTTCATCCAGGATATCTCTGTACTTGGCCGCATTCATGTGTCCTTCAGTAACAACCAGTCGTCCTGTCCCTGCAGCTGAAAAACACCCCTATAGCACGATGCTGCCACAGCCATGTTTCACTGTTAGGATTGTATTGGGCAGGTGATGAGTAGTGCCTGGTTTTCAAGGGGCAAACATCCCCACGCACGCCTGACACGTTTCAGACTTTATGTCCTTACTCATAGGCATCTAAAAATGTATCTAAATGAGTATGCAAATTGCCTCTTCTGAGAAAAAGAGGACTTAAACTCTATAGCGCCACCTGTTGGAAGTAGCGATCCTACAAGTCACAATCAACTCTTTAACGAGTCATGCAATATGACTTAGGATAAAAGCCAAATTAGTATCTCAATTCGCAGACACGGTGTTTCGGGCTGTTGGCCCTCGTCAGTGCGAAGCATGAGAACTAATGAGTAAGGACATAAAGTCCGAAAACGCGTCAGGCGTGCGGGGGGATGTTTTCCCCTTGAGACTCTGATATGTAAGTTCTTAACTTTTTACAAACAATGGATTAAATGAAAAACAAAACTTGAATTTATATGGAAATCACCTGGTGTTGGTTTTTCCTTTTTTGCATGCGCTGTGAGGTCTTATATAGACAGGTGTGTGCCTTTCCAAATCAAGTCTTATCACTTTAATTACACACAGCTGGCCTCCAATGAAGGAGTAGAACCATTTCAAGGAAGATTACAAGAAAGTGGACAGCATGTGACTTAAATATGAGTGCCTGAGCAAATGGTCTGAATATTTATGACCATGTTATATTTCAGTTTTTCTTAAATTTGCAAAAACTTCTACATTTCTGTATTTTTTTCAGTCAAGATGATTTAATGGGGTCTGAATACTTTCCGTACCCACTTTAATATAGATACACACACACACACACACCCCACACACACACACGCACGCATGCACGCACGCACACACACACCCCACACACACACACGCACGCATGCACGCACGCACACACACACACACACACGAATTTATATGTGTATCGAGAGTGTATTGTGCAAAAATTTACTCAGGTGTAGAGCAACAATGCTGCAAGAGGTTTTTAATATTCTTCAAATATAATGGCCTATCCTTAATGGGTTTTCCTGGAATGGAAAAATAAAAAAATATGTAAGTAAATAAATTTGTCATCTAATATATAAAGCTGAATGTGTGTGTGTATGTGTGTGTATGTCCGGGATTGGCATCTGCACCGTCGCAGCTACAGCCACAAAATTTTGCACAGTCACACGTCTGGACCCCGAGAGTGTCATAGGCTATGTTGTGAGGTGAAATTTTAACCCCGCGCTTTCCAATTCACCAAACAATTTTGCCCCTATCTACATAATGGGGAAAAAGTGAAAGGAAAAGTGTTGGAGGCAAATTGACAGCTGCCAGATGTGAACAAAGGGGACTTAAAGAATGAGAGCGATGGCGCCAAAGAGTATATACCGTACCGTTGCTAAGGTGGGGCCCCGACATGGGATACTCACCACACACGGAGATATGAACACACACACAAAATGCGCCACACACTACCACGTGCTTGAACACATATACCACCCACAGCACACATTTCACCACACATACACCAACCTCGCCACATAAAAGTCAAAACACAAAAGTCACCGCTCAAAACTCGCCACGCGCAAAACTTGCACACGCGGAAAAATTGCCACATGCACAAAAGTTGCAACACATGCAAAAGTTGCCTCACACAAAACTTGCACATACTCAAAAGGCACCAAGCATAAAACTCGCCACGCGCAAAACTCGCCATGCGCAAAACTTGCTCCACACAACTTGCTACACTAACCTGTCACATGCAACTCGACACACAAAAAGTTGATACACGCATGTTGCCATACCAAACTCATCTCACAAAAGTCGCTACATACATGTCGCCACACGCAACTCAACACACAACTTGACACACGAAACTCGCCCTGAAACACACACAAGTCTGGTATTATCCTTCAAAAATAAAAATCTGATTAATAAGCAGACAAACTACAAGAGCAACAAATGTACCATATAGGAAATACGGCAGCTGTCAGTCACATGACCTGTCTATTATGTGTATGTGTGAGCTAATATATACTGCCATGGGGAGGGCTTCCTGTTGGCTGGGGATTTATCAGGCTGCCAATTTAGCTTACAAATACTGAGGTAAAAATACTGAGCAAATAAAGTGTGAACGAGGTCTAATACAGGAGGAGATGACACACAGATATACTGTATACTACATACAGGGGAGATGACACACAGGTATATACTATATACAGGAGCAGATGTTAGGAGTTGAGTTTCCTCTGCTGCACAGGGGGAATCTCGATCCGTGTCTGCTGCGGTCTCCCATTCTGCATCGGCCACAGTGGGGTCTGCTCAGCGGAGGCGTCGCTCCCAGCGTCTCGCTGGGGCTGATTCTGTACAAAGGGTTACTACTGCCTTTTCTGGCTCTCCCATTGTACCCTGCACTGATCTGCGGCGAGCAGGCTTCTCTGGGACTTATTTTCACACACTGAGCATGCCCAGGGCAAGGTCTAGGGTCACACGCTCAGGTACTGCAGCGACTCCCATTGGTCCTTCTCATGGAAGGTCCTGCAGGTACTAGGACTAGCTCTGCTTTGCGCACTGAGCATGCCCAGGGCAGGATCTCTCAGTGGAGGTCTGGGGTCACGTGCTCAGGTGCTGCAGCAATTCCATTGGTCCTTCTTTCACAGGTCCTGAATGTGCTGCAGCTATTTAAGGTTCGCATGGCCGCACGGCCATGCGCTAGTATTGTCTTTATATTATGTGTGTGTGTAGATGGATGTATGTTGAAGGATGAAAGCTCCTAAATATCCCATTCCTAGTGTTGTTGTCTGTTTGTGGATGGTGGTAGCTATCTAGCGCCCGACTAGCCATCAGCACGTAACACACATTACAGCGTCCAGTTGCTGTGTCCGCCAGTACGGCGCCGTGCGCTTTCTCTGCGCCTTCCTGACCCAAGCCTGGGTGGTTAGTGGCGTCCGTCGGTGCGGCACCGCACGCACTCTCGTGCCTTTGTATATTATTATTTCTATTTCTCTGACACCCCAGTTGCGGTGTCGAGCGCATGAGGTCTTTGAACTCAAATCCTCAGTCTTGGGATTGAGATTAGAGACTCCTTGCTTGCGCTCTATGTGCGGTATTGCGGTCCTGTGATGCAGCAGGGTTCGCTTCCAGCATACAGCGTGAAATTAACCCATGAGTGTATTTTTATAGTACCGCCATATAGTCCGTCTCTACTAGCAGCAGGGTTTTTACCTGCATGGTGGGCCTCGGACTGCGAACGCACCTAATTCCATAACATCTTATTCTTGGTGCGTTCTGCCAGTCCTTAACATAATACTAGCGCCAAGGTCTGGCTAGTAAATGACGGACGATCAGTGTTCACAGCGGTACATCCAGCAGCTGGAGGGAAGGTTGGCGGCTCTCGAGCGTTCAACCTCAGCTGTGGATGTCACTGCTGTCGCTGTTCAGGCTGCTAGTGTGGCTGTAGCCACCTTGTCCACTGCCGCCCCTGTGCCGACTCTATCTCGCCTCCCGCTACCACAGAAATTTTCTGGTGACAGTAAGTTCTGTAGGGGTTTCGTAAGTCAGTGCTCAATACATCTCGAGCTTCTGGCCTCTTGTTTCCCCACAGAGCGGGCTAACGTGGGGTTTATTGTATCTCTACTGTCGGACAGGGCATTGCAGTGGGCTACGCCGCTGTGGGAGCGTGGCGATCATGTGGTGCAGAGTGCTCCGTTGTTTCTGAGCACTCTGAAACAGGTTTTTTTAGGACCCCGTGTCACCCATGATACGGCGCTCCAACTGTTGGCATTGACTCAGGGCTCGTCCTTGGTCAGCCATTTTGCCGTCCACTTCCGCACCTTAGCATCATAGTTGGAGTGGTCGGATAAAGCCCTTATTCCAATATTTTGGAGGGGGTTGGCTGACCATGTTAAGGACGCCCTGGCCACTAGGGAGATTCCCGCCACACTGGAGGAATTAATAACCGTATCCACTCGTATTGACCTCCGATTTCACGAGTGGAGGTTAGAGCGGGCCCAGTGTAGGCAGAGGTTTCGGCTGGCTCCCACCTTCGCCAAACCTTTGGAATCTCCAGTCCAGGCACCTGAGTCCCATGAGCCTGTGGTAGTGTCACGAGCGGGATCTAAGTCCCGGACCGCTCGGGCACAGGTTTGTCATGTTTGCCAACAGTCAGGACATCTTGCCGCCAGATGTTCCCAGCGGTCGAGGAAACGTCAGCGTCTAGTGGTAGTAGGTGGAGGTGCACTAGACACGGCGACGTTTGCCTCCAAACTGTCCTTTAAGGGGACAATAATATTAGGCTCATCCTCCTACTCGGTAGAGCTCTGCGTGGATTCTGGGGCGGAGGGCAATTTCATGTCTTCTGCCTTCGCCCAACGTCACACAGTACCCCTGGTTATGCTACCTCAACCAGTAACGGTACGAGTGGTGAATGGGTCGACACTCCCCGCACAGATAACACATCAGACTATCCCTTTTACTCTGTCCATGTCACCATCTCATCAGGAGATTATATCTCTGCTCATCATTCCTGAAGGAATTGATGAGGTCCTGTTGGGGATACCTTGGCTACGGTACCACTCTCCTCATATCGAGTGGTCCTCGGGCAGAATTCTGGGATGGGGTAAATCTTGTGGGGGCAGGTGTCATCAAGAGTGCGTTCAGGTTGCTACTACAGAGGTACCCGCAGATCTTTCCTCTCTCCCCAAGCAATATTGGTCTTATGCAGACGTGTTCTCCAAAAAGGCGGCGGAGACCCTTCCGCCCCATCGCCCCTATGACTGTCCTATTGATCTCTTGCCTGGTGCTGAGCCTCCCCGGGGTCGAGTTTATCCACTATCTCTCCCGGAGACGGAGGCAATGTCTCAGTACATTCAAGAGAATCTGGCAAGAGGGTTCATCAGGAAGTCAGTGTCACCTGCTGGGGCAGGGTTCTTTTACGTGCAGAAGAAGAATGGGGAACTACGTCCATGCATAGACTACAGGGGCCTTAACGCTATCACCATTAAGAACAAGTATCCTTTGCCCTTGATATCTGAGCTCTTCGATAGGCTTCGGGGAGCTAGAGTGTTTACTAAACTAGATCTGCGGGGTGCTTATAACCTGATTCGCATCCGTGAAGGGGACGAATGGAAAACGGCGTTTAACACCAGAGATGGGCACTATGAGTATCCGGTGATGCCCTTCGGGCTCTGTAATGCACCTGCCGTTTTCCAAGACTTTGTCAACGATATCTTCCGGGATATGCTTTCCACCTCAGTTGTAGTCTATCTGGATGATATTCTCATCTTTTCTCCAGATATTGATTCCCACTGGAGAGATGTTGGCAGAGTCTTCGACCTCCTACGGGCAAACTCTCTGTATGCTAAGTTGGAGAAGTGTGTGTTTGAGCAGGAGTCTTTACCTTTCCTGGGCTATATCATCTCCGCCCAGGGATTGGCTATGGATCCTGCCAAACTACAGGCTATGATGGACTGGCAGGAGCCCCACTCTCTTAAGGCGGTGCAGCGCTTTATGGGTTTCATTAATTATTACCGCCAGTTCATTCCCCACTTCTCAACTCTGGTAGCTCCCTTGGTAGCCCTCACCAAGAAGGGAGCGAATCCCAAATTGTGGTCGGAAGAGGTCTCCAAGGCCTTCACTGCTATTAAGTCTCATTTTGCTAGCGCTCCCATCCTACATCGCCCTGATGTGGATAAGCCATTCTTAATGGAGGTGGATGCCTAATCCGTTGGTGCTGGAGCAGTCCTCTATCAAAAGGATGCTCAAGGTCGGAAGCATCCTTGCTTCTTCTCCAAGACCTTCACACCAGCGGAGAGAAATTACTCCATCGGGGATAGGGAGTTGCTAGCAATGAAGTTGGCCTTTTCGGAGTGGAGACACCTTCTGGAAGGTGCGCGGTTTCCCTTCCAAGTTTTCACAGACCACAAAAATTTGGTTTATCTACACACTGCCCAGCGGCTGAATTCTCGTCAGGCCAGATGGTCCTTATTTTTCTCCCGGTTTCATTTTACTCTGCATTATCTCGCCGGGGAGAAGAATATTCATGCCGACGCTCTCTCTCGCTCCCTTATGTCAACTGAGGAGCAGGAAGAGGAGCCTCGGCTTATTGTCCCTTCAGAGAGCCTGAGGACCGTAGCGCCGGTTTCGCTAGAGTCTGTTCCTCCAGGTAAGACTTTTGTGCCCATAAATCTGCGACCGGAGGTTCTCTCTTGGGCTCATTCGTCCAGGGTGGGTGGACACTTTGGGACAAAAAGGACATCTGAGCTACTGGCGAGGACGTATTGGTGGCCACATATGGTCCGGGATGTCAGAGGTTACATTCAGGCGTGTGTCTCTTGCGCCAAAAATAAATCTCCTCATCAAAGGCCAGCTGGGTTACTCTATCCCTTGCCGGTGGCAGATAGGCCCTGGGAGATGGTCGGGATGGACTTTGTTGTGGGATCACCCAAGTCTCGCGGCTGTACCATCATTTGGGTCATCACCGATCATTTCTCAAAAATGGTGCATTTGGTGCCGCTATCACGGTTACCTTCTGCACGGGCCTTGGCAGCGTTGTTCATAAAACACATCTTCCGCCTACATGGTATGCCAGACAAAATTGTCAGTGACCAGGGTCCCCAGTTTGCGTCTCGGTTCTGGAGAGAGCTTTGTCGTCTTCTCAGCATTGAGTTGAATCTCTCTTCCGCATATAATCCCGAGACGAATGGCTTGGTAGAGAGGGCCAACCAGACCTTGGTCACATACCTGCGACATTTTGTTTCAGCCAGGCAGGATGACTGGGCATCCTTGCTATCGTGGGCAGAGTTTGCACTGAACAACGCCGTAGCCGATTCCACTGGACAAACCCCATTCCTCCTCAACTATGGTCAGCATCCACGGGTACCTGTGCCTATGCCCGTGTCTTCCGCAGACTTCAGGGTGGCAGACTGGGCTGTGGAGGCACGGGATATTTGGGACCGCACTCAGGATGCCATTTGGGCCTCCAAGGAGAGAATGAGGTCCTCCGCCGATGCTCATCAGCGCCCCGCTCCGACCTTTGCTCCTGGCGACTTAGTGTGGCTCTCCGCCCATAACATCAGGCTGCGAGTTGAGTCCACTAAGTTTGCTCCTCGCTACTTGGGTCCCTTCAAGGTCCTCGAACAGGTTAATCCTGTGGTCTATCGTTTGGCCCTTCCGCCACGCCTGGGTATCACCGACACCTTTCATGTGTCCCTCCTGAAACCCGTGTACATGTCCCGGTTTTCAGAATCATCTGCTGGGACATCGGGTTCGTCTACGGACGATTACGAGGTGAACGCTATTTTGGGGTGCAAGGTGGTACGTGGCAAAAAATTTTATTTGGTGGACTGGAAGGGTTATGGTCCTGAGGACAGGTCCTGGGAGCCTGCTGAGCACATTCGGGCTCCGCAGCTCATTGCTGTCTTTGAGCGTAGCGAGGCCCAAGGGGGGGGGGCCCTTGGAGGGGGGGGTAATGTTAGGAGTCGAGTTTCCTCTGCTGCACAGGGGGAATCTCAATCCGTGTCTGCTGCTGTCTCCCATTCTGCATCGGCCGCAGTGGGGTCTGCTCAGCGGAGGCGTCGCTCCCAGCGTCTCGCTGGGGCTGATACTGTGCAAAGGGTTACTACTGCCTTTTCTGGCTCTCCCATTGTACCCTGCACTGATCTGCGGCGAGCAGGCTTCTCTGGGACTAAGTCCTTATTTTAACACACTGAGCATGCCCAGGGCAAGATCTCTCAGTGGAGGTCTAGGGTCACACGCTCAGGTACTGCAGCGACTCCCATTGGTCGTTCTCATGGAAGGTCCTGCAGGTACTAGGACTAGTTCTGCTTTGCGCACTGAGCATGCCCAGGGCAGGATCTCTCAGTGGAGGTCTGGGGTCACGTGCTCAGGTGCTGCAGCAATTCCATTGGTCCTTCTTTCACAGGTCCTGAATGTGCTGCAGCTATTTAAGGTTTGCATGGCCGCACGGCCATGCGCTAGTATTGTCTTTATATTATGTGTGTGTGTAGATGGATGTATGTCGAAGGATGAAAGCTCCTAAATATCCCATTCCTAGTGTTGTTGTCTGTTTGTGGAGGGTGGTAGCTATCTAGCGCCCGACTAGCCATCAGCACGTAACACACATTACAGCGTCCAGTTGCTGTGTCCGCCAGTACGGCGCCGTGCGCTTTCTCTGCGCTTTCCTGACCCAAGCCTGGGTGGTTAGTGGCGTTCGTCGGTGCGGCACCGCACGCACTCTCGTGCCTTTGTATATTATTATTTCTGTTTCTCTGACACCCCAGTTGCGGTGTCGAGCGCATGAGGTCTTTGAACTCAAATCCTCAGTCTTGGGATTGAGATTAGAGACTCCTTGCTTGCGCTCTATGTGCGGTACCACGGTCCTGTGACGCAACAGGGTTCGCTTCCAGCATACAGGGTGAAGTTAACCCATGAGTGTATTTTTATAGTACCGCCATATAGTCCGTCTCTACTAGCAGCAGGGTTTTTACCTGCACGGTGGACCTCGGACTGCGAACGCACCTAATTCCATAGCATCTTCTTCTTGGTGCGTTCCGCCAGTCCTTAACAGCAGATGACCTACAGGTACAGTATATACTATATACAGGAGGAGATGACATACAGGTATATGCTACATATAGGAGGAGATGACATACAGGTATATACTACATACAGGAGAAGATGACACACGTATATACTATATACAGGAGGAGATGACATACAGGTACATACTATATACAGGGGAGATGACACACAGGTATATACTATATACAGGGGAGGTTACACACAGGTATATACTATATACTGGAGGAGATGACATACAGGTATATACTATATATAGAAGGAGATGACATACAGGTATATACTATATACAGGAGGAGATGACACACGCATATACTATTTACAGGAGGAGATGACATACAGGTATATACTATATAAAAGAGGAGATGACACATAGATATATAGAGGAGGAGATGACATACAGCAGGTATATACTATAGATAGGGGAGATGACATACAGATATATACTATATACATGAGATGACATACAGGTATATACTATATATATAGGAGGAAATGACATACAGGTATATACTATATACAGGGGAGATGACATACAGGTATATACTATATACAGGGGAGATGACATACAGGTATATACTACAGTATATACAGGAGATGACACACAGATATATACTATATACAGGGGAGATGACACACAGGTATATACTGTATACAGGAGGAGATGACATACAGGTATATACTATATACAGGGGAGATGACACACAGGTATATACTATATACAGGGAGATGACACACAGGTATATACTATATACAGGAGGAGATGACATACAGGTATATACTATTTATAGGAGGAGATGACATACAGGTACATACTATATACAGGAGGAGATGACACATGTATATACTATATACAGGAGGATATGACATACAGGTACATACTATATACAGGGGAGATGACACACAGGTATATACTATATACAGGGGAGATGACGTACAGGTATATACTATATACAGGGGAGATGACACACAGGTATATACTATATACAGGGGAGATGACACACAGGTATATACTATATACAGGAGATGACATACAGGTATATACTATATATAGGAGGAGATGACATACAGGTATATACTATATACAGGAGGAGATGACACACGTATATACTATATACAGGAGGAGAAGACATACAGGTATATACTATATAAAAGAGATGACACATAGCTATATAGAGGAGGAGATGACATACAGCAGGTATATACTATATGCAGGGGAGATGACATACAGATATATACTATATACAGGGGAGATGACATACAGGTATATACTATATACAGGGGAGATGACATACAGGTATATACTATATACAGGAGATGACATACAGGTATATACTATATATAGGAGGAGATGACATACAGTGTTGTGAATTCCGCTCTTGGGCTCCCTCCGGTGGTTGTAAGTAGCATTTTTGTGAGTTCTGCTCTTGGGCTCCCTCCTGTGGTTTAGAGTGGTATGGCTGCTTTTTGGATTTAGCTTCTGCAGCTGTTTTCACTGATCATCTTCTTGGCTCAGCTATATTAGTCTGGCCTTATCTCTCATTCAATGCCAGTTGTCAATTGTTCCTGCCTGGAGTCATTGCTCTTAGGATTTCCTGACACTCTGACCAGCTCTGCAAAGCTAAGTCCTTGCTTGTCTTTTTGCAGTTCACTTGTTGATCAGCATTTTGTAGTTTTTGCTCTTTTGTCCAGCTTATCAATATGGATCTATTCAGCTAGCTGGAAGCTCTGGGCACCAGAGTTTGCCCTCCACACCTTTAGTTAGGTGTGGAGACTTTTTGCATTTCTCTGCGGTGGACTTTTTCTATTTTTTTTTTACTGACCGCACAGTGCTCTTTTCTGTACTTTTTCTATCTAGCTAGAAGTGGCCACCTGTGCTAAATCTTGTTTCATACTACTTATGTCATTTCCTTCTCCTCTCACAGTCATTACATGTGGGGGGCTATCTATCCTTTGGGGATTTTCTCTGAGGCAAGATAGTTTTCCTGCTTCTGTCTTTAGGGGTAGTTAGCTCTTAGGCTGTGTCGAGGGGTCTAGGGAGTGTCAGGTACCCCCCACGGCTACTTCTAGTGTTGTGTTGACCTTAGGGACTGCGGTCAGTATAGCTACCACCTGCTCAGAGCTAGTCACATGTCGCTCCTTAATTACCAGATCATAACAATACAGGTATATACAGAAGAGATGACCTACAGGTATATACTATATACAGGAGGAGATGACACATAGGTATATAGAATATACAGGAGGAGATGACATACAGCAGGTATATACTATATACAGGGGAGATGAAATACAGGCATATACTATATACAGGAGATGACATATCGGTGTATACTATACATAAGGGAGATGACAAACATGTATATACTGAGGTGAAAATGAGAGGTGTGAGGTAAAAATGAAAAGGTGTGAGTGCAAAATGAGAGGAGTGAGGGAAAGTAGTGGAGTGATCGGAAAATGACAGATGTGAGGTCGAAATGACAAGTGTTAGGGGGAAATGAGAGGAGTGAGGGGGAAAATAAGAGGAGTGAGGGGGGAAATGAGAGGTGTGAGGGAGAAATTGAGATGTGAGTGGGAAAATGAAAGATGTAATGGGGAAAATGAAAGGCGTGATGGGAAAATAAGAGAAGTGAGGTACTATAACTAACCACAGATATTTACTATGCCCAGGCAACGCCAGGCTCTTCAGCTAGTTATAAATAATTTCATAAATACCTTTAATTAGCTAGCATACACTTGTTTTGCCTAGGGAGCTAATTACTATAGTACTATTAAATAGCCACACTTAATACACTGACAGAAACCTGTCCTAGAATGTTAGTAAGACAGGTGCTTTTCAGCATGTGCAGTAGGAACTCTGCCCACTCCCTTTGTGTGTAAGAAGATATTCTCCCAAAAGATACTTTGAGCTAATACCAGAGAGACCAAGGGTGCTGAATACTGATGTAAGATGAGGCTGCTTACACTGTTAGCCACCACATCTGCCTGCTCTAATACTGGAGATACCAGGTGTGCTGAGGTAAGAAGAAGCTGCTCACTTTGCTATCCACCACTTTTTTCTGATGTAATACTATAAATACCATGAGTGCTGAGGTAAGAAGAAGCTGGTCACACTACTGTCTATCCTATACTTCTGATCTAATACCGTAGATACCTAGAAGTGCTGAGGTTAGAAGAGGTTGCTCACAGTGCCATACTCAATGTCTTTCAGTTCTCATACTGTAAATATCAGGAATGCTGAGGTAAGACGATGCTACTCACTCTACTTTCCACCCTGTTTTTCTGATCTAGTACTGTAGATACCTGGAGTGCTGAGGTAAGAAGAAGCTGCTCACACTGCTGTTTAACCTGTCTTTCTAACCTAATATGATAGATACCTAGAAGTGCTGAGGTTAGAAAGGTTGCTCAGACTGCCGTTCTCAATGTCTTTCAATTCTAATACTAAAAATATTGTGGATGCTGAAGTAAGAAGAGGCTGCTCAGTCTATTATCCACCCTCTTTTTCTGATCTAATACTATAGATGCCAGGACAGCTGAGGTAAGAAGAGGCTGCTCACTCTGCTGTCCACCTTGTCTTTCTGTTCTAATACTGGAGATACCAGGGGTGATGAGGTAAGAAGAGGCTGCTCACTCTGCTGTTCACCACGTCTTTCTGTTCTAATACCACAGATACCTATAAGTGCTGAGGTTAGAAGAGGTTGCTCATGCTGCCATACTCAATGTCTTTCAGTTCTAATCCTGGAAATATTAGGGATACTGAGGTAAGAAGAGGATGCCCATACGGCTGTCCACCCTGTCTTTATGTTCTAATGTTGGAAATACTAGGGATGCTGAGGAAAGCAGTGGCTGCTCACACTGCTGTCTACCATGGATGGATGGACAGCAGTGTGAGCAGTTTATTCTTGCCTCAGCACCCCTGGTATCTTCAAAATTAGATCAGATAGAGTGAACAGCGGTGTAAGCAGCATCTTGATACCTCTGCACCCTTGGTATCTCCAGTGATAGATTAGAATATAATCTAGGAGCACAGCTAATGAAAGAAAGTGGTGAGGTAGAAGAGGCAGCTTCCCTATACAAAACAAGTGTCATTTGTTAATCAAACATATTGAGGTTTTCATTTATAATTACATTTCTTTGATTTACGTATCTATTTTTTCTATTCCTGAAGAGCCTGTTTAAGGCAGGTTATCAGATGTTTGCATTCCTGCAAAACCTATTCCTTTCATTATTTACACTTCTTTGTACATCCCATTGCTATACTTTTGGTAGTGGCTGTATTACGCATTCCATCCTTGTGTCTTTCACTGTAAGGATTTCTTGTGTTGTTAGCAGTAAAAACAATGAGACGTTCAAAGCTCTCGCAGGAGCAGTGTGGCCCCTTTTTTTATAAAAAAAATATAGTCTCTTTAGTGATATGGTTTAATAATATATTCACTTACCGCTATTCAGTGCAACAACCAACCACACATCAGTTGTGTTATACAGGTTAAAAATGCACTGTGGTTGATCAAGTGCAAAACTGTTATTTGTCAGTCTTCCTAAAAGTGGCTTGGTTGTAACTTGAGGAACATAATATCGAACCTCTGAAAAAGGACAGAAGAATTAATTAATAGTATTTAATTTGTAGTATTTATGTGCAGATAGGCTCACAAAAGTACAGGGATGCCTGTGGTGTAGTGATGAGCGAACGTGCTCGGATAAAGTGTTATTTGAGTCAGCGCGCCTGCATGTCTCACGGCTGTTTGACAACCATAACACATGCAGGGATTGCCTGTTTGTTAACAAATAACACCTTATCCGAGCATATCACTTCTCATACTGTAAATATCAGGAATGCTGAGGTAAGACGATGCTACTCACTCTACTATCCACCCTCTTTTTCTGATCTAGTACTGTAGATACCAGGAGTGCTGAGGTAAGAAGAAGCTGCTCACACTGCTGTTTATCCTGTCTTTCTAATCTAATATGATAGATACCTAGAAGTGCTGAGGTTAGAAGAGGTTGCTCAGACTGCGAATGTCTTGAATGTCTTTCAATTCTAATACTAAAAATATTGTGGATGCTGAAGTAAGAAGAGGCTGCTCACTCTATTATCCACCCTCTTTTTCTGATCTAATACTATAGATGCCAGGACAGCTGAGGTAAGAAGAGGCTGCTAACTCTGCTGTCCACCTTGTCCTTCTGTTCTAATACTGGAGATACCAGGAGTGCTAAGGTAAGATGCAGCTGCTCACTCTGCTGTCCACCCTGTCTTACTCTTCTAATATTGGAGATACCAGGGGTGATGATGTAAGAAGAGGCTGCTCAATCTGCTGTTCACCACGTCTTTCTGTTCTAATGCCACAGATACCTATAAGTGCTGAGGTTAGAAGAGGTTGCTCACGCTGCCATACCCAATGTCTTTCAGTTCTAATCCTGGAAATATGAGGGATGCTGAGGTAAGAAGAGGATGCCCATACGGCTCATCACTTCTGTGGTGGGCAGGGAACTGACATGTTAAATGCCGCATAAAATTTAGTGGTAGACAACTCTATCCGTGTAAGACAGTAACTAATTTCTCAATTATTATTTCATAAATGAATAGTATGCATGAAAATATGCAACTTTGTGATAAAAAAAATATCTAGAACCCTGGTGCAAATATGTCCAGGGTAAAGAAGAGATCCATAGAAGATAAAAAAAATATGGTTTTATATCAAAATAATTAAAAAACGAATACATAAACAAAAAATTAAAGAAGCAGAGTGTCCCAAAGAAGGAGACGCTGCCAAACCACTAATTATCACCTTAAGGGTAAATGCTAATAATATCTTTAATCCCTTTACCCCTAAGGGTGGTTTGCACGTTAATGACCAGGCCAATTTTTACAATTCTGACCACTGTCCCTTTATGAGGTTATAACTCTGGAACGCTTCAATGGATCCCAGTGATTCTGACATTGATTTCTTGTGACATATTGTACTTTATGATAGTTGTAAAATCTCTTTGATATTACCTGCGTTTATTTGTGAAAAAAATGGAAATTTGGCAAAAATTTTGAAAATTTCGGAATTTTCCAACCTTGAATTTTTATGCAATTAAATCACAGAGATATGTCACACAAAATACTTAATAAGTAACATTTCCCAAATGTCTACTTTACATCAGCACAATTTTGGAACCGAAATTTTTTTTTGTTAGGGAGTTATAAGGGTTAAAAGTTGACCAGCAATTTCTCATTTTTACAACACCATTTTTTTTTAGGGACCACATCTCATTTGAAGTCATTTTGAGGGGTCTATATGATAGAAAATACCCAAGTGTGACACCATTCTAAAAACTGCACCCCTCAAGGTGCTCAAAACCACATTCAAGAAGTTTATTAACCCTTCAGGTGTTTCACAGGAATTTTTGGAATGTTTAAATAAAAATGAACATTTAACTTTTTTTCACAAAAAAATTTATTTCAGCTCCAATTTGTTTTATTTTACCAAGGGTAGCAGGAGAAAATGGACCACAAAAGTTGTTGTACAATTTGTCCTGAGTACGCTGATACCCCATATGTGGGGGTAAACCACTGTTTGGGCGCATGACAGAGCTCGGAAGCGAAAATTATCTTTTCACCCCCAATTTTTTTATTTTCCCAAGGGTAAGAGAAGAAATTGGACCACAAAAGTTGTTGTACAACTTGTCCTGAGTACGCTGATACCCCATATGTGGGGGTAAAGCACTGTTTGGGTGCATGGGAGAGCTCGGAAGGTAAGGAGCACCGTTTGACTTTTCAATGCAGAATTGACAGGAATTGAAATGGGACGCCATGTTGCATTTGGAGAGCCACTGATGTGCCTAACATTGAAACCCCCCACAAGTGACACCATTTTGGAAAGTAGACCCCCTAAGGAACTTATCTAGATGTGTGGTGAGCACTTTGACCCACCAAGGGCTTCACAGAAGTTTATAATGCAGAGCCGTAAAAATAAAACAAATATTTTTTCCCACAAAAATTATTTTTTAGCCCCCAATTTTGTATTTTCCCGAGGGTAGCAGGAGAAATTGGACCCCAAAAGTTGTTGTCCAATTTGTCCTGAGTACGCTGATACCCCATATGTGGGGGGAATCACCGTTTGGGTGCATGGGAGGGCTCGGAAGGGAAGGAGCACCATTTGGAATGCAGACTTAGATGGAATGGTCTGCAGGCATCACATTGCGTTTGCAGAGACCTTAATGTACCTAAACAGTAGAAACTCCCCACAAATGACACCATTTTGGAAAGTAGACTCCCTAAGGAACTCATCTAGATGTGTTGTGAGAGCTTTGAACCCCCAAGTGTTTCACTACAGTTTATAACGCAGAGCCGTGCAAGTAAAAAATATTTTTTTTTCCACAAAAATTATATTTTAGCCCCCAGTTTTGTATTTTCCCAAGGGTAACAGGAGAAATTGGACACCAAAAGTTGTTGTCCAATTTGTCCTGAGTACGCTGATACCCCATATGTTGGGGTAAACCCCTGTTTGGGCACACGGGAGAGCTCGGAAGGGAAAGAGAACTGTTTTACTTTTTCAACGCAGAATTGGCTGGAATTGAGATTGGACGCCATATCGCGTTTGGAGAGCTCCTGATGTGACTAAACTGTGGAAACCCCCCAATTATAACAGAAACCCTAATCCAAACACACCCCTAACCCTAATCCCAACGGTAACCCTAACCACACCCCTAACCCTGACACACCCCTAACCCTAATCGCAACATTATTCCCAAACGTAAATGTAATCCAAACCCTAACCCTAACTTTAGCCCCAATCCTAACCCTAACTTTAGCCCCAACCCTAACTGTAGCCTTAATCCTAGCCGCAACCGTAACCCTAGCCCTAACCCTAGCCCTAACCCTAATAAAGTAATTACAAAAAGGTGAAAAAAGAAATCAACTGGGGTTATAATGAATTAATGATCTGTTCTGACAAGATGTAAATAAACTTGATATCCATTCGATATAAAGTGCACTGTGCTGCTAATGTAATTACAGTATGATATATAACACAAGATATTAAACAATATTGATCATAATGGGGCCCTAAAATATTGGCCCTATGATTACAACAGTGAAGGATATATCCTTAATGACCACTAGTGCATATCAAAGAAAACAATCCATAGAATCCAATCTGATGGTTCTCCCTCTAAAGTAAATACTGTACCAATAAACGGATTGCCATGAAAACATTTCTCGCTAGGAGATTCAATGCTAAGCAAAAAAAGTTATCAGGTGCTCTGTATACATCACGCAACATACAATGACATCAGTCCTATGTAGCCAAATAGCCTAAATGCTGCATTTCCAACAGTGTGGAAGGATACATATATTTTAAGACATAAGACAAATAAAGAGCCTAATTCACCTTAAAGATTCATGGTGGTGTCTCCCCACCCCGACGCTGGCTTCTTCCAGGGGCATGATACAGTATATCTTAGAAAATAATCTGCCTTCTTGTCTTCTTCGACTGATCTTTCACTCTCAGTACATGGGTAAAATCTGTATTCAGTGAAGGCAGACTTTCACATTACTGAGATAGGAGATGACAGATGGTTCTTATAAGATTATATGGAGAGGGAAGGGGGTGGCTGAGGGACACATTCTGGTGCACGTTCTCCTGCAATGAAAGTTCAACTTTTTTACCATTTGATTTAAATTAAAGTATAACTGATGATTTGGGAGAACGTACAGCAGGAAGTCTACATCTGCCTTCAGTTCTCCTCTCTTCATAAAATCTTATCAGTAGTAACTGTCATCTCCTATCTCAATACAGGAAAGAAATATATCTTGGTACCGTGTTAGCCAGTAGATAGAAAAATATTTAGAATTGAGAGTCCTCAGTGGTTGATACCTTTTAATGGCCAACTGAAAAGATGGTAATAAATTGCAAGCTTTCGAGACTACACAGGTCTCTTCATCAGGCAAAGACTAACCTAATTATTTGTACTAAATGTCCAACTGGGGGTCTGTATGTGGGGGAGACAGGGCAGAAACTGAGAACAAGGATGAACTCCCATCGCCATACAATAAGAGAAAAAAGAATGGATCTACTTGTGGCAATACATTTTTGTCTCCCAAATCATAGCATTATGGACATGAAATTACTTCTGCTAAAGGGGAATTTCAAATCCCAGAGAGACAGAAGAATCTGGGAATATAAACTGATGACGACCTTTGACGCTCTAAATGCAGGAATGAATGTGTCACACGGATTTATGTCTTTTTACATCAACTAAGGAACTTGTCCCTCAGACCATGAAGGGTCATTACAACAGAGACCCTAATCACAGGACAATAAAACAATCCTTATCTAAGAATTGGCCCAATATTTATGGATGTAACTGTTTATCACCCATGGTAATTCTGCTTCATGTCACCTGGCTTATCCATGTTTTTTTTTCCCCTTTTTTTTTCTATACTATGTTGTGCATAAATAATAATAATAATAATTTTTATTTATATAGCGCCAACAAATTCCGCAGCACTTTACAATAAGCGGGGACATGTACAGACAATAAATTCAGTACAAGTTAAGACAATTTAAACAGTGAATATGTGATTCTTCAGAATTTGTTTTAGTCTTTGCCTGATGAAGAGACCTGTGTAGTCTCGAAAGCTGAATACAGATTTTACAGTTTTACTCTTGAATTGTGATAGGGAAAGGTCAATCCAGAAGAAGCAGCAGATTTCTCTGATAAGACATGTTACAAAGTGTCTCATTTTCATGAAATCAATAATAAAACTACGGTTACTCTTTAGGCTACTTTCACACTAGCGTCGGAATCTCCCCGTCGCAATGCGTCGGGCAGAGATTCCGACGCTAGCATTTGACGCACTGCACAACGGGTGCAGCGGATGCATTTCTCCGCCGCATCCGCTGCCCCATTGTGAGGTGCGGGGAGGTGGGGGCGGAGTTCCGGCCGCGCATGCGCGGTCGGAAAAAGCGGTCCGTCAGGAGCAAAAAACGTTACATGTAACATTTTTTGCTCCCGGCGGTCCGCCACAACACGGCGCAACCGTCGCACGACGGTTGCGACGTGTGGCAAAGCGTCGCAATGCGTCGCTAATGTTAATCTATGGGGCAAAAACGCATCCTGCAAACAACTTTGCAGGATGCCTTTTTGCCATAAACGACGCATTGTGACGTCTGGCAAAAAACGCCAGTGTGAAAGTAGCCTTAAGCTAATACTCAAAATCCTGGTTAGTCCTTCGCTCTGGTCATAGCTATAAAGGAGCCCCAAGATAACCAAGTCTAATATACAGTATTTCTGTTTATAATATTATTATATGATCTATAAATGTTTTTAGATACCACTTCAATTTAGCATTAAACAGTTCATTTCAACTTCTTTCAGCCTTTCAATTTACATTCGGTAAAATAAAATGCACTGTTTGTCAGTATTACCTCTTGTAATAGAAACAAAACAGACAAATTCTCTATTCTGCATTATAACCTTATTATAAATGGATCAAAATATATTTTGTTCCACATGGTCTTAGACAAACTTATTTAGACTTTCTACTATATAGCCTAGTGACATGCAAATTGCTAATTTTTGGAAAAACAATTGTGAGAATGAAAAATCTTTTCTTGGGTTGCACAAGTAAAGTTTAGGAAACAGGAACACATGGGCTACTTGCACAGTGAACAAGTCTGTAAGAACATGTTCACACACCACCAAGAAACCTGAAGACACAAAAGAGAATGGTAAAACCAAAAACACTCAGTTTGAAAAAATGTTTGCAGTAATCCGCAAGTGCTAGTAAAAGATGTAAAGAACAGGGTATTTGGTTGATACGTTTTTTGCAAAAAATGTATACTAAGCTGCTCTACCAATCTTCACGGTATACCCATATCAGAGCAGTCCTAACTAATGTATGCAATCCCTATCTGATGTATTTAAAAACCTGATCATCTGTATATTACCTGTGTGAACAGGGTTCAGAGAGGAAAAATCCATGTGTGCATACAGGACAGAACAGCTTTTGTGCAGCTAGCCCAAGAGGAGTGGTGGAACTCCCCAGTCTTGTAGACACAAGAGAACAATCATGGAAACAGGAACACATGGGCTACTTGCACAGTGAACAAGTCTGTAAGAACATCTTCACACACCACCAAGAAACCTGAAGACACAAAAGAGAATGGTAAAACCAAAAACACTCAGTTTGAAAAAATGTTTGCAGTAATCCGCAAGTGCTAGTAAAAGATGTAAAGAACAGGGTATTTGGTTGATACGTTTTTTGCAAAAAATGTATACTAAGCTGCTCTACCAATCTTCACGGTATACCCATATCAGAGCAGTCCTAACTAATGTATGCAATCCCTATCTGATGTATTTAAAAACCTGATCATCTGTATATTACCTGTGTGAACAGGGTTCAGAGAGGAAAAATCCATGTGTGCATACAGGACAGAACAGCTTTTGTGCAGCTAGCCCAAGAGGAGTGGTGGAACTCCCCAGTCTTGTAGACACAAGAGAACAATCATGGAAACAGGAACACATGGGCTACTTGCACAGTGAACAAGTCTGTAAGAACATGTTCACACACCACCAAGAAACCTGAAGACACAAAAGAGAATGGTAAAACCAAAAACACTCAGTTTGAAAAAATGTTTGCAGTAATCCGCAAGTGCTAGTAAAAGATGTAAAGAACAGGGTATTTGGTTGATACGTTTTTTGCAAAAAATGTATACTAAGCTGCTCTACCAATCTTCACGGTATACCCATATCAGAGCAGTCCTAACTAATGTATGCAATCCCTATCTGATGTATTTAAAAACCTGATCATCTGTATATTACCTGTGTGAACAGGGTTCAGAGAGGAAAAATCCATGTGTGCATACAGGACAGAACAGCTTTTGTGCAGCTAGCCCAAGAGGAGTGGTGGAGGAGTTCCACCACTCCTCTTGGGCTAGCTGCACAAAAGCTGTTCTGTCCTGTATGCACACATGGATTTTTCCTCTCTGAACCCTGTTCACACAGGTAATATACAGATGATCAGGTTTTTAAATACATCAGATAGGGATTGCATACATTAGTTAGGACTGCTCTGATATGGGTATACCGTGAAGATTGGTAGAGCAGCTTAGTATACATTTTTTGCAGGAACACATGGGCTACTTGCACAGTGAACAAGTCTGAAAGAACATGTTCACACACCACCAAGAAACCTGAAGACACAAAAGAGAATGGTAAAACCAAAAACACTCAGTTTGAAAAAATGTTTGCAGTAATCCGCAAGTGCTAGTAAAAGATGTAAAGAACAGGGTATTTGGTTGATACGTTTTTTGCAAAAAATGTATACTAAGCTGCTCTACCAATCTTCACGGTATACCCATATCAGAGCAGTCCTAACTAATGTATGCATTACACTCCTCTTGGGCTAGCTGCACAAAAGCTGTTCTGTCCTGTATGCACACATGGATTTTTCCTCTCTGAACCCTGTTCACACAGGTAATATACAGATGATCAGGTTTTTAAATACATCAGATAGGGATTGCATACATTAGTTAGGACTGCTCTGATATGGGTATACCGTGAAGATTGGTAGAGCAGCTTAGTATACATTTTTTGCAAAAAACGTATCAACCAAATACCCTGTTCTTTACATCTTTTACTAGCACTTGCGGATTACTGCAAACATTTTTTCAAACTGAGTGTTTTTGGTTTTACCATTCTCTTTTGTGTCTTCAGGTTTCTTGGTGGTGTGTGAACATGTTCTTACAGACTTGTTCACTGTGCAAGTAGCCCATGTGTTCCTGTTTCCATGATTGTTCTCTTGTGTCTACAAGACTGGGGAGTTCCACCACTCCTCTTGGGCTAGCTGCACAAAAGCTGTTCTGTCCTGTATGCACACATGGATTTTTCCTCTCTGAACCCTGTTCACACAGGTAATATACAGATGATCAGGTTTTTAAATACATCAGATAGGGATTGCATACATTAGTTAGGACTGCTCTGATATGGGTATACCGTGAAGATTGGTAGAGCAGCTTAGTATACATTTTTTGCAAAAAACGTATCAACCAAATACCCTGTTCTTTACATCTTTTACTAGCACTTGCGGATTACTGCAAACATTTTTTCAAACTGAGTGTTTTTGGTTTTACCATTCTCTTTTGTGTCTTCAGGTTTCTTGGTGGTGTGTGAACATGTTCTTACAGACTTGTTCACTGTGCAAGTAGCCCATGTGTTCCTGTTTCCATGATTGTTCTCTTGTGTCTACAAGACTGGGGAGTTCCACCACTCCTCTTGGGCTAGCTGCACAAAAGCTGTTCTGTCCTGTATGCACACATGGATTTTTCCTCTCTGAACCCTGTTCACACAGGTAATATACAGATGATCAGGTTTTTAAATACATCAGATAGGGATTGCATACATTAGTTAGGACTGCTCTGATATGGGTATACCGTGAAGATTGGTAGAGCAGCTTAGTATACATTTTTTGCAAAAAACGTATCAACCAAATACCCTGTTCTTTACATCTTTTACTAGCACTTGCGGATTACTGCAAACATTTTTTCAAACTGAGTGTTTTTGGTTTTACCATTCTCTTTTGTGTCTTCAGGTTTCTTGGTGGTGTGTGAAGATGTTCTTACAGACTTGTTCACTGTGCAAGTAGCCCATGTGTTCCTGTTTCCATGATTGTTCTCTTGTGTCTACAAGACTGGGGAGTTCCACCACTCCTCTTGGGCTAGCTGCACAAAAGCTGTTCTGTCCTGTATGCACACATGGATTTTTCCTCTCTGAACCCTGTTCACACAGGTAATATACAGATGATCAGGTTTTTAAATACATCAGATAGGGATTGCATACATTAGTTAGGACTGCTCTGATATGGGTATACCGTGAAGATTGGTAGAGCAGCTTAGTATACATTTTTTGCAAAAAACGTATCAACCAAATACCCTGTTCTTTACATCTTTTACTAGCACTTGCGGATTACTGCAAACATTTTTTCAAACTGAGTGTTTTTGGTTTTACCATTCTCTTTTGTGTCTTCAGGTTTCTTGGTGGTGTGTGAACATGTTCTTACAGACTTGTTCACTGTGCAAGTAGCCCATGTGTTCCTGTTTCCATGATTGTTCTCTTGTGTCTACAAGACTGGGGAGTTCCACCACTCCTCTTGGGCTAGCTGCACAAAAGCTGTTCTGTCCTGTATGCACACATGGATTTTTCCTCTCTGAACCCTGTTCACACAGGTAATATACAGATGATCAGGTTTTTAAATACATCAGATAGGGATTGCATACATTAGTTAGGACTGCTCTGATATGGGTATACCGTGAAGATTGGTAGAGCAGCTTAGTATACATTTTTTGCAAAAAACGTATCAACCAAATACCCTGTTCTTTACATCTTTTACTAGCACTTGCGGATTACTGCAAACATTTTTTCAAACTGAGTGTTTTTGGTTTTACCATTCTCTTTTGTGTCTACAAGTAAAGTTTATTATACTGAGTTCTTCATTCTTCATTTGCCATACTTTTTGTCATGCGTGAAATATATGTAGCAATTAAGTCGCTAAGATTAGATATGTTGGAATATCTTTTCATGTATGACAAATTGTTAAAAATGACAAAAAGTCTGAATAAATCTTAAGTAAACAGTTTCTGTTTATTTCTGAGGATACCCTTATATATAGTGCGAAGCAAATATAACTACTTGCTAATTGTTAACTACAACAATGAAAATGTTACATTTAATGTGTTTATCAAAATAGTGAATGAATAATTAGTGATAAATCTTTGAAAAACATAAATGGCAACAATAAATATCACTTTGAGAATATTTAACGTGGGAAAATTGCCCGAACACATTTCCTCTATACAAAAGGTGCTACATACTCTTGAAAAAAATCAGCTCAAGGAAATAGTAAAGAGTGAGAAGAGATAAACTTCTTTACCTGCTAATGTTGCCGTGACCCCCAGAAGCAGGAGCCCCAGTTTTAGGAGCAGATCCATGATTGAATAATGTATTACAATTTTAGTACAGTAGGGTAAGTACAGTCTACGTAGTACTTGTTTGTCTGGCTCCGGACGATTCTGAACTTTTAAGACTATTTCTATGAAGGGTTGGTGTCTCCCCTGGGGAAATAATGGTCCCTAGCATATAATGGTTCCTGCATTCCTGACATAATGAAGAGAAGAATAGCGGACAGACACGTCAGACTTGTTTTAGTGTACAAATAATAAAACGTAATAGGAGGTTATTTAGTGAAAAATATAATTTTTAAGGGATTCTTTCATTTCCAAAAAAGAGAATTATGAGAACTAATGTTTATCAACTACTGCTAATGAAAGTTCTGATGAAGCATTCAAGATATATTATGTGATACCATTGGCGCAGTGACCCAGATTTCCAAGAGTGCACAAGAGTAAATATCATGCTAGGTGTGGTAAGAATGTAGGGTTTTTCATGTTTTGCGTAAGTTCCTGAGGTATTTTTAGCTAGACAAACCCTAACTGGAGGTAAAGTAGTTAATGAAACACAATATCTGGCAATGGTATGAGTATGAATTGTATGTCTACATATATAAGTATTTATACACATGTCTATAGTTATACATACAAACATTTCCTGATAGAAATATATGTATGTCTTGTACACGTACACAAAAACACACGTAACCACATTTTCTTTTACGTTGTGATTTTTCTTTATTTATATGACCGACTAAATGCTTTTTAAGATTGTTAGTTAGTATCCTTCTTGTACAACCGCAATTCTAAAAAAGTTAGGACGCTGTGTAAAATGTAAAGAAAACAAGAATGCAATGATCTGGAAATATTTTATAGCCATATTTTGTTCAGAACAGAACACAAAGCACATATCAGAAGGTGAAATTAGATATTTTTCGTTTTTATTTGAAAACCATTTACTAATTTAGAAACTGATGGAACCAACACGTCTCCAAAAAGTCGGACCAGGGCCATGTCTGCCATTGTGTGGTATCCCATCTTGTTTTAATAATTGGTCTGTAACATCTGGGATGTGAGGAGACCAATTGCTTGACTTTTGGAGGATTGTTGCCCTATTCTTATCTGATGTATGATTCTTGCTGTTCGACAGTCCTGGGTCTTCTCTGTTGGATTTTTCATTTTCATAGTGCATTATATCTTTTCTATTGGTGCAAGGTCAATATATAGGAAGGCCACGTGAACTCTTCTTCTGTAGAGTCAAGGTGTTGTGATGGATGCAGTATGTGGTTTAGCATTGTTCGGCTGAAATATACAAGGCCTTCCATTGAATTGACATTGGGATGGGAGCATAAGTTGTTCTATAACCTTTATATAATGTGTAAGCTGCACATGCCATGGACAATAATATAACCCCATGCCATCAGATATGCAGGTTTTTGAATTTTGCGCTGATATTAAACTGGATGGTCCCCCTCATGTTGAGTCTGCAGGACATGGCGTCAGTGGTCAATTAATCTGCGCATAGCTCATGAACATACAATATTGACCTTTGTCCTCTGTGCTCATGGATTTTTGCAGAATTTCTGTAACTTTTGATGATATGTTCTGTAGAAGGTGGGATATTCAAAGTCTTTGTAATTTTACACTGAGGAACATTTTTTTCTGAAATTGTTCCACAATTTTTAAATGCACTTGTTCACAGACCGGTTAACCTCTGACCATCATTCCTTCTGAGAGACTCTGCCTCTCTAACATACTTTTTTATACGCAGTCATGTGACTTAGGTGAAAATTGACCATCCAAGTATTTTCAATTACCACTTACTTTTCCATCTTTTTATTAACACTGCCCCAACTTTTTTGAGATGTGTTGCTGTATTAGCAGACACAGACAGAAGAGGTCCCCTGTGCAAGAACAGTAGATGGGCCCTTTGCAGTAAGTTAACTCATCATAAAGCACAATTCCACCTGCTTTGGAGGTAGAAATGAGCCCTTTTACTGTTATGATCTGGTGGCCTATGAGCAGCATGAGACGTACTCTGGAGAAGGTGGTACCTGTACTGACCACAAACCCTGAACCTAGCAGGGCAACTAGAAGTAGCCGTGGGGGTACCTAACACTCCCTAGACCCCTCGACACAGCCTAAGAACTAACTTCCCCTAAAGACAGAAACGGGAAAACTATCTTGCCTCAGAGAAAATCCCCAAAGGATAGACAGCCCCCCACAAATATTGACTGTGAGAGGAGAGGGAAATAACATACGCATACATGAAATCAGGATTTAGCATAGGAGGCCATTCTAGCTAAAAAGAAAGAATAGGACAGAGTACTATGCGGTCAGTATTAAAACACTAGAAAATATCCACCACAGAAAATACAAATCACCATATCTGACTAAAGACATGGAGGGTATTGTTAGGAGTCGAGTTTCCTCTGCTGCACAGGAGGAATCTCGATCCGTGTCTGCTGCGGTGTCCCATTCTGCATCAGCCACAGTGGGGTTCACTGGACACAGCGGCATTTTCCTCCAAATTGTCCTTTAAAGGGACAATCCTGTTAGGCACATCCACTCTTACAGTAGAGCTTTGTGTGGATTCAGGAGCAGAAGGAAATTTTATGTCTTCTGCTTTTGCTCTGCGCCACGCAATACCTCTGGTTATGCTTGCCAAACCAGTAACCGTTAGAGTGGTGAATGGGTCGACACTTCCATTACAGATCACACATCAGACTGTCCCTTTCACGTTAGTCATGTCCCCATCCCACCAGGAGATTATTTCCCTTCTTGTCCTTCCCGAGGGAATGGATGAGATTCTGCTGGGAATACCCTGGCTCCGTTTCCACTCCCCACATATTGAGTGGACCTCTGGGAGGATATTGGGTTGGAGTGAATCCTGTAAGGGCAGATGTGTGAAAGAGTGCGTTCAGGTTTCCACCACTGAGATACCCGCAGATCTCTCTACTCTCCCCAAATACTATTGGTCTTATGCAGACGTCTTCTCCAAAAAGGCCGCGGAGACCCTTCCGCCTCACCGTCCCTATGACTGTCCTATAGATCTCTTGCCTGGAGCAGAACCTCCTCGGGGACGTGTCTATCCCCTCTCTCTCCCGGAAACGGAGGCTATGTCCCAATACATCCAGGAGAATTTGGCAAGAGGATTTATTAGGAAGTCAGTGTCACCAGCAGGGGCAGGGTTCTTCTTTGTACAGAAGAAGAATGGAGAGTTGCGTCCTTGCATAGACTACAGGGGTCTTAACGCCATCACCGTTAAGAATAAGTACCCGCTGCCCCTGATTTCTGAGCTTTTTGATAGGCTACGGGGAGCTAGGGTATTTACCAAATTAGACCTGCGGGGAGCTTATAACCTGATTCGCATCCGTGAGGGGGATGAATGGAAGATGGCGTTTAACACCAGAGATGGGCACTATGAGTATCTGGTGATGCCCTTCGGGCTCTGTAATGCCCCAGCCGTTTTCCAAGACTTTGTCAACGACATCTTCCGGGATATGCTTTCCACCTCGGTCGTAGTCTATCTGGATGATATTCTCATCTTCTCTCCAGATATTGACTCCCACCGGAGAGATGTTGGCAGAGTCTTCGACCTCTTACGGGCAAACTCTCTTTACACAAAGTTGGAGAAGTGTGTGTTTGAGCAGGAGTCTTTACCTTTCCTGGGCTGTTTCATCTCTGCCCAGGGATTGGCTATGGATCCTGCCAAACTACAGGCTGTGATGGACTGGCAAGAGCCCCATTCACTTAAAGCGGTGCAGCGCTTTATGGGGTTCATTAATTATTACCGCCAGTTCATTCCCTATTTCTCAACTTTGGTAGCTCCCTTGGTAGCCCTCACCAAGAAGGGAGCAAATCCCAAAGTGTGGTCTGAAGAGGTCTCCAGGGCCTTTTCTTCTACTAAGTCTCATTTTGCTAGCGCTCCCATCCTACATCGTCCCGATGTCGATAAGCCGTTTATAATGGAGGTGGATGCCTCTTCCGTTGGTGCTGGAGCAGTCCTCTTCCAAAAGGATGCTCAAGGTCGGAAGCATCCGTGCTTCTTCTTCTCCAAGACCTTCACACCAGCGGAGAGGAATTATTCCATCGGGGACAGGGAGTTGCTAGCGATGAAATTGGCTTTCTCTGAGTGGAGACATCTCTTGGAGGGGGCTCGTTTTCCCTTTCAAGTTTTTACAGACCACAAAAATTTGCTATATCTACAAACGGCCCAGCAGCTGAATTCTCGCCAGTCTAGATGGTCCCTGTTCTTCTCCCGGTTCCATTTTACTCTCCATTTTCTCTCCGGAGAGAAGAACGTTCGTGCCGAAGCTCTCTCCCGCTCCGTAGTGTCATCTGAGGAGGAGGAGGAGGAGCCTCGGCTTATTGTCCCTTCTGAGAGCCTGAGAACTGTAGCTCCGGTTTCGCTAGAGTCTGTGCCCCCGGGCAAGACTTTCGTGCCAGCTACCTTGTGACCGGAGGTTCTCTCTTGGGCTCACTCCTCCAGAGTGGGTGGGCATTTTGGGACCAAGAGGACATCTGAGCTTTTGGCGAGAACATACTGGTGGCCGCATATGGCCCGAGATGTCAGGGACTATATTCAGGCGTGTGTTTCTTGCGCCCAGAATCGGTCTCCTCGGCAACGGCCTGCTGGGTTGCTTTACCCTCTACCGGTGGCAGACAGGCCCTGGGAGATGGTCGGGATGGACTTTGTGGTGGGCTTACCCAAGTCGCGTGGCTGCTCCATTATTTGGGTTGTCACCGACCAGTTCTCTAAGATAGTGCATTTGGTGCTGCTTCCTCGGTTACCTTCAGCACGGGCCTTGGCGGTGTTGTTCATTAAGCACGTTTTCCGATTGCATGGTATGCCTGATAAGATTGTCAGCGATCGGTGTCCCCAGTTCGCGTCTCGGATTTGGAGAGAGCTCTGCCGTTTACTCAGCATAGAGTTAAACCTCTCGTCTGCATACCTGTTGTGAATTCTGTGGCAGAGCTCCCTCCTGTGGTCACAAGTGGTACTTCGGCTGATTCTCTCTGTGAGCTTCTGTTGGTGGAGGGAAGTGGTACTGCGGCTTCTGAGTTTCCTCCCTCAGGTGATCTGGTGAGGTCGTTAGGTGCTTCTCTACTTAACTCCACCTAATGCTTTGATCCTGGCTTCCTGTCAATGTTCCAGTGTTGGACTTGCTTTTCCCTGGATCATTCCTGTGGCCTGCTGCTCTGCATAGCTAAGTTCTTCTTTGCTATTTGTTTGCTATTTTTTCTGTCCAGCTTGTCTTATTTGTTGCTGGAAGCTCTGGGACGCAAAGGGTGTACCTCCGTGCCGTTAGTTCGGTACAGAGGGTCTTTTTGCCCCCTTTGCGTGGTTTTCTTTAGGGTTTTGTGTAGACCGCAAAGTTACCTTTTCTATCCTCGCTCTGTTAAGAAAGTCGGGCCTCACTTTGCTGAATCTATTTCATCTCTACGTTTGTCTTTTCATCTTAACTCACAGTCATTATATGTGGGGGGCTGCCTTTTCCTTTGGGGTATTTCTCTGAGGCAAGGTAGGCTTATTTTCTATCTTCAGGCTAGTTAGTTTCTCAGGCTGTGCCGAGTTGCATAGGCAGAGTTAGGCGCAATCCACGGCTGCCTCTAGTGTTGTTTGGAGAGGAATAGGGATTGCGGTCTGCAGAGTTCCCACGTCTCAGAGCTCGTTCTATGATTTTGGGTTATTGTCAGATCACTGTATGTGCTCTGACCGCTATGTCCATTGTGGTACTGAATTGCCTTTCATAACACATTCCATCCCGAGACGAATGGGTTGGTGGAGAGAACCAACCAGACTCTGGTGACATATTTGCGTCATTTCGTCTCTGCTAGGCAGGACGACTGGGCATCTTTGCTACCTTGGGCGGAATTTGCCTTGAACAACGCCGTAGCCGATTCCACTGGTCAGACTCCTTTTCTCCTTAATTACGGCCAGCATCCGCGTGTCCCTGTGCCCATGCCCGTGTCATCCACCGATTCTATGGTGGCAGACTGGGCGGTGGAGGCACGTGACATCTGGGACCGCACACAGGATGCCATCCGGGCCTCCAAGGAGAGAATGAGGGTTTCGGCTGATACACACCGGCGCCCCGCTCCGGTCTTTGCTCCTGGCGACTTGGTGTGGCTCTCCGCCCGTAAGATCAGGCTGCGAGTTGAGTCCACTAAGTTTGCTCCTCGCTACATTGGCCCGTTTAAGGTTCTGGAACAGGTCAACCCTGTGGTCTACCGTTTGGCTATTCCTCCACGCCTTGGTATCACCGATACTTTTCATGTTTCCCTCTTAAAGCCCGTTCGTTTGTCCCGGTTTTCTGAGTCATCTGCTGGGACATCGGGTTCATCCACGGATGAGTTTGAGGTGAATGCTATTGTGGGGTGCAAGGTGGTACGTGGCAAGAAATTTTATCTGGTGGACTGGAATGGTCACGGCCCAGAGGATAGAACCTGGGAGCCTGTGGAGCACATTCGGGCTCCGCTGCTTATTGCAGCTTTTGAGCGTAGTGAGGCTCAAGGAGGGGGGGCCCTAGGAGGGGGGGTAATGTTAGGAGTCGAGTTTCCTCTGCTGCACAGGAGGAATCTCGATCCGTGTCTGCTGCGGTCTCCCATTCTGCATCAGCCGCAGTGGGGTCTGCTCAGCGGAGGCGTCGCTCCCAGCGTCTTGCTGGGACTGATTCTGTGCAGAGGGTTACTACTGCCTTTTCTGGCTCTCCTGTTGTACCCTGCACTGATCTGCGGCGAGCGGGCTTCTCTGGGACTAAGTCCTTATTTTCACACACTGAGCATGCCCAGGGCGGGATCTCCCGTTGGAGATCGAGGGTCACATGCTCAGGTACTGCAGCACATTCCATTGGTCCTCCAGGAAGGTCCTGAAAGGGCAAAACTTCGATAGCAGCTTCCTGTGCTGCAACTATATAAACTGCGCATGACCGCACGGCCATGCGCTAGTATTGTCTTGTAAATATGTGTGTGTGTTGTGAGTGAAAGTCGCTCTTTAAATAACCCTCCCTACTGGATGTCTGTTCGCGGAAGGTGTATGTTTGCTATCTAGCGCCCGACTTATCCAACAGCACGTAACACACATTACAGCTACCAGTTGCTGTGTCCGCCAATACGGCGCCGTGCGCTTGCTCTGCGCTTTCCTGACCCAAGCCTGGGTGGTTAGTGGCGTCCGTCAGTGCGAAACCACACGCACTCTTGTGCCTTTATATTATTATTTATGTTCCTCTGACACCCCAGTTGCGGTGTCGAGCGCATGGGGTATTCTGAACTCAAACCCTCAGTCTCGGGTTTGAGATTAGTGACTCCTTGCTTGCGCTCTATGTGCGGTACCGCGGTCCTGTGACGCAACAGGGTCGCTTCCTTCACACAGGGTGAAGTTAACCCATGTGTGTATTCTTATAGTACCACCATATAGTCCGTCTTTACTAGCAGCAGGGTTTTTACCTGCACGGTGGACCTCGGACTGTGAACGCACCTAGTTCCATTTCATCTTGTACTTGGTGCGTTCCGCCAGTCCTTAGCAGGTATATCTGCATCTCCAGAGACACAGCTTGGCTGCAAAAAATCCTTCACAGACAAAGCTGGACAAGACAAAACATGAAAATGCACAGAACTATAAGGTCCACAACAGGTGGACAGCAAAAACAAAGCCAGAACTTATCTTTATTGAACAGCAAAAACAGGAGAGACCAGGAATGGATGTGAATCCTCCAAAAACAATGGACAACTGGCACTGACTAAAGGATAAAGCAGGACTAAATAGCCCAGCCCAAATTGCAAAAAATGGATACACCTGATAAATGCTGCGATCCAAAGACAGCAGCACTACCACTCATAACCACCGGAGGGAGCCCAAGAGCAGAATTCACAACAGTACCCCCCCTTGAGGAGGGGTCACCGAACCCTCACCAGAGCCCCCAGGCCGATCAGGACGAGCCAAATGAAAGGCACGAACGAAATCGTCAGCATGAACATCGGAGGCAACAACCCAAGAATTATCCTCTTGGCCATAACCCTTCCATTTGACCAGATACTGAAGCTTCCGCCTCGAAAAACGAGAATCCAAATTCTTCTCAACCACATACTCCAACTCCCTATCAATCAACACCGGGGCCGGAGGATTAACAGAGGGAACAACAGGCACCACATACTTCCGCAACAAAGATCTATGGAACACATTATGGATGGAAAAAGAGGCTGGAAGGGCCAAACGAAAAGACACTGGATTGATAATCTCAGAAATCCTATAAGGACCAATAAACCGAGGCTTGAACTTAGGGGAAGAAACCTTCATAGGAACATGACGGGAAGACAACCAGACCAAATCCCCAACCCGAAGCCGGGAACCAACACACCGACGACGGTTAGCAAAACGCTGAGCCTCCTCCTGAGACAATACCAAATTGTCCACCACATGAGCCCAAATCTGCTGCAGCCTGTCAACCACTGAATCCACACCAGGACAATCAGAAGGCTCAACCTGCCCTGAAGAGAAATGAGGATGAAAACCAAAATTACAAAAAAAAGGCGAAACCAAGGTAGCAAAACTAGCCCGATTATTAAGGGCAAACTCGGCCAATGGCAAGAAAGCCACCCAATCATCCTGATCAGCAGACACAAAGCATCTCAAATAAGTTACCAAAGTCTGATTAGTTCGCTCGGTTTGGCCATTTGCCTGAGGATGAAATGCGGAAGAAAAAGACAAATCAATGCCCAGCCTAGCACAAAAGGCCCACCAAAACCTAGAAACAAACTGGGAACCTCTATCGGACACAATATTCTCCGGAATGCCATGAAAACGAACCACATGTTGAAAAAACAACGGAACCAAATCAGAAGTGGAAGGCAATTTAGGGAAAGGTACCAAATGAACCATCTTAGAAAACCGGTCACAAACCACCCAGATAACCAACATCCTCTGGGAAACCGGAAGATCTGAAATAAAATCCATAGAAATATGCATCCAAGGTCTCTCAGAGACCGGCAAAGGCAGAAGCAACCCACTAGCGCGGAAACAGCAAGGCTTAGCCCGCGCAGAAATCCCACAGGACTGCACAAAAGAACGCACATCCCGCGACAAAGAAGGCCACCAAAAGGACCTACCAACCAAATCTCTGGTACCAAAAATCCCAGGATGGCCAGCCAACACAGAACAATGAACCTCAGAAATCACTTTACTAGTCCATCTATCAGGAACAAACAGTTTCCCCACTGGACAGCGGTCAGGTTTATTAGCCTGAAATTCCTGAAGAACCTGTCGTAAATCAGGGGAGGTGGCAGAAAGAATCACCCCTTCCTTCAGAATGCCGGCCAGCTCAAGAACCCCAGGGGAATCAGGAAAAAAACTCCTAGAGAGGGCATCCGCCTTAACATTCTTACTACCAGGAAGGTACGAGACCACAAAATCAAAACGGGAGAAAAACAGGGACCATCGAGCCTGTTTAGGATTCAGTCGTTTGGCAGACTCGAGGTAAATCAGATTCTTATGATTGGTCAGGACCACAATACGGTGCTTGGCCCCCTCAAGCCAATGTCGCCACTCCTCAAATGCCCACTTCATAGCCAACAACTCCCGATTGCCGACATCATAATTGCGTTCCGCAGGCGAAAACTTCTGAGAAAAGAAGGCACACGGTTTCATCAAGGAACCATCAGAATTCCTCTGAGACAAAACGGCCCCTGCCCCAATCTCAGACGCGTCAACCTCAACCTGAAATGGAAGAGAAACATCCGGCTGACGCAACACAGGGGCAGAAGTAAAACGGCGTTTAAGCTCCTGAAAGGCAGAAACAGCCGCAGAGGACCAATTCGTCACATCAGCGCCTTTCTTCGTCAAATCGGTCAGAGGTTTAACCACACTGGAGAAGTTGGCAATGAAACGACAATAAAAATTAGCAAAGCCCAAGAATTTCTGAAGGCTCTTCACAGATGTGGGCTGAATCCAATCATGAATGGCCTGAACCTTAACCGGATAAATTTCTATAGATGAGGGAGAAAAAATGAAGCCCAAAAAAGAAATCTTCTGCACTCCAAAGAGGCACTTCGACCCCTTCACAAATAAAGCATTATTACGTAGGATCTGAAATACCATCCTGACCTGTTTCACATGAGACTCCCAATCATCAGAAAAAATCAAAATATCATCCAAATGTACAACCATGAATTTATCAAGATAACTCCGAAAGATACAGTTAGGTCCATATATATTTGGACAGAGACAACATTTTTCTAATTTTGGCTATAGACATTACCACAATGGATTTTAAACAAAACAATTCAGATGCAGTTGAAGTTCAGACTTTCAGCTTTCATTTGAGGGTATCCACATTAAAATTGGATGAAGGGTTTAGGAGTTTCAGCTCCTTAACATGTGCCACCCTATTTTTAAAGGGACCAAAATAATTGGACAATTGACTCCAAGGCTATTTCATGGACAGGTGTGGACAAGCCCTTCGTTATGTCATTCTAAATAAAGCAGATAAAAGGCCTGGAGTTGATTTGAGGTGTGGTGTTTGCATTTGGAAGGTTTTGCTGTGAAGTAAACATGTGGTCAAAGGAGCTCTCCATGCAGGTGAAAGAAGCCATTCTTAAGCTGCGAAAACTGAAAAAACCCATCCGAGAAATTGCTACAATATTAGGAGTGGCAAAATCTACAGTCTGGTACATCCTGAGAAACAAACAAAGTACTTGTGAACGCATCAAGGCAAAAAGACCTGGGCTCCCACGGAAGACAACAGTGGTGGATGATGGCAGAATAACCTCCATGGTAAAGAGAAACCCCTTCACAACAGCCAACCAAGTGACCAACACTCTCCAGGAGGTCGGCGTATCAATATCCAAATCTACCATAAAGAGAAGACTGCATGAAAGTAAATACAGAGGGTTCACTGCACGGTGCAAGCCGCTCATAAGCATCAAGAATAAAAAGGCTAGACTGGACTTTGCTAAGAAACATCTAAAAAAGCCAGCACAGTTCTGGAATAACATTCTTTGGACAGATGAAACCAAGATCAACCTCTACCAGAATGATGGAAAGGAAAAAGTATGGCGAAGGCGTGGTACAGCTCATGATCCAAAGCATCCCACATCATCTGTAAAACACGGCGGAGGCAGTGTGATGGCTTGGGCATGCATGGCTGCCAGTGGCACTGGGTCACTAATGTTTATTGATGATGTGACACAGGATAGAAGCAGCGAAATGAATTCTGAGGTATTCAGAAACATACTGTGTGCTCAGATCCAGCCAAATGCAGAAAAACTGATTGGTCGTCGTTTCATACTACAGATGGACAATGACCAAAAACAAAAAGCCAAAGCAACCCTTGAGTTTATTAAAGCAAAGAAGAGGAATATTCTTGAATGGCCAAGTCAGTCACCTGATCTCAACCCAATTGAGCATGCATTTCACTTGTTAAAGACTAATCTTCAGACAGAAAAGCCCGCAAACAAACAGCAACTGAAAACCACCACAGTGTAGGCCTGGCAGAGCATCAAAAAGGAGGAAACACAGCGTCTGGTGATGTCCATGAGTTCAAGACTTCAGGCAGTCATTGTCAACAAAGGGTTTTCAACCAAGTACTAAAAATTAACATTTTATTTAAAATTATTAAATCTGTCCAATTACTTTTGGTCCCTTTAAAAACAGGGTGGCACATGTTAAGGAGCTGAAACTCCTAAACCCTCCATCCAATTTTAATGTGGATACCCTCAAATGAAAGCAGAAAGTCTGAACTTCAACTGCATCTGAATAGTTTTCTTTAAAATTCATTGTGGTAATATCTATAACCAAAATTAGAATAATGTTGTCTCTGTCCAAATATATATGGACCTAACTGTATCATGCATGAAGGATTGGAACACAGATGGGGCATTAGAGAGTCCGAATGGCATCACTAGGTATTCAAAATGGCCTTCAGGCGTATTAAATGCAGTTTTCCATTCGTCACCCCGCTTAATACGAACAAGATTATATGCCCCTTGAAGGTCAATCTTAGTAAACCAGCTAGCCCCCTTAATCCTAGCAAACAAATCAATAAGCAAAGGCAAAGGGTATTGAAATTTGACCGTGATCTTATTCAAGAGGCGATAATCAATACAGGGTCTCAAGGAGCCATCCTTCTTGGCAACAAAAAAAAAACTTGCTCTCAATGGTGAAGAAGATGGCCGAATATGCCCCTTCTCCAAAGACTCCTTAATATAGCTCCGCATGGCGGCATGTTCTGGCACAGACAGGTTGAAAAGTCGGCCCTTAGGGAACTTACAACATGGAATCAAGTCAGTAGCACAATCACAGTCCCTATGTGGTGGAAGGGAACTGGATTTGGGCTCATCGAATACATCCTGGAAATCTGACAAAAACTCCGGAATTTCAGAAGAGGGGGAAGAGGAAATTGACATCAAATGAACGTGACCATGAACCCCCTGACAACCCCAACTAGTCACAGACATAGATTTCCAATCTAACACCGGATTATGTACCTGTAACCATGGAAAACCCAGCACAATATCATCATGCAAATTATGCAACACCAGAAAACAACAATCTTCCTGATGGGCTGGCGCCATGCGCATGGTCAGCTGTGTCCAAAACTGAGGTTTATTTATAGCCGACGGTGTAGCATCAATGCCCCTTAAAGGAATAGGGTTCTGCAAAGGCTGCAAGGGGAAACCACAACGTCTGACAAATTCTAAGTCCATTAAGTTCAGAGCTGCGCCTGAATCCACAAACGCCATGACAGAAAATGATGATAATGAGCAGATCAAGGTCACAGATAACAGAAATTTAGGTTGTACAGTACTGATGGTAACAGAACTAGCGATTCTCTTTGTACGCTTAGGGCAATCAGAAATAACATGAGCAGAATCGCCGCAGTAAAAACACAACCTATTCTGACGCCTAAATCCTTGTCGTTCAGCTTTAGACAAAATCCTATCACACTGCATAGGCTCAGGGCTCCGCTTGGAGGACAACGCCACAGTGTGCACAACTCTGCGCTCGCGCAAGCGCCGATCAATCTGAATGGCCAGAGACATAGAATCACTCAGACCAGCAGGCGTGGGGAACCCCACCATAACATCTATAATGGATTCAGAAAGACATTTTCTTAAAATTGCCGCCAAGGCATCCTCATTCCATTTAGTCAGTATAGACCATTTTCTAAATTTCTGGCAATACGATTCTGCCGCTTCTTGACCCTGACACAGGGCCAACAAGATCTTCTCAGCTTGATCCACAGAATTAGGCTCATCATACAATAACCCCAATGCTTGAAAGAAAGAATCAACATTAAGCAAAGCAGGATTGCCAGATTCCAGGGGAAATGCCCAATCCTGTGGGTCACCACGCAGCAGGGATATGATGATTTTAACCTGCTGAATGGGATCACCAGAGGACTGGGGTCTCAATGCAAAAAACAGTTTACAGTTATTTTTGAAACTCAAAAATTTGGATCTGTCACCAAAAATAAATCAGGAGTGGGAATCTTAGGTTCTAAGGCAGGAGTCTGAATAATATAATCTGAAAAACCCTGTACCCCAGCAGCAAGCTGATCCACCCGAGAAACTAACTCCTGAACATTCATGTTATTACTAGGTTCCGTAGCCACCCAGAGATTAAGAGGGAGGAAAACACAAAACAGGCTAAGGAAAAAAAATGGCTCAAAACCTTTCCTCCCTTCTTCTGAGATGCAATTAACTCATTGTTGGCCAGTTGTACTGTTATGATCTGGTGGCCTAGGAGCAGCATGAGACGTACTCTGAAGAAGGTGGTACCTGTACTGACCACAAACCCTGAACCTAGCAGCGCAACTAGAAGTAGCCGTGGGGGGTACCTAACACTCCCTAGACAGCCTAAGAACTAACTTCCCCTAAAGACAGAAACGGGAAAACTATCTTGCCTCAGAGAAAATCCCCAAAGGATAGACAGCCCCCCAGAAATATTGACTGTGAGAGGAGAGGGAAATAACATACGCATACATGAAATCAGGATTTAGCATAGGAGGCCATTCTAGCTAAAAAGAAAGAATAGGACAGAGTACCATGCGGTTAGTATTAAAACACTAGAAAATATCCACCACAGAAAATACAAATCACCACATCTGACTAAAGACATTGAGGGTATATCTGCATCTCCAGAGACACAGCTTGGCTGCAAAAAATCCTTCACAGACAAAGCTGGACAAGACAAAACATGAAAATGCACAGAACTATAAGGTCCACAGCAGGTGGACAGCAAAAACAAAGCCAGAACTTATCTTTGTTGAAATGAACAGCAAAAACAGGAGAGACCAGGAATGGATGTGAATCCTCCAAAAACAATGGACAACTGGCACTGACTAAAGGATAAAGCAGGACTAAATAGCCCAGCCCAAATTGCAAAAAATGGATACACCTGATAAATGCTGCGATCCAAAGACAGCAGCACTACCACTCATAACCACCGGAGGGAGCCCAAGAGCAGAATTCACAACATTTTACCTCTTGTGCCTCTCTGAGACTGTACAGGTTGCACAAATGATATGTCCACCCCTGTGTTGCTGTGTTCAATTTCTGATAGGTGTTCTATGTTCTGATTAACCCCTTCACCCTGAAGCTTGTTTTCACCTTCCTGACCAGGCCAATTTTTACAATTCTGACCACTGTCACTTTATGAGGTCATAACTCTGGAACGCTTCAATGGATCCCACTGATTCTGAGATTGTTTTCTTGTGACATATTGTATTTCATGATAGTGGTAAAATTTCTTTGATATGACTTGTGTTTATTAATGGAAAAAATGGAAATTTGGTGAAAATTTAGAAACAATTTTATGCCCTTCTATCAGAGTCATATCGCACAAAATAATTAATAAATAACATTTCCCACATGTCTACTTTACATCAGCACAATTTTTGAAACATAATTTTTTTTTAGGAAGTTATAAGTTGACTAAAGATTTCTAATTTTTACAACAAAATTTGCAAAACCATTTTTTAGGGACCACCGCACATTTGAAGTGACTTTTAAAAAGAAAATACCAAAAAGTGACATCACTTAAAAAACTGCAACCCTCAAGGTACTCAAAATCACATTCAAGAAGTTTATTAGCCCTTCAGGTGCTTCACAGGAATTTTTGGAATGTGGAAGGAAAAAATACACATTTACTTTTCTTTCACAAAAATTTTCCTTTAGACAAAATTGTTTTTACTTTTGCAAGAGAAACAGGAGAACATGGACCATACAATTTGTTGTGCAATTTCTCCTGAGCATGCCGATATCCCATATGTGGGGAAAATCTACTGTTTGGGCACACTCCAGGACTCAAAAGAGAATGAGTGCCATTTCACTTTTTGAATGTAAAATTTGCAGGCATAATTAGCGGACACCATGTCATGTTTGGAGAGCCCCTGATGTGCCTAAACAGTAAAAATCCCCAACAAGTGACACCATTTTGGAAAATAGACCCCTTAGGGAACTTATCTAGATGTGTATTGAGCACATTGCACCCACAGGTGCTTCACAGAAGTTTATAACGTAGAGCCGTGAAAATAAAAAATAAAAATTTTCCCAGATTAATCTTTTTAGCTCCAAATTTTGCATTTTTGTAAAGGTAACAGAAGAAATTGCTCCATAAAATTTGTTGTGCAATTTCTCCTGAGTACGCCGGTACCAAATATGTGGAGGAAAACAACTGTTTGGGCACATGGCAGGGCTTGGAAGGGAACGAGCGCCATTTCACTTTTTAAATGCAAAATTTGCAGGAATAATTAGAGGATGCAATGTCGCGTTTGGAGATCCCATGATGTGCCTAGACAGTGGAAACCCCCACAAGTGACACCATTTTGGAAAATAGACTCCTTTGTGGACTTATGTTGATGTGTATTGAACACCTTGAATCCCCAGGTGCTTCACAGTCGTTACTAACGTTAAGCCGTGAAAATAAAAAAATCACATTTTTCCCGCAAAAATCTTTTTTAGCTCCAAATTTTGTATTTTAACAAGGGTAACAGGAGAAATTGGACCCCAAAATTTGTTGTGCAACTTCTCCGGAGTTTACCGATACCCCATATATCATTGAAAACTACTTTAGAAGCACAGTGCAAGCTCAGAGGGGAAGAAACGCCATATTATAGTGCAGATTTTGCTGCACTTGTTTCAGGGTTACCGTACATTGGCAGAGCCCCTGAGGTGCCAACAGCAGAACCACCCATAAGGGACTCCCTTTTACAAACTAAACCTCTCAATGAATTCAACTAGGGATGCAATGATTATATTGACACCACAGGTGTGTCACAGACTTTTATACCATTGGGCAGTGAAGAAAAAATAATTTTAATTTTTACCACCAAAATTGTGTGTTAGCCCCAAGTTTCACATTTTCATACTGGGCATTGGGTAAAATGGCAGCAAAATTTATCCCACAATTTCTACTGACGATGACAATACCCCATACAATGGAGGTAATAAGTATTTGATTATTTGCTGATTTTGTAAATTTGCCCACTGACAAAGACATGAACAGTCTATAACTTTAAGGGTAGGTTAATTTTAACATTGAGAGATTATCAAAAATAAAATCCAGAAAATCACATTGTATAAATTATGTAAATTTATTTGCATTTTGCAGTAAGAAATAAGTATTTGATCCCCTACCAACCATTAAGAGTTCTAGCTCCTACAGGCTAGTTAGACACTCCTAATCAACTCATTACCTGCATTAAAGACAGCTGTTTTACATAGTTACCTTAATAAAAGACTCCTGTCCACATACTCAATCAGTCAGACTCTAACCTCTACAACATGAGCAAGACCAAAGAGCTTTATAAGGATGTCAGGGACAAGATCATAGACCTGCACAAAGCTGGAATGGGCTACAACACCATAAGTAAGATGCTGGGTGAGAAGGTGACAAATGTTGGTGCAATAGTAAGAAAATGGAAGTAATGCAAAGTGACTGTCAATCGACATCAATCTGGGGCACCATGCAAAATCTCACCTCGTGGGGTATCCTTGATCATCATGAGGAAGGTGAGAGATCAGCCTAATAATACACAGGGGGGACTTGTTAACCCCTTCCCGACCTTTGACGCATACGCTGCGTCATGAAAGTCGGTGCCATTCCGACCCATGACGCAGCATATGCGTCATGGAAAGATCGCGTCCCTGCAGGCCGGGTGAAAGGGTTAACTCCCATTTCACCCGATCTGCAGGGACAGGGGGAGTGGTAGTTTAGCCCAGGGGGGGTGGCTTCACCCCCTCGTGGCTACGATCGCTCTGATTGGCTGTTGAAAGTGAAACTGCCAATCAGAGCGATTTGTAATATTTCACCTAAAAAACTGGTGAAATATTACAATCCAGCCATGGCCGATGCTGCAATATCATCGGCCATGGCTGGAAACACTTATGTGCACCCACCCCACCCCTCCGATCGCCCCCCCACCCCCCCGATCTGTGGTCCGCTCCCCTCCGTCCTGTGCTCCGCTCCCCCGTCCTCCTGTCCGCTTCCCCGTGCACCAATCACACCCCCTGTGCTGCAATCAAACCCCCCCGCACTCCGATCCCCCCCCGCACACAGCGACCCCCCCCCCCGTGCTCCGATCCACCCCCCCCGCACAGCGATCCCTCACCCCGTGCTCCAATCCTTCCCCGTGCTCCAATCCTCCCTCCCGTGTTCCGATCCACCCCCCCCCATGATCCGATCCACCCCCCCGTGCTCCGACGCCCCCCCCGTGCCCTGATCTCCCCCCCTTATACTTACCTGGCCGCCCGAGGTCCGTCCGTCTTCTTTCCTGGGCGCCGCCATCTTCCAAAATGGCGGGCGCATGTGCAGTGCGCCCGCCGAATCTGCCGGCCGGCAGATTCGTTCCAGAGTGAATTTTGATCACTGAGATATATCCTATCTCAGTGATCAAAATAAAAAAAATAGTAAATGACCCCCCCCTTTGTCACCCCCATAGATAGGGACAATAAAAAAAATAAAGAATTTTTTTTTTTTTCACTAAGGTTGGGGTAAGAACTAGGGTTAGGGTTAGAGGTAGGGTTAGGGGTAGGGTTAGGGGTAGGGTTAGGGGTAGGGTTAGGGGTAGGGGTAGGGTTAGGGCTAGGGTTAGGGGTAGGGGTAGGGTTAGGGCTAGGGTTAGGGTTAGGGTTAGGGTAGGGTTAGGGCTAGGGTTAGGGTTTCGGTATGTGCACACGTATTCTGGTCCTATGCGGATTTTTCCGCAGTGGATTTGAAAAATCCACAGTGCTAAACCGCTGCCGATTTATCGTGGATTTACCGCGGTTTTTCTGCGCATTTCACTGCGGTTTTACAACTGCGATTTTCTATTGGAGCAGTTCTAAAACCGCTGCGGAATCCGCAGAAAGAAGTGACATGCTGCGGAATGTAAACCGCTGCGTTTCCGTGCAGTTTTTCCGCAGCATGTGTACAGCGATTTTTGGTTCCCATAGGTTCACATTGAACTGTACACTCATGGGAAACTGCTGCGGATCCGCAGCGTTTTCCGCAGCGTGTGCACATACCTTTAGAATTAGGCCATGTGCACACGGTGCGGATTGGCCGCTGCGGATTCGCAGCAGTGTTCCATCAGGTTTACAGTACCATGTAAACATATGGAAAACCAAATCCGCTGTGCCCATGGTGCAGAAAATACCGCGCGGGAACGCTGCGTTGTATTTTCCGCAGCATGCCAATTCTTTGTGCGGATTCCGCAGCGTTTTACACCTGTTCCTCAATAGGAATCCACAGGTGAAATCCGCACAAAAAACACTGGAAATCCACGGTAAATCCACAGGTAAAACGCAGTGCCTTTTACCCGCGGATTTTTCAAAAATGATGCTGAAAAATCTCATACGAATCCGCAACGTTGGCACATAGCCTTAGAGTTGGGTTGGAATTAGGGTTGTGGTTAGGGTTAGGGGTGTGTTGGGGTTAGGGTTGTGGTTAGGGGTGTGTTGGGGTTAGGGTTGTGATTAGGGTTACGGCTACAGTTGGGATAAGGGTTAGGGGTGTGTTGGAGGTAGAATTGAGGGGTTTCCACTGTTTAGGCACTTCAGGGGGTCTCCAAACGCAACATGGCGCCACCATTGATTCCAGCCAATCTTGTATTCAAAAATTCAAATGGTGCTCCCTCACTTCCGAACCCCGACGTGTGCCCAAACAGTGGTTTACCCCCACATATGGGGTACCAGCATACTCAGGACAAACTGCGCAACAATTACTGGGGTCCAACTTCTCCTGTTACCCTTGAGAAAATAAAAAATTGCTTGCTAAAACATAATTTTTGAGGAAAGAAAAATGATTTTTTATTTTCACGGCTCTGCGTTGTAAACGTCTGTGAAGCACTTGGGGGTTCAAAGTGCTCACCACATATCTAGATAAGTTCCTTGGGGGGTCTAGTTTCCAAAATGGGGTCACTTGTGGGGGGTTTCTACTGTTTAGGCACACCAGGGGCTCTGCAAACGCAACATGACGCCCGCAGACCATTCCATCAAAGTCTGCATTTCAAAAGTCACTACTTCCCTTCTGAGCCCCCACGTGTGCCCAAACAGTGGTTTACCCCCACACATGGGGCATCAGCGTACTCAGGAGAAACTGGACAACAACTTTTGTGGTCCAATTTCTCCTGTAACCCTTAGGAAAATAAAAAATTCTGGGCTAAAAAATTATTTTTGAGGAAAGAAAACGTATTTATTATTTTCACGGCTCTGCGTTATAAACTTCTGTAAAGCACTTGGGGGTTCAAAGTGCTCACCACACATCTAGATAAGTTCCTTTGGGGGTCTAGTTTCCAAAATGGGGTCACTTGTGGGGGGTTTCTACTGTTTAGGCACACCAGGGGCTCTGCAAACGCAATGTGACGCCCGCAGACCATTCCATCAAAGTCTGCATTTCAAAAGTCACTACTTCCCTTCTGAGCCCCCACGTGTGCCCAAACAGTGGTTTACCCCCACACATGGGGTATCAGCGTACTCAGGAGAAACTGGACAACAACTTTTGTGGTCCAATTTCTCCTGTAACCCTTGGGAAAATAAAAAATTCTGGGCTAAAAAATTATTTTTGAGGAAAGAAAACGTATTTATTATTTTCACTGCTCTGTGTTATGAACTTCTGTGAAGCACTTGGGGGTTCAAAGTGCTCACCTCACATCTAGATAAGTTCCTTTCGGGGTCTAGTTTCCAAAATGGGGTCACTTGTGGGGGGTTTCTACTGTTTAGCCACATCAGGGGCTCTGCAAACGCAACGTGACGCCCGCAGAGCATTCCATCAAAGTCTGCATTTCAAAACGTCACTACTTCACTTCCGAGCCCCAGCATGTGCCTAAACAGTGGTTTACCCCCACATATGGGGTATCAGCGTACTCAGGAGAAACTGGACAACAACTTTTGGGGTCAAATTTCTCCTGTTACCCTTGGGAAAATAAAAAATTGCGGGCTAAAATTCATTTTTGAGAAAATAATTTTTTTTTTTTATTTTCATGGCTCTGCGTTATAAACTTCTGTGAAGCACTTGAGGGTTCAAAGTGCTCACTACACATCTAGATTAGTTCCTTTGGGGGTCTAGTTTCCAAAATGGGGTAATTTGTGGGGGATCTCCAATGTTTAGGCACACAGGGGCTCTCCAAACGCGACATGGTGTCCGCTAATGATTGGAGCTAATTTTCCATTTAAAAAGCCAAATGGCGTGCCTTCCCTTCTGAGCCCTGCCGTGCGCCCAAACAGTGGTTTACCCCCACATATGGGGTATCTGCATACTCAGGACAAACTGGACAACAACATTTGTGGTCCAATTTCTCCTATTACCATTGGCAAAATAGGAAATTCCAGGCTAAAAAATCATTTTTGAGAAAAGAAAAATTATTTTTTATTTTCATGGCTCTGCATTATAAACTTCTGTGAAGCACCTGGGGGTTTAAAGTGCTCAGTATGCATCTAGATAAGTTCCTTGGGGGGTCTAGTTTCCAAAATGGGGTCACTTGTGGGGGAGCTCCATTGCATAGGCACACAGGGGCTCTCCAAATGCGACATGGTGTCCGCTAACAATTGGAGCTAATTTTCCATTCAAAAAGTTAAAAGGCGCGCCTTCCCTTCCGAGCCCTGCCGTGTGCCCAAACAGTGGTTTACCCCCACATATGAGGTATCGGCGTACTCGGGAGAAATTGCTCAACAAATTTTAGGATCCATTTTATCCTATTGCCCATGTGAAAATGAAAAAATTGAGGCGAAAATAAATTTTTTGTGAAAAAAAAGTACTTTTTCATTTTTACGGATCAATTTGTGAAGCACCTGAGGGTTTAAAGTGCTCACTAGGCATCTAGATAAGTTCCTTGGGGGGTCCAGTTTCCAAAATGGGGTCACTTGTGGGGGAGCTCCAATGTTTAAGCACACAGGGTCTCTCCAAACGCGACATGGTGTCCGCTATCGATGGAGATAATTTTTCATTCAAAAAGTCAAATGGCGCTCCTTCCCTTCCGAGCCTTACCATGTGCCCAAACAGTGGTTTACCCCCACATGTGAAGTATCGGTGTACTCAGGAGAAATTGCCAAACAAATTTTAGGATCCATTTTATCCTGTTGTCCATGTGAAAATGAAAAAATTGAGGCTAAAAGAATTTTTTTGTGAAAAAAAAGTACTTTTTCATTTTTACGGATCAATTTGTGAAGCACCTGGGGGTTTAAAGGGCTCACTATGCATCTAGATAAGTTCCTTGGGGCGTCTAGTTTCCAAAATGGGGTCACTTGTGGGGGAGCTCCAATTTTTAGGCACACGGGGGCTCTCCAAATGTGACATGGTGTCCGCTAAAGAGTGCAGCCAATTTTTCATTCAAAAAGTCAAATGGCGCTCCTTCCCTTCCAAGCCCTGCCGTGCGCCCGAACAGTGGTTTACCCCCACATATGAGGTATCGGCGTACTCAGGACAAATTGGACAACAACGTACGTGGTTCAGTTTCTCCTTTTACCATTGGGAAAATAAAAAAATTGTTGCTGAAAAATCATTTTTGTGACTAAAAAGTTAAATGTTCATTTTTTCCTTCCATGTTGCTTCTGCTGCTGTGAAGCACCTGAAGGGTTAATAAACTTCTTGAATGTGGTTTTGTGCACCTTGAGGGGTGCAGTTTTTAGAATGGTGTCACTTTTGGGTATTTTCAGCCATATAGACCCCTCAAACTGACTTCAAATGTGAGGTGGTCCCTAAAAAAAATGGTTTTGTAAATTTCGTTGTAAAAATGAGAAATCGCTGGTCAAATTTTAACCCTTATAACTTCCTAGCAAAAAAAAATTTTGTTTCCAAAATTGTGCTGATGTAAAGTAGACGTGTGGGAAATGTTATTTATTAACTATTTTGTGTCACATAACTCTCTGGTTTAACAGAATAAAAATTCAAAATGTGAAAATTGCGAAATTTTCAAAATTTTCGCCAAATTTCCGTTTTTATCACAAATAAACACAGAATTTATTGACCTAAATTTACCACTAACATGAAGCCCAATATGTCACGAAAAAACAATCTCAGAACCGCTAGGATCCATTGAAGCGTTCCTGAGTTATTACCTCATGAAGGGACACTGGTCAGAATTGCAAAAAACGGCAAGGTCTTTAAGGTCAAAATAGGCTGGGTCATGAAGGGGTTAATGATCTCAAGGCAGCTGGGACCACAGTCACCAAGAAAACCGTTGCTAAAACATTACACCATAAAGGTTTAAAATCCTGCAGTGCCCGCAAGGTCCCCCTGCTCAAGAAAGCACATGTGCAGGCGCATCTGAAGTTTGCCAATGAACACCTGGATGATTCTGTGAGTGATTGGGAGAAGGTGCTATGGTCAGATGAGACAAAAATTGAGGTCTTTGGCATTAACTCAACTCGCTGTGTTTGGAGGAAGAGAAATGCTGCCTATGACCCAAAGAACACCATCCCCACTGTCAAGCATGGAGGTGGAAACATTATGTTTTGAGGGTGTTTTTCTGCTAAGGGCACAAGACTACTTCACTGCATCAATGGGAGAATGAATGGAGCCATGTACCATAAAATCCTGAGTGACAACCTACTTCCCTGAGCCAGGACATTAAAAATGGGTCGTTGCTGGGTTTTCCAGCAAGACCATGACCCAAAATATACAGCCAAGGTAACAAAGGAGTGGCTCAAAAAGAAGCACATTAAGTTCATAGAGTGGCGTAGCCAGTCTCCAGGCCTTAATCCCATAAAAAACTTATGGAGAGAGTTGAAGCTCCGAGTTACCAAGCGACAGCCTCAAAATCTTAATGATTTAGAGATGTTCTGCAAAGAGGAGTGGACCAAAATTCTTCCTGACATGTGTGCAAACCTCATCATCAACTACAAAAAATGTCTGACTGCTGTGCTTGCCAACAAGGGTGTTGCCGCCAAGTATGAAGTCTTGTTTGCCAGAGGGATCAAATACTTATTTCTCACTGCAAAATGCAAATAAATTTATACAATGTGTGTTAGGTGTCGAATTCCCACCTCTGCACAGGGGGAATCTCGAACCATCTCTGCTGCGGTCTCCCATTCTTCTCCAGCCGCAGTGGAGTCTGCTCAGCGGAGACGTCAGTCCCAGCGTCTTGCTCAGTCTCACTCTGTGCATAGGGTTACTGCTGCTTTTCCAGCTTCTGCCATTGAAGCCAGTGCTGGGCAGCAGCAAGCAAGTCCTACTTTGCACACACTGAGCATGCCCAGGGTTAGCTCTCTCAGTGGAGATCTAGGGTCACATGCTCAGGTACTGGAGCGACTTCCATTGGTCCTTCTAACGGAAGGTCCTGTAGGTACTAGGACTAAGTTCTGCTTTGCACACTGAGCATGCCCAGGGCAAGATCTCTCAGTGGAGATCTAGGGTCACATGCTCAGGTACTGCAGCAATTCCATTGGTCCTTCTTTGAAATGTCCTATACGTGCTGCAGCTATTTAAGGCTTGCATGGCCGCACGGCCATGCGCTAGTGTACACTTGTAAATGAGTGTGTGTTGTGAGTGAAAGTCGTTCTTTAAAAAACCCCTATTGGATGACTGTTTGCGGAAGGTGTATGATTGCTATCTAGCGCCCGACTTACCCGACAGCACGTTACATACCAATACAGCGTCTAGTTGCTGTGCCCACCAGTGTGGTGCCGTGCGCTTTCACAGCGCTTTCCTGACCCAAGCCTGGGTGGTTAGTGGTGTCCGCCAGTGCGGCACCGCACGCACTCTCGTGCATTCTTTAGTTATTATTTTGGTTACGCTGACACCCCAGTTGCGGTGTCGACCGCAAGTAGTCTACACAAACTCAGATCCCAAGTCTTAGGACTGAGCTCGGAGACTCCTTGCTTGTGCTCTTGTGTGCGGTACCGCAGCCCTGTGACTTAACAGGGTTCGCTTCCTTCACACAGGGTGAAGTTAACCCATATGTGTAGTCACATTGTACCGCCATATAGTCCGTCATTACTTGGCAGCAGGTTCCATCTATGCACGGTGGACCCCGGGCTGCGAACGCACCTTATTCTACCTATCTTATTATTTGGTGCGTTCCGCGAGCCCCAACAATGTGATTCTCTGGATTTTATTTTTGATATTTTATCTCTCAATGCTAAAATTAACCTACCCTTAAAATTATAGACTGTTCATGTCTTTGAAAGTGGGCAAATTTACAAACTCAGCAAAGGATCAATTACTTATTACTGTATGTGGCTGTACAGTACTACTTAGTCATATGGAGAGACTCGGGAGGGATGGAACGCTATTTGCCTCCTTGAACTCAGATTTTCCAAGAATATTTTGCGGATTCCATATAAAGAGCACCTTGGTGCGAGAAAAGCAGCATTCCCCCTCAAGTGACCACATTTTGGAAATTATAATCCATTGGGAATTTATCTACTGATGTAGTGATGATTTTGACTCCATGGTTGTTTTCCAGGAACAAGCAGCAGTGGATGTTGCTGAGTGAAAATTGCAAACTGCCGTTGTAGTCAGGGCTAGTTTTAGATAAAGTGGGGCCCTGGGCAAAAGTTTAACGTGGGGCCCCAAATGCTCACCTACTGCACCATTACACAGAAACATTTTGGTTGTATTTACATGCGCAAATTTAAACGAGCATGATCGACAATATTGAAGTCATTTGAGGCTTGTTCCCCGGTTTCTTTACTCTGGCTGAGGAAGAATGATGGGGACAGATAGTCCTTGATACAGTATAATGCAGGTCCCATATATTACATATAATATAATGCACTCTCCATTGTCCTTGATAGAGTATAATACTGCCCCACTAAGAGTATACTACTGCCCCCTCATAGAGCATAGTGCAGCCCCCTCATAGAATATAATGCATCCCCACACATACAATATAATGCAGCCCCCTTAGAGTGTAATGCAGCCCCCTCAGAGTATAATACAGCCCCCTCATAGAGCATAATGCAGCCACACACACAGTATAATGCAGCCCCCTCGAGAGTATAATGCAGCCTCCCTCAGAGTATAATGCAGTTCCCCTCAAAGCATAATGCAGCCCCCCTCAAAGCATAATGCAGCCCCCCTCAAAGCATAATGCAGCCCCCCTCAGGGTATGTTACAGCCCACCTCAGAGTATACTGAAGCCTCCCTCAGAGTATAATGCAGCCCCCCTCAGTATAATGCAGCCCCATTAGAGTATACTGCAGCCCCCTCAGAGTATATTGCAGCCCCCTCAGAGTATATTGCAGCCCCCTCAGAGTATATTGCAGCCCCATCAGACTATAATGCAGCCCCCTTAGAGTGTACTGCAGCCCCCTCAGAGTATACTTCAGTCCCCAGCAGATTATACTGCAGCCCCCTCAGAGTATAATGCAGCCACATACACACAGTATATTGCAGACACAAACAGTAGAGTGCAGCCTCCCCACACACAGTATAATGCAGCCCCTCACACACACAGTATAATGCATCCCCCACACACAGTATAATGCAGCTCCCCTACACACAGTATAATGCAGTCCCCCACTACACAGTGTAGTGCAGCCCTCCCACACAGTGTGACACAGTATAATGTAGCATCTCACAATATAGTGCAGCCCCCTGTGAAAGAAGTGGTTAATTTCTGTTCTGAATAAAATAGAAGAAAATAGTATTATGTAATAATGACCTATGTTCCAGTTGTCATCTGTCTACATGCCGATATCCACATGGTCGATGGTCAGTTCCTACGATTCCCAGAAATTGACAAATACATGTGTTGTTTTCAATATTGTCTGTAATCACCTAAAATTTTATTTGTTCTGCCAAATTCTCTTGAGAACTTTAACTTTTTAACCAGAACACATTGACATGCTGGAACATTTTCTCTTATGTAGTTTATCTAATTGACAACCCATTGTATAACTCATATTTCTGCCAGATTATTGTGTAATGCCTCATTTGCCTTTGAACTTGTACTATCAAAGAACACCCTAACCCCCCACCCCTTAAACAGAGACTATTTGGAAAGACAACAAGCAGTGTGTCTCTCTGATTATTGCGTCATCGGTTGGGTACCTAAAACAGAATACCTGAGTAGATTAGAATCCCTTCTCTAACAACTTGGAGGCCCCAGTGAGATATAATATTCCCCTTCGACTTTCATCTCAGACTGAACAATTGACCGCCTCCCTCCTGAACAGAAAACCAGATCCTAGGTAAGTGAGAAGATTTATTACTCACAGTTTTCTCTCCTGGAAAGGAGGCTTTCTAGAGTCAGTCTTTGGGGATATCTAATGGGAAAACCCTCAGGTAAAAGAAAGTATCTGTTATTTGTTGTCTCTTGTTTGTCTGTTGTTTGTTTAAGTGCTGTTAACAATTATTTTGTTTCATTATGAAGTGCAATGATTTTCCATCATTTGTTTTGTATGTATCTATAATAAGGGTTCCTGTCTGTCTGTTTTTAACAATGTCAATGTTCATTAATACTATAAATATTGTAATTACATTGTCTTGATCCTGCTCTGCTATGCTCTGCTATACTTGTCCTATGTTTTTTCTAGGTTTCTTTCCTTCTTTATTACTTTTATTCTGCTTTGTTAGCTAATTATATTAGTTCAGTTTATTGGTGCCTTGTCAGTTGTTAATTGATAAGTAATATTGATAGAGCTGTGCTAAACTGTTCTGATTATACTGTGATCCTGATATATTGCTGAATCTGTGTTGTTGGGTACTAAGCATCGCTGGTGATGTATGGAGACTAAACGATGTGTACTCAATGTTTAAAGAGCCTTCTCATTAGAGGCAGTAGCTACACGAAAAAAACTTACAGGAAGGTCTCGGGTGGGAGTTTGAAATGAAGTAGGAAAAAGCACGTGAAGTGTTATGAAAGGCAATTCAGAATCACAATGGACATGGAGGTCAGAGCACATACAGTGAACTGACAATAACCCAAAATAATAGAACGAGCTCTGAGACGTGGGAACTCTGCAGACCACAATCCCTAAGCCTATCAAACCACAACTAAAGGTAGCCGTGGAGCGCTCCTGACCAGAACCTAGGCGCCTCGTCACAGCCTGAGAAACTAGCTAATCCTGAAGATAGAAAAATAAGCCTACCTTGCCTCAGAGAAATTCCCCAAAGGAAAAGGCAGCCCCCCACATATAATGACTGTGAGTAAGATGAAAACACAAACATAGAGATGAAACAGATTTAGCAAAGTCAAGCCCGACTAGCTGAACAGAACGAGGAAAGGGAAGATAACTTTGCGGTCAGCACAAAAACCTATAAAAAACCACGCAGAGGGGACAAAAAGACCCTCCGCACCGACTAACGGTACGGAGGTGGTCCCTCTGCGTCTCAGAGCTTCCAGCAGGCGAGAAAAACCAATTAAGCAAGCTGGACAGAAAAATAGCAACAAAATAACATAAGCAAAACTTAGCTTTGCAGAGCAGCAGGCCACAGGAATGATCCAGGGAAAAAACAAGTCCCACACTGAAACATTGACAGGAAGCATAGATCAAAGTATCAGGTGGAGTTAAGTAGAGAAGAAGCTAACGAGCTCACCAGATCACCTGAGGGAGGAAACTCAGAAGCTGCAGTACCACTTTCCTCCACAAACGGAAGATCCCAGAGAGAATCAGCCGAAGTACCACTTGTGACCACAGGAGTGAACTCTGCCACAGAATTCACAACAGTACCCCCCCCTTGAGGAGGGGTCACCGAACCCTCACCAGAGCCCCCAGGCCGACCAGGATGAGCCACATGAAAGGCACTAACAAGATCGGGAGCATGGACATCAGAGGCAAAAACCCAGGAATTATCCTCCTGAGCATAACCCTTCCATTTAACCAGATACTGGAGTTTCCGTCTTGAAACACGAGAATCCAAAATCTTCTCCACAATATACTCCAATTCCCCCTCCACCAAAACCGGGGCAGGAGACTCAACAGATGGAACCATAGGTGCCACGTATCTCCGCAACAATGACCTATGGAATACGTTATGTATGGAAAAAGAATCTGGAAGGGTCAGACGAAAAGACACAGGATTAAGAACCTCAGAAATCCTATACGGACCAATAAAACGAGGTTTAAACTTAGGAGAGGAAACCTTCATAGGAATATGACGAGAAGATAACCAAACCAGATCCCCAACACGAAGTCGGGGACCCACACGGCGTCTGCGATTAGCGAAAAGTTGAGCCTTCTCCTGGGACAAGGTCAAATTGTCCACTACCTGAGTCCAAATCTGCTGCAACCTGTCCACCACAGTATCCACACCAGGACAGTCCGAAGACTCAACCTGTCCAGAAGAGAAACGAGGATGGAACCCAGAATTGCAGAAAAACGGTGAAACCAAGGTAGCCGAGCTGGCCCGATTATTAAGGGCGAACTCAGCCAAGGGCAAAAAGGACACCCAGTCATCCTGATCAGCAGAAACAAAGCACCTCAGATATGTTTCCAAGGTCTGATTGGTTCGCTCGGTCTGGCCATTAGTCTGAGGATGGAAGGCCGAGGAAAAAGACAAGTCAATGCCCATCCTACCACAAAAGGCTCGCCAAAACCTCGAAACAAACTGGGAACCTCTGTCAGAAACAATATTCTCTGGAATGCCATGCAAACGAACCACATGCTGGAAGAACAAAGGCACCAAATCAGAGGAGGAAGGCAATTTAACCAAGGGCACCAGATGGACCATTTTAGAAAAGCGATCACAGACCACCCAAATGACTGACATCTTTTGAGAAATGGGAAGGTCAGAAATAAAATCCATAGAGATATGTGTCCAAGGCCTCTTCGGGACCGGCAAGGGCAAAAGCAACCCACTGGCACGAGAACAGCAGGGCTTAGCCCGAGCACAAATCCCACAGGACTGCACAAAAGCACGCACATCCCGCGACAGAGAGGGCCACCAAAAGGATCTAGCCACTAACTCTCTGGTACCAAAGATTCCAGGATGACCAGCCAACACCGAACAATGAAGTTCAGAGATAACTCTATTCGTCCACCTATCAGGGACAAACAGTTTCTCCGCTGGGCAACGATCAGGTTTATTAGCCTGAAATTTTTGCAGCACCCGCCGCAAATCAGGGGAGATGGCAGACACAATTACTCCTTCCTTGAGGATACCCGCCGGTTCAGATAAACCCGGAGAGTCGAGTACAAAACTCCTAGACAGAGCATCCGCCTTCACATTTTTAGAGCCCGGAAGGTACGAAATCACAAAGTCAAAACGGGCAAAAAACAACGACCAACGAGCTTGTCTAGGATTCAAGCGCTTGACAGACTCGAGATAAGTCAAGTTCTTATGATCAGTCAATACAACCACGCGATGCTTAGCTCCTTCAAGCCAATGACGCCACTCCTCGAATGCCCACTTCATGGCCAGCAACTCTCGGTTGCCCACATCATAATTACGCTCAGCAGGCGAAAACTTCCTGGAAAAGAAAGCGCATGGTTTCATCTCTGAGCAACCAGAACCTCTCTGCGACAAAACAGCCCCTGCTCCAATCTCAGAAGCATCAACCTCGACCTGGAACGGAAGAGAAACATCTGGTTGACACAACACAGGGGCAGAAGAAAAACAACGCTTCAACTCTTGAAAAGCTTCCACAGCAGCAGAAGACCAATTGACCACATCAGCACCCTTCTTGGTCAAATCGGTCAATGGTTTAGCAATACTAGAAAAATTGCAGATGAAGCGACGATAAAAATTAGCAAAGCCCAGGAACTTTTGCAGACTTTTCAGAGATGTCGGCTGAGTCCAATCATGGATGGCTTGGACCTTAACTGTTGTGAATTCTGTGGCTGAATTCACTCCTGTGGTCACAAGTGGTACTGCAGCTTCTGAGCTTCCTCCCTCAGGTGTTCTGGTGAGCTCGTTGGCTGCTTTGTTATTTAACTCCACCTGATTCTGTCTTCCTTGCTCCTTGTCAATGTTCCAGTGTTGGATCTGAGCTTTTGGATCTTTCCTGTGGCCTGCTGCTCTGCTTAGATAAGTGCTTCTTTGCTTTTGTTGCTACTTTTTCTGTCCAGCTTGTCTTTTCTTTTTGCTGGAATCTCTGAGACGCAAAGGGTGTACCGCCGTGCCGTTAGTTCGGCACGGTGGGTCTTTTTGCCCCCTTTGCGTGGTTTTTTGCTTTAGGGTTTTTTGTAGACTGCAAAGTTCTCTTTGCTATCCTCGCTCTATCTAGAATATCGGGCCTCACTTTGCTGAATCTATTTCATCCCTACGTTTGTCTTTTCATCTTGCTAACAGTCATTATATGTGGGGGGCTGCCTTTTCCTTTGGGGTATTTCTCTGAGGCAAGTCAGGCTTGTTTTTCTATCTTCAGGCTAGTCAGCTCCTCAGGCTGTGCCGAGTTGCATAGGTAGTGTCAGGCGCAATCCACAGCTGCCTTTAGTTGTGTTCAGGTTAGGTTCAGGTATTGCGGTCTACAGAGATTCCACGTCTCAGAGCTCGTTCTATTGTTTTTGGGTTATTGTCAGATCACTGTATGTGCTCTGATTGCTGGCACACTGTGTCACTGGATTGCCTACATAACAGTACAAGGAGCCGACCTAATGATTCTCAATAGAGGGAAAAAAGAAGTTCTGACATCATTTTTTTTTTTCTCAGCTCTGTGTTCAGTCTTTTTTTTCCCCTAGACATTTGGGTGTTTCAGGACACAGGTGTGGACATGGATATTCAGGGTCTGTGCTCTTCAATGGATAATCTCGTTACACATGTACAAAGGATTCAAGATACTATTGATCAGAAATCTATGTTAGAACCAAGAATTCCTATTCCTGATTTGTTTTTTGGTGATAGAACTAAGTTTCTTAATTTCAAAAATAATTGTAAGCTATTTCTGGCCTTGAAACCTCATTCTTCTGGTAATCCTATTCAACAGGTTTTGATTATTATTTCTTTTTTGCGCGGTGACCCTCAGGACTGGGCATTTTCTCTTGCGCCAGGAGACCCTGCATTGAGTAATGTCAATGCGTTTTTCCTGGCGCTCGGATTACTTTACGATGAGCCTAATTCAGTGGATCAGGCTGAGAAAAATTTGCTGGCTTTGTGCCAGGGTCAGGATGATATAGAAGTATATTGTCAGAAATTTAGGAAGTGGTCAGTACTCACTCTGTGGAATGAATCTGCGCTGGCAGCTTTGTTCAGAAAGGGTCTCTCTGAGGCTCTTAAGGATGTCATGGTGGGTTTTCCTATGCCTGCTGGTTTGAATGAGTATATGTCTTTGGCCATTCAGATCGGTCGACGCTTGCGCGAGCGTAAATCTGTGCACCATTTGGCGGTATTGTCTAAGATTAAACCTGAGCCTATGCAGTGCGATAGGACTATGACCAGAGTTGAACGGCAAGAACACAGACGTCTGAATGGTCTGTGTTTCTACTGTGGTGATTCCACTCATGCTATTTCTGATTGTCCTAAGCGCACTAAGCGGTTCGATAGGTCTGCCGTCATTGGTACTGTACAATCCAAATTCCTTCTGTCCATTACCTTGATATGCTCTTTGTCATCGTATTCTGTCATGGCGTTTGTGGATTCAGGCGCTGCCCTGAATCTGATGGATTTGGATTATGCTAAACGTTGTGGGTTTTTCTTGGAGCCTTTGCGGTGTCATATTCCGTTGAGAGGAATTGATGCTACACCTTTGGCCAAGAATAAACCTCAGTACTGGACCCAGCTGACCATGTGCATGGCTCCTGCACATCAGGAAGTTATTCGCTTTCTGGTGCTACATAATCTGCATGATGTGGTCGTGTTGGGGTTGCCATGGCTGCAAACCCATAATCCAGTATTAGATTGGAACTCTATGTCGGTATCCAGCTGGGGTTGTCAGGGGGTACATGGTGATGTTCCATTTTTGTCTATTTCGTCATCCACTCCTTCTGAGGTCCCAGAGTTCTTGTCTGATTATCAGGATGTATTTGAAGAGCCCAAGTCTGATGCCCTACCTCCGCATAGGGATTGTGATTGTGCTATCAATTTGATTCCTTGTAGTAAATTCCCTAAAGGTCGATTATTTAATTTATCCGTGCCTGAACACGCCGATATGCGCAGTTATGTGAAGGAATCCCTGGAGAAGGGACATATTCGCCCATCGTCATCACCACTGGGAGCAGGCTTCTTTTTTGTAGCCAAGAAGGATGGTTCGCTGAGACCGTGTATTGATTACCGCCTTCTTAATAAGATCACTGTTAAATTTCAGTATCCCTTGCCATTGTTATCTGACTTGTTTGCTCGGATTAAGGGGGCTAGTTGGTTCACTAAGATAGATCTTCGTGGTGCGTATAATCTGGTGAGAATCAGGCAAGGAGATGAATGGAAAACTGCATTTAATACGCCCGAGGGTCATTTTGAGTATCTAGTGATGCCGTTCGGACTTGCCAATGCTCCATCTGTGTTTCAGTCTTTTATGCATGACATCTTCCGAGAGTATCTGGATAAATTCCTGATTGTTTACTTGGATGACATTTTGATCTTCTCAAATGATTGGGACTCTCATGTGAAGCAGGTCAGAATAGTTTTCCAGGTCCTGCGTGCTAATTCTTTGTTTGTGAAGGGATCAAAGTGTCTCTTCGGTGTGCAGAAAATTTCATTTTTGGGGTTCATCTTTTCCCCTTCTACTATCGAGATGGATCCGGTTAAGGTCCAAGCCATCCAGGATTGGACTCAGCCGACATCTCTGAAAAGTCTGCAAAAATTCCTGGGCTTTGCTAATTTTTATCGTCGCTTCATCTGTAATTTTTCTAGCATTGCCAAACCATTGACCGATTTGACCAAGAAGGGTGCTGATTTGGTTAATTGGTCTTCTGCTGCTGTGGAAGCTTTTCAGGAGTTGAAGCATCATTTTTGTTCTGCCCCTGTGTTGTGTCAACCAGATGTTTCTCTTCCGTTCCAGGTCGAGGTTGATGCTTCTGAGATTGGAGCAGGGGCGGTTTTGTCACAGAGAGGTTCTGGTTGCTCAGTGTTGAAACCATGTGCTTTCTTTTCCAGGAAGTTTTCGGCTGCTGAGCGTAATTATGATGTGGGCAACCGAGAGTTGCTGGCCATGAAGTGGGCATTCGAGGAATGGCGTCATTGGCTTGAAGGAGCTAAGCATCGCGTGGTGGTATTGACTGATCATAAGAACCTTACTTATCTCGAGTCTGCCAAGCGCTTGAATCCTAGACAGGCCCGTTGGTCGTTATTTTTTGCCCGCTTCGATTTTGTGATTTCGTACCTTCTGGGCTCTAAAAATGTGAAGGCGGATGCTCTGTCTAGGAGTTTTGTGCCCGACTCTCCGGGTTCATCTGAGCCGGCGAGTATCCTCAAGGAAGGAGTCATTGTGTCTGCCATCTCCCCTGATTTGCGGCGAGTGTTGCAAAAATTTCAGGCGAATAAACCTGATCGTTGTCCGGCGGAAAAACTGTTCGTTCCTGATAGATGGACTAGTAAAGTTATCTCTGAACTTCATTGTTCGGTGTTGGCTGGTCATCCTGGAATCTTTGGTACCAGAGAGTTAGTGGCTAGATCCTTCTGGTGGCCATCTCTGTCACGGGATGTACGTACTTTTGTGCAGTCCTGTGGGATTTGTGCTAGGGCTAAGCCCTGCTGTTCACGTGCCAGTGGGTTGCTTTTGCCCTTGCCGGTCCCAAAGAGGCCTTGGACACATATTTCGATGGATTTCATTTCTGACCTTCCCGTTTCTCAAAAGATGTCAGTCATTTGGGTGGTCTGTGATCGCTTTTCTAAAATGGTCCATCTGGTGCCCTTGGTTAAATTGCCTTCCTCCTCTGATTTGGTGCCTTTGTTCTTCCAGCATGTGGTTCGTTTGCATGGCATTCCTGAGAATATTGTTTCTGACAGAGGTTCCCAGTTTGTTTCAAGGTTTTGACGAGCCTTTTGTGGTAGGATGGGCATTGACCTATCTTTTTCCTCGGCTTTCCATCCTCAGACTAATGGCCAGACCGAACGAACCAATCAGACCTTGGAAACATATCTGAGATGTTTTGTTTCTGCAGACCAGGATGATTGGGTGTCCTTTTTGCCATTGGCTGAGTTCGCCCTTAATAATCAGGCCAGCTCGGCTACCTTGGTCTCTCCATTTTTCTGCAATTCTGGGTTCCATCCTCGTTTCTCTTCAGGACAGGTTGAGTCTTCGGACTGTCCTGGTGTGGATTCTGTGGTGGACAGGTTGCAGCAGATCTGGACTCAGGTAGTGGACAATTTGACCTTGTCCCAGGAGAAGGCTCAACTTTTCGCTAATCGCAGATGCCGTGTGGGTCCCCGACTTCGTGTTGGGGATCTGGTTTGGTTATCTTCTCGTCATATTCCTATGAAGGTTTCCTCTCCTAAATTTAAACCTCGTTTTATTGGTCCGTATAGGATTTCTGAGATTCTCAATCCTGTGTCTTTTCGTCTGACCCTCCCAGACTCCTTTTCCATACATAATGTATTCCATAGGTCGTTGTTGCGGAGATACGTGGCACCTATGGTTCCATCTGTTGAGCCTCCTGCCCCGGTTTTGGTGGAGGGGGAATTGGAGTATATTGTGGAGAAAATTTTGGATTCTCGTGTTTCTAGACGGAAACTCCAGTATCTGGTTAAATGGAAGGATTATGCTCAGGAAGATAATTCCTGGGTTTTTGCCTCTGATGTCCATGCTCCAGATCTTGTTCGTGCCTTTCATGTGGCTCATCCTGGTCGGCCTGGGGGCTCTGGTGAGGGTTCGGTGACCCCTCCTCAAGGGGGGGGTACTGTTGTGAATTCTGTGGCTGAATTCACTCCTGTGGTCACAAGTGGTACTGCAGCTTCTGAGCTTCCTCCCTCAGGTGTTCTGGTGAGCTCGTTGGCTGCTTTGTTATTTAACTCCACCTGATTCTGTCTTCCTTGCTCCTTGTCAATGTTCCAGTGTTGGATCTGAGCTTTTGGATCTTTCCTGTGGCCTGCTGCTCTGCTTAGATAAGTGCTTCTTTGCTTTTGTTGCTACTTTTTCCGTCCAGCTTGTCTTTTCTTTTTGCTGGAAGCTCTGAGACGCAAAGGGTGTACCGCCGTGCCGTTAGTTCGGCACGGTGGGTCTTTTTGCCCCCTTTGCGTGGTTTTTTGCTTTAGGGTTTTTTGTAAACTGCAAAGTTCTCTTTGCTATCCTCGCTCTATCTAGAATATCGGGCCTCAGTTTGCTGAATCTATTTCATCCCTACGTTTGTCTTTTCATCTTGCTAACAGTCATTATATGTGGGGGGCTGCCTTTTCCTTTGGGGTATTTCTCTGAGGCAAGTCAGGCTTGTTTTTCTATCTTCAGGCTAGTCAGCTCCTCAGGCTGTGCCGAGTTGCATAGGTAGTGTCAGGCGCAATCCACAGCTGCCTTTAGTTGTGTTCAGGTTAGGTTCAGGTATTGCGGTCTACAGAGATTCCACGTCTCAGAGCTCGTTCTATTGTTTTTGGGTTATTGTCAGATCACTGTATGTGCTCTGATTGCTGGCACACTGTGTCACTGGATTGCCTACATAACACTTAACAGGATCCATCTCGATAGTAGAAGGGGAAAAGATGAACCCCAAAAATGAAACCTTCTGCACACCAAAGAGACACTTTGATCCCTTCACAAACAAAGAATTAGCACGCAGGACCTGAAAAACCGTTCTGACCTGCTTCACATGAGACTCCCAATCATCCGAGAAGATCAAAATGTCATCCAAGTACACAATCAGGAATTTATCCAGGTACTCTCGGAAGATGTCATGCATAAAGGACTGAAACACTGATGGAGCATTGGCAAGTCTGAACGGCATCACGAGATACTCAAAATGACCCTCGGGCGTATTAAATGCAGTTTTCCATTCATCACCTTGCTTAATTCGCACCAGATTATACGCACCACGAAGATCTATCTTTGTGAACCAACTAGCCCCCTTAATACGAGCAAACAGATCAGATAACAATGGCAAGGGGTACTGAAATTTAACCGTGATCTTATTAAGAAGGCGGTAATCTATACAAGGTCTCAGCGAACCATCCTTCTTGGCTACAAAAAAGAACCCTGCTCCTAATGGCGACGATGACGGGCGAATATGCCCCTTCTCCAGGGATTCCTTCACATAACTGCGCATAGCGGTGTGCTCAGGCACGGACAAATTAAACAATCGACCTTTTGGGAATTTACTACCAGGAATCAAATTGATAGCACAATCACAATCCCTATGCGGAGGTAGGGTATTGGACTTGGGCTCATCAAATACATCCCGGTAATCAGACAAGAACTCTGGGACCTCAGAAGGAGTGGATGACGAAATTGACAGAAATGGAACATCACCATGTACCCCCTGACAACCCCAGCTGGACACTGACATGGATTTCCAATCTAATACTGGATTATGGGCTTGTAGCCATGGCAACCCCAACACGACCACATCATGCAGATTATGCAACACCAGAAAGCGAATAACCTCCTGATGTGCAGGAGCCATGCACATGGTCAGCTGGGTCCAGTATTGAGGCTTATTCTTGGCCAAAGGCGTAGCATCAATTCCTCTCAATGGAATAGGACACTGCAAGGGCTCCAAGAAAAACCCACAACGCTTAGCATATTCCAAGTCCATCAAATTCAGGGCAGCGCCCGAATCCACAAATGCCATGACAGAATATGATGACAAAGAACAGATCAAGGTAACGGACAGAAGAAATTTTGACTGTACAGTACCAATGGTGGCAGACCTAGCGAACCGCTTAGTGCGCTTGGGACAATCAGAGATAGCATGAGTGGAATCACCACAGTAGAAACACAGACCATTCAGACGTCTATGTTCTTGCCGTTCAACTCTGGTCAAGGTCCTAACACACTGCATAGGCTCAGGTTTAAGCTCAGGTAATACCGCCAA